>NC_084597.1:34714877-35020948 GCF_033807715.1 Cololabis saira
AAAAAACTCCGCTGGACCTATACATTGGTGTAATAGACCAACAGGACCTGAACTGCCTCTTCGGTCCATCTATCATTTTTTTCTTGTAATCTCCAACTTCATCAAATGTACTCGCAGCAAAATAACTGTGGTCCAAATGGTTCAAATAAGTTGTGTTCATGTGAGTGCTGAACGTAATTTAGAAATCCAGATCAGCTGAGACCCCCCAGGAGGTTCCTGTTGGCCAAACTCAGTACCTCTCCTGCGCACTCCTAACTTTACCTTCCTCTTATCTTATCTCCTACCGTTTCGCCCTGTAAAGGTTCCTAAAGGCCATTTTACAGGGCCGTTCCTGGTAATGGAGATGCACACAAATGGCCCAGCCCCAAAAAAACCTACCCAGAACTCCCGCTAGTGGAAACACGCCTATGAAGGTCATTAGGGCCCCAGCACTAACAGTGCGAAGGCCCTATTGTATCTGTAGGAATTTGTTGTTTTTTTTTACTCATTTTTATTTTTCCGACGAAATGAGGGCCTTTTTGCCCCCCTAAACGTGCCCCAAAAGTCACCAAATTTTGCATGCAAGCCAGGCCTGGCGAAAAGTGTGATATTTAATGGTTTGCATTAATGGGCGTGGCCTAATGGCTCAACAGCGCCCCCTAGAAAACTTTGTGCCTCAAGCCCCACAATACGGTTTGACGTACATGCACGAAAGTTGGTACACACCTGTATCAACTTAAAGAAAAGTGTCTTGGCGCCATGGCCGAAACCGAACAGGAAGTTGGCAATTTTGAATTAATCGTGTAATTTTGGCGCAATTTATGGAATTCCTTCGGCCGCTTCTTCGCCCAAACCGTAACGTGATAACAGGTGAATTATACATCAAAATGTGCGTCTCGATCCTGCGACGACGCACATTACTTTTCTCAGTCAAAAGCGTTACCGTGGCGACGATAGACGGCAAAAAGCGTGCCCACCCTTAATCTGATTCGTCCATATTTGATAGTTCCTACTTTCTGCCATAACTTTTGAATGGTTTGACATAAAGAGTCGTGGGTGGTGTCAACGGACATGGTTTAGAGTCCTTAACCTTCATTGGTGTAGATTAGCCCCGCCCCTTCATCTGATTGGTCGATATCTGAGAGTTCCTACTTTCTGCCATAACTTTTGAATGGTTTGATATAGAGAGTCAGGGGTGGTGTCATCTGCTAAATGTCCAGGCCTGAAGAATCTACATGCAAGTCATACAAGCTTCCACTGCAGCACGCCTGAACGTGCACAAGGGTGCAAGGGCCCGTTCATCACTGCTTGCAGCTTTAATTTAGCATTTTTTCTGAACTTAACCTGCAACCTGTGTATTAAGAGTTATGAGAGCATTATCACTCTTTTTGAGATAATTTGGCTTACCATGCTATTAATTGTACGAACAGGTTGCTTTGAAAAGGCTCTGGGTTAACCTGCAAAATCGGGAGTAACAATCCCAAAGCTGCTACTAAGCTAGTCAAGCGAGTCTGGGCATTTGCAAGGGGACCGAGCTGTTAGCAGAAGTGACTTTCGGCTGACTGTGATTACCAATGACTGTCTAGCAATCGGCCAGCAGTCAGGGTCAAGCTGCTAGCTGCTTCGGTAGCGACATTTGCGACAAGGATGGACAGACAGATTAATCAGAATTAATGTAAGTCACTGTGAGTTAGCTTCAGAAATATAAGCATGTTCCAGCTGACTGCCAGACTTGTTTATTCAGTCCATTTGCCCACTTGTATATTAACCTGCTTTGGGTGGAGTCAGTGGCCACCAGGATGAGATCCCCCTTTGAAACATGGACTTCAAACCTGCTCTACAGAAACCTGTGGGTGATGTCACAGAGAGTTTGTCCAGTTCTTATTATACTGTCTCTACTTTATGCAGAAGTGCTGTAGGACACTATAACACAGGTCAAGAAGAAGCAAAGCTGTTAAGCTATCCTCTACCCGAGAGCACAGCAAAAAGGTGCTCATTTCAAACACACTTAGCATGTTAAAAGCCTTATCACGTGTAATGTTGGAAATGAGACACGCTGTTCGAAAAAACAAACAAAAGGATGCCTCTGTGGCTCACAGACATGCACAACATGCTCCAAGTAATATCTAGTTATAAATATCTTGGTATCTGGCTTGATGACTGCCTTTCTTTTAAATTGCATGTAAATAATCTTCTTAAAAAACTGAGGCTAAAGATAGGGTTTTACTTCAGAAACAAGGCATGTTTCTCCTTTGAGGCCAGAAGGAGACTGGTCTCTGTGACATTTTTACCAATTTTGGATTATGGTGATCTATTGTATATGAATGCTCCTGCCCAGTTCTTGCATATGTTAGACACTGTGTATCATAGTGCACTGATATTTGTTACAAAGTGTAAACCCCTAACCCATCATTGCATTCTGTACTCCAAGGCTGGCTTATGTGGCCTTATACACTTTGAAGGGCGCACGTGAGATCTTGGGATGACCAATACGTCAGAGACCGACTGTTATGAAAATATAATTTTATTATTTTGGTTTCAGTAAAATCAGTTTCTTTTAAAATACGTTACCCGGAGGTAAATAAAAATGCAGTCACACTTCAACAATATTTGGGGCAAGGATGAAGGGATTTTCGCGCTTGACAGGGCTGAGGCCCACCAGCAGGGGGGACAAGCCACCAAGGGATGAAGCCAGAGTCCGAACAATAGCATGCAAACACACGTGTCACACTCACTGCAAACCAAAAAGTAGTAAATTAAATAAACCAAAAACTGAGCATACGTGGAATGCACACACACAGAAGTAGGACACCACCACCCAAAGGGTTGGCTGCCACCCTGCCGTGAAACGCTCAGCACCTGAAAAGCAAAGAAACAAAAAGGGGTTTAAGGAGGAAAACAAAGCAAGTACACAAACATACGAAACCAAATATAAACAGCTCAAAAGTAATAGGAGGGGACAAAAACAGAGATTGACCAATGTGGTTGCTGACCACGCACAATATATTAATTATACAAGGTAACAAGGGCGACAAGACCCAAGTTACCCCAAATTAACCCAAGAGGAGCATCCCCCACACCACACTCCAAACACACACTCACACTAACTAGTCTCACAACCACTTATTCGCACACACCCTCTCTCACACGCGCACAACTGCTAAAACTAAGCCTATTAAAATGCTTTGATGCTTGGTGGTCTTGCAGACTCTTCACACGGGCGACAGCGTCAGTCCAACCAGGACACTGCTCGGTAATTTCAGGTTGACAAGAACGGCAGCGGGACCAAACCGGCAACCCCAGATGATGCCAGGCGTCTTAATTAATCCTAGTGAGGCTCGCCCAATTCCACAAGTCGCCTGATTAACAGACGCTCGGAGCGAGCCCCAAAAACTCACAGAATGCGCGCTGCGCAGACTGGAAGGAAACTGGACGCCGGAACGTGCAGTTGCAATTAAGCATGGAATCTTGCTGCAAGATCCGCTTCTGACACGAGCCGGCCAAAGCCACAGGTGGATGAGAGGAACGAGACAGGAAACCGACCGGAACCCGCAGTGGGCGGGGGCGAAGAGTCGCGCTTTGTTTCCGGGTTCCCCATCACCTCCCCTTAAAGGAGCTTGAGGCAGGATGGAGGCAGGATTTATTAAAAGAATTCGTATACGTTTTAAGTTTTCTAGTAATAATGTCAGATGAAGCGTTCCAAACCAAAAAGAATGATTCCTCTAGTGTATCTCTCCCTTGCCTTGAACAAGCTGTGTGCTGCAAAATGTGCTGCAATTGTGGGGCCGAATTTCCTGCGCTGTCCTGCGGATGTGATGTCACATGACGCTGCATGCGCGTTCTCCCCGTTCTCCCGTGCCGGCTTCACTGTTGGCTGCAGTACCCCCGACGCCCGTCGTGGCGAAGGGTGGCGCTAGAGAGTCTCATTTCTTAAAAGGAGCCTCATGCTCCTTTAAATAGGCCAGCAACGCACGCCATTGGTCGAGGTTCCTCACTCACAAATAAGCACTAAGTGCGTCTTACCACAATCACCTTCACTGACATGGCGGAGACTTAGTCATTGGTACTTGTTCATATACAAAGCTATATTAGGTAAACTTCCATTTTACATTTGTTCTTTAATCAAGTTGAAAGCCATCAGTAGTTATAGCCTGAGATCAAATGATGCTATCCTGTTGTCCATATCAAGTGTGAGGACCAATCTAGGGAAGAAAGCCTTCAGCTGTTCTGCCCCACTTGCTTGGAAAAGCCTCCAAAAAGACCTGAAGCTAAACACATTAGTGTCATTGTCTGATTTTAAAGCTCTTACAAATACATTTTTAAATGACTCTGTTGGTACAGTACTTGTCACTGTTTTGTATTGTAACTTATTTACTGGCACCGTTTTGTGAGCTATCTTGCATTTTCCTTCTATTTCTGTTGTTGTTGATGTTGTTTTGTCTGTAACTTTTAAAGCTGACATTTTTGGTCAGGTCTCCCTTGAAAAAGAGATCCTACAGTATAGATCTCAATGGGACTAACCTGGTAAAATAAAGGTAAAATAAAAATAAAAAAAAGAAAACAGCAGATGGAAGAAGAGAATAAAGTACTCGTAAAAATATATGACAAAATGTTTGTGTATGCAATGAAAAAAAACATTTTAACATTAATTTGAAGTATAGATACCCTTTTATTACTGGAATTACAAATGATTTCACTGTAAAATGCAGAAGAAAATCAAATTTTTCTGTCACTAAAAGAGGACCTGCTGCCTTTTTATTCTTTTTAGTTGCTTTAATAAAAGCTACAACTTAAGAATACGCAATGACGCCTCATTTATAATCAGCCTTTATCATTTACTCATCAGAGAAGGGGAGCTGATTCCAGCTAAGATGGAGCCAGAGGCAGGATAAACCTGCCTAGAGTTGATCAGTCCGTTGTCCAGATACATGATGTATTTTATAGGAAATTAGTTCAATGAGACACAGCAAACACACACATGACCAAAGATGCATTGCAATCAGACTTTGTATCAGTTTGATTACAGTTTTATTTCTCAAAACCACCATCATTCCAGTGGGATGTGACGCGTAGTAACTCAGGCAAACAATTTTTACATTCATAAAATCAAGTAATAAGTGCTGAATGGTTACTGATTCTTACCGTGACATTGTTATTGTGCAGCCAAACAACTGGAGGAAGAAGAATGGGATGACTGTATAAAGTGAGCAGAACATTTATTCGAACTGATTTGACCTGAAACTGTTATTCCCTCAGGAAAAATACTTTGTAGATCAGATAGTCATTCAACTTATTATGTAAGGATATTGCAGTAATGACCTCCTGCACTGGTCTGAATTGCAGAAAAAGCCTCTGATTAAAGAAATGATTGTTTAGTCAGTACGATTTGCAGTGTTATCCATTATCTTGTGACGTTTGTGCAACATTCTTCAGATACCAGCACAGAGACATTCTCCATGTTACTTGCTCTGAAGCTGCTGTCCCAACAGAGGGCAGCAAAGAAAAATGTTGCTTTCACGCCAGACTGATAAGAGATACGCTATATCTTCCTACAAATATGAAATAACTCAAATGTCTTTAAAAATAAAGTGTGTACTTCATCACAACCTTAACTTTTCTATTTCGGTCCAGTTTGTAGTCCAGGAATCCGTAGACTCCCCCACTTTCACCTCTTCCCCCAGGAATGGAAATAGTGTTCAGCTTATTTCTAATCATCTTAAAATACGGAAGTATTTCCTCTTTTGTTATTTTCTCATGCAAGATAAAATGTTCCCACACCATTCCATGAAGTAGTTTACCAGTTCTCCGTGCTCAGCTTTGTAAATCACTGCCAAACCCCACAACTACAAAGTCATCTGAGTATTTCTGCAGATGACAGGACTCTGCATTGTACAGGAAGTCTTAGGTTTTACAGAGTGAAAATAAATGGGGAGAGTACAGTCCCCTGCGGTGCTTCTGTTGATAATCCGTGGAGTATTGCATCCTAGTTCCTGCCAAGAGTTGCTGGATTCTAAAGGAAAGCTTTGACAAATAACCTAAGTTTTCTTTCTGGTATAAAGTCTTGCTGTTTTTAACATTCCTGGCACACCCTAGTTCTGCAAGCAGTTTGCTCACTATTTGAGTTGGCTGTCTAAATTGCAGGTGCAGTCATGAAAGCTCTTAATATATTACACAACAGAACATTTTAAGGCCTTGGTTATTAAACACGGGGCCTGGAAAGATGTGCTACTACATTAGAAATTTGTCCGGTTTTAATATTGATTTAAAGGAGTATGAGGTTCCTTTTAAGAAATGAGACTCTCTAGCGCCACCCTTTGCCACGACGGCCGTCGGGGGTACTGCAGCCAACAGTGAAGCCAGCACAGGAGAACGGGGAGAACGCGCATGCAGCGTCATGTGACGTCACATCCGCAGGACAGTGCGGGAAATTCGGCCTCCGAATTGCAGCACATTTTGCAGCACACAGCCTGTTCAAGGCAACGGAGAGATACACTAGAGGGCTCATTCTTTTTGGTTTGAACGCTTCATCTGACATTATTACTAGAAAACTTAAAACGTATACGATTGTTTTTCATAAATCCTGCCTCAATCCTGCCTCATGCTCCTTTAAAAAGCAAGAATTGTCTTTTTGCCCCACCAGGTTCCCCACCAGCACCGCCTGTCTGTGGACGTCATTCCAGAGTTGAAGAACTCTCACAACCACTGTAGGAACCCCGGAGGAATCAAGGACAAGCCTTGGTGTTACACTTCCAGGCCTTACATACGCTGGGAATATTGTGCTGTACCTGAATGTGGAAAAACAGTCACAGCGCCAGGTGCAACAGTTGATGCAATTCAATATACTGCTATCCAATTAATCCCTAACAGGAAGGCATAAACATTCCGATGGTTTTTACATTGTTTACTGTGTTTTTCACAGTGAAAAAACCAGAGTTGAACTGGAAGACTCCTCATCTTCCTCCTACGACAACTGTGTCGTCTCCAGCTTACTCCATGTCGGTCATCGTTATCATCTTGACCTCACTTGCAACCGCAGTCTTCCTCACCATCGTAGTCGTGAGCTGCCGCAGGCGGATGAGGCAGTTGAGAAACCACACGAGGTAAAAGAAAGACAAGAAAACTTCTGTGTTCTGTTCTGCTTCTATATCTTTCTCTTTTCACCCCTCACTCTTTCTCTCCAATAGAAGAGAGTTTGAGGCCCCAACACTGAGCGCTCTTCCGTCAGAGCTCCTGTTGGACAGACTCCATCCAAACCCCATGTACCAGCGAGTTCCCCTGCTGCTGAACACCAAACTCTTGGCCCTGGAGTACCCCCGAAATAATATCCAATATGTCAGAGATATTGGGGAGGGAGCTTTCGGACGAGTTTTCCAAGCCAGGTAAGAAAGGGATATGGAGCTGTGGGGGAAAAGGCCAGAAGGATTTGCTGCATCAGTTCAGTTGAGCAGAAAAATAGAAAAAAGAATAACTTTGATCAGGCAGTAAAATGAGAGGATAAAAAGAAAATATACAACCCTGAACCAGACAGAGCTTGTATGGAGGATTTTTTGTGCCAAAATTAAATAAATAAATACATCATTAATTAATTAAATTGGGAATTAAATATATCATTAATTAATTAAATGTGTCATTAATTAATTACAATTAGAATGAAATATGTCATTAATTAATTAAAATACAATTCATTTTAAGTAAAAATATATATTTATTATTTCAGCATTTAATTAATTAATGACACATTTAATTAATGATTTTGACATTTTGTACACCTTGCTGTTTCAACATTTGTGGTTAGAGGACCGAGGTTTCAGTGTTTGCCAATAACATTTTGGAGTAGAGTAAAAATTTTGGAGTAGAGTAAAAATTTTGGAGTAGGGTATCCAAACCAACGTAGAGGTGAATAATGCCACCTAGTTTATCGGAATGTGTCCACAAGCCCTGCATCAATCCATTATGTGGATTCGATTTGCCTTGACTTGATGTGCAGGGGAACCAATCAGGTGTTTGGAATCCACCCACTGAGTTTGACGAGTGAAACTGACAGTTTTACATTTACATTTCATGATTCAGCAACACGAAATCATTAATTAAATGTGTCATTAATTAATTAAATGCAGTTTTACATTTCATGATTCACACGCAACACGAAATCATTAATTAAATGTGTCATTAATTAATTAAATGCTGAAATAATAAATATATATTTTTACTTAAAATGAATTATATTTTAATTAATTAATGACATATTTCATTCTAATTTTAATTAATGATATATTTAATTCCAATTTTAATTAATTAATGATGTATTTATTTATTTAATTTTGGCACAAAAAATCCTCCATAAGCTTGGAGCGTTCAGAAAAATGAATAAATAGATACCTGCTTTGATTTTGAAATTTCATTTTTTTTTTTACCGTGTAGTTGTTATATGCTCTAAAAACACTTAAAACACATTCTGGTAATTGAGTGTACTGAGTGGGGAAGTATTTCGGGTCATATTTTGTTCGTTTATTTCAACCATGAGTCAATCATGAATTTGTAGTGTGCATGGTCTTGTTGAAATCTGTATTGATGTCCTTTGAAAACATACGCTATTGCTCTAAAATCTCACCATAATCTTTTTGCATTTACGCTGCCATTGTAGAAGTGTAAACCACCTTCACCAAGGGCAAGCTTTCCATGATGCTGTGCTTGACAAAGTTTTCCCAAAGCAATGTGCGTGTCTGAGAGATCAAGGATCACAGGTCTCTAGCATATTCCTGTGCTTATGTGCTTTCCGCACTCAAATTTCCCCAGATTCTTTTTCATATTATACTATGAAGTAGGAGAAATAGATAAAAAAACTTTCAACGTTTCCTTAAAAAAGCAAACAGAAATCAGTGAGTGGAGACTATTCTTTGCCTTACTCTGCTTATAAAAAACACAGGCTTTCATAGATGCTGATTTTGTAGTAAATTATCCACACACCACATGCTAATGCAGTTCATGCTAATACGTGACTCACAGCAGATAAATACAGCTCCATTAACAGACGATATGAACACAGGACTATTATGGTCTGTGGTATTTTAACAGTAGCAGCTTCAGCCTGCTGTCAGTCAACTCTGACAAGTGTCCTGCAGGCTGTCTGGTAATCCCTCAGTAAAACCTGGAATGGTGCAAGACATGGACACCCCTGGGAACGTCATACACACACACACACACACACACACACACACACACACACACACACACACACACACACACACACACACACACGCTCATGGACACATTTGTATTAATATACATGTCAGGATGTATATTAATCAACCATCAGGTCTTCTTTTATTTTTTTCTTCTGATCTGTTTACAAAGTCTGGAAGACATCACAGTTCTGAAACAGTGCTGACAAAAACGTTTTTATTGCCCACCAGAGATTTGAACGAGTTCTACTAGCAACTCATGTCAGCCTCAAATATGTACATATGATTCTGCAGTTTTAACAATAACAACCAGTTTTTTCAAATGTAACCTGAAAACCTTCTGGACGTGTGATGCCAGAACACAAGAATACAAACTGTCACTAATGTTCTCACTTGCAGGCACATTATTTCTCGGAAACATTAAAGCTCTTTCTAAAATCTGCACAAGAGCTTAAACACAGCTCACATATACAAAGACTTCACTATTTAAATTGTATTCTTTGTCCTCGTCTAAAAGCAGACTGCTCTTAGTGGTGCAGGTAGGAATATAATATGCTCATCCTGTTAATTTTAAAGTTTACATAAAATAAATAATTTTTTTTCTGCTCAGAAGTATCTACTTGGGGGTTTGACATGACATGACATAAGCCTTTAACTTTGTTTTGGCCACCTATATCTGAAAAAGTAAAGGAAATGTTCAGTTTTTCAAGGAATTGAATAATGACATGACCACAGTCGCGTGACCAGCCATTCTAACTTTCTTCTGATAATAAGTCAGATTCACTATGATTTCCGGACGGTAGTAGGCACGAACACATTAGAAACTGCCTCTGCACATCATTGGATAGACAAAAAACCTTAAGAAACAAAGAGGAATGTAGCATGTGATGTGGGCAGAGGAACATCCAGACTAACATTAACAAAACAGATCCACTATGGTGCTCGGTGGAGTAGGACCCCCGGTGCTTAACTGTTGTTGATATTGCAGGAAAAACTTGTTGATCCAGTGTGTTATTAGTAATTCTGCAGCCATCTTGGATGTTTTGATAGTTCCTCTTGCATGCTTCTGTAGGAATCATCGCCTAAAGCCAGTTGCTTTCCTGTTGTGATTGGCTTGGTACGATCTGTACCGGTGGAAATGGCTTTGCAAAGAAAGGGGCACCAGACTTATTTCACTAGAGGCAACTTTCATGAAGTGAAAAACACAGACCCAGATCGTTGTAGACCAGGGGTCGGCAACCCGCGGCTCTAGAGCCGCATGCGGCTGTTTAGCGCCGCCCTAGTGGCTCCTAGAGCTTTTTTTTTTTTTTTTAAATCACTTTTTTTTCTTTTTTTTTTCCCTTTTTTTTCTTCTTTTTTTTCCCTTTTTTTCTTTTTTCTTTTTCCTTTCCTTTTTAATCTAGACATTTTGACTTTTTTCTCGAAATTTTGACTTTTTTCTCTACATTTCGACTTTTTTCTCGAGATTGTACTTCAACATTAATTTCGACATTTCGACTTTTTTCTCGAAATTTTGACTTTTTTCTCTACATTTCGACTTTTTTCTCAACATTTTGACTTTTTTCTCGAAGTGCATAATGAAAAAAAAATCTCCCCCCAGTTCTAACTAATATAGATACATGTAGCACGTGTTGCTTTCATTTTCTAAGGCTGGTACAAGACTTTTCATTTTTTTGCGGCTCCAGACATATTTGTTTTTTGGGTTTTTGGTCCAATATGGCTCTTTAAACATTTTGGGTTGCCGACCCCTGGTGTAGACGGACCCAGCTTACCTTTATTTCCACCAGACTTTACGTCCTCCTGCATTGGCTAAACAAGGGATGGGAGTAGCCTAAAACAAAAGAGGGTCGCCCTTGGGTGGAAGGGAAAAGGGACATGCTAATGTCCCTTTTCAATCTTAAATCAAATTTTATATAAAAAATGTATTCATGTGTGTTTTTTAGATGTAAATTTCCTTCTAGTTCTTTATTACACACTTCATGTTTTTCACATTCCAAAGCACAGGGCAATTTGATCAATTCATTTCTTAAAAAAGAACAATATAAAATTAAAGGAATTTTCTTCTGCATTTGAAAGTGTTCTAACTTTTTCAGGTGGTTGCTGTCTTTACAAAAAGTGTGCCTAAATCTTTATGAACACTTTGTGACAATTGCAGAGCTCCAAACCTGCTGCCCTGTGAGTCTTTCACAATGGTGGCTGTGAAGATGCTGAAGGAGGAGGCATCAGCTGACATGCAGAACGACTTCCAGAGAGAGGCGGCACTCATGGCTGAGTTCGACCATCCAAACATTGTCCGACTACTAGGTTAGTATGTTTGCAAGTGTATGAGAGAGGGAGAGAGAAGGAGAGAGAGAAAGCGCACACTGAAGTTTTCCAAAGAGACTGCAACCACAGCTGGAATTTACATTGGACAACTGCTGGATCAGAGTGTGTTTTGGGGTGAAAGTGAGGGCAAGAACAAGTATGAAACAGCAGAAAAGAGCAAAGAAAAGAAATAGTTTCTAGACTAAAAGGAAGAGTGTGATTGAAAAACTTTTTTTGAAGTTGAATGGATATGACGAGTTGCATAAGGCATATTTAAATTATCTAAAAAAAACAACAGTTACTTTTTTTTCAGCTATTGGAGGTAATCGAAGACCGCCACACACTGACTTACTGTTTTTGCTGAATCAAAGCCAGGCTTTTTCAGCACATTCTTTTTAATCAGGGCCCAAAAGTTAGAGCTAATTTTATGCTTTTTGCTTTAAAATGGTTTCTGCATTTTATTGGATATGGCATCATTTTGGCATTATCTCTTTCCAGTTTTAGCATCATGCTGGGTGTAGTAAACAACTCATATAGAAATTAAATGGATAGCTGATGAGAAAATATGGATAGAATATATACTCCAAACTTAGTCTTTTAATTGTACCCAAAATGTTTGGTTCTCTAAATGCAGGTCATCAAGATTTGCACCTTCAATTTCCCAGCACTCTAAAAAACACCGTCTATTTATATAACTTATATACCAGAAACTCATTCTCAAACAGCAAAGAAACTTTTGCTAAACTTTATTCCACTCCAAGTTTCCACTCATATCCAGTAAGTCCTCTGAATTAAGCCTTCCTCCGATCTTCACTGCAGTTCTATAAAAGCACTCCAGACTGGACTGTTTGCCAGTAAACAAGTGCTGCTTGACAACTAATGTGCTTTTGTTGGTCCGAGTAAAACAAATGCCCTCTGTTAAAGTTTATCACCCTTAATAATGCACATCTTATCTAACACAAACAGCACACATCCAAATATACGTTCAGGAAGACAATGAGAGATATAGCATGCTCTTCTTGACACTGGCAGTGAGCAAACATGAACTGCACTGAACTTGTACAGTTCTGCTGAAGAGGAATATAACAAAAACAGCATTCACCCACTGATATTTTAGGAACTTTAATGACATTCATTTAGGATCATTTAGCATCTTCAGAGAACGGTGGGATCACTGGGGCACATGGGATCAGTGTTGATTAGATTATTTCCCCAAACTCTAAATACCCTCAAGACTAGAAATACACTGTAAATCATGGGTAAAGATATATGGAGCATCTGCAACATCAACAAGTAAAAAATAAAGATGCCATATATCCACATACTGTTACTTTGTAGCATTTGTGTTCAGGATATATGCATATATATTTAGCATTGGAGTGAGGCATTTAAATGAAGAAAGTAACCTCAACCAAGGTCGCTACTGTTAAATTACACACACATGCTGGTTTTTCTCAGCAGCAGTCTTAGCCGATGTATTGGTTTTAACTGGATGTGTCCTATTTGGTATATAACAGCAGTCAGCACATATACACACTGAATCACATAAAATATCGCTACACCATCCCAGCTCTCCTTGGGTAAGAGGCAGGAGTAATCCTGGACAGGCCGCATTCATAGATTAACAACCACACATAAAACCCTATATCTAATTTGGGAATTACCAACCAGCCTAGCATGCATGTTTATGTATTTATTTGACTGTGGGAGGAATTTACAGTACTACCTGGAAGTGAGCATGAGGACAACATGCTAACTTCACACAGAAGGCTCCAGGCAAGATTCCAGCCACTAACCTTTTAGCCATGAGGCAACAGTCCTACAACCAAGCTGCCATGGTGAACCACTTGCAGATATGATCTTGAATGTGTCCCTATTTGTAATACTTGAAAATATGAATCAAATGTTCAAATCATGTAGCGTAAACGTGGGTTCTAATGCAGTAATATCCTGTAGACCAATGATTCTTAACCATAGGGCCGCAAGCGCCACCTAGAGGGCACCAAAAAAATTCTGTTTAGTACGTGTGGGCCGCGAGGGCCGCGGGACTGCATAGCAACTCCCGACCATGTGGTGGTGCTAATGCATTAGTCAGTTGTTACTTTAACCAGCTCCATAAATGAGGAGAAGAAGACACTCAGCTAGCTGTACGCTAACACGACAGAGCAATATTTAAAACGGAAAAATGAAGACGACAACCCCCCCCCAAAAGTAAATTTTTGCGCAAGTACAATCCTGACTTCATCAAGTACGGCTTCGTAAACGGAGGTAGCGCGGCAGTGCCGAGAGCCCAGTGTATGGAGTGTGGGTTAACTCTATCCAACGAAGCACTTAAGCCCTCAAAACTACAGCGGCATCTAGAGACCAAGCATCCGACGCTTGTGGGAAAGCCGGTGGAATTTTTTAAGAGAAAAGAAGATGGGCTGCAGATGCAGAAAAGATCTATCGTGTCACTGACTGGCAACTCTAAATGTGAATTGAAAGCTAGCTACCTCGTAGCCAGACGTGTGGTAGAGTAAGAAAGCATTCACTATAGCAGTGGAGTTGGTTCTGCCTGCTGCTGTTGATAATGTGCCGTGAGATGATCGGAGAGGCCACTGCAAAAAAGTTGCTGACCATCCCACTCTCAAACGACACTGGGGGTCACCGTATCGCGGACATGGCCTCAGACATACAGCAACAACTCATTGAAAGAGTAAAAAGTAGCCCATTTTTCTCTTTGCAACTTGACGAGTCCACTGATGTCATGAATGCTGCACTGCTGCTGGTTTTTGTTCGCTATCGCTGGGACAGTAGTTTGCACGAAGACTGTTTTGTGAAGAGCTACCAACACGAACTACGGCTCAGGAATGTTTCCGCTGCGTGGATAACTTCTTCAGTTCCGGGTTGGAGGCTCCGCAGCTCCGCGGTGAAGGGGAGGGGCCGCCCCGGGACGACAACCCACTTGGCCACTTGCTAACATCTTCAACCCACTCATTAATAGATCACGGATCTGGAAGTCGGACACCATTTGTCAAAGTCAACTTGTTAAGGTAAAATTTGCGATCTTTAGTTGATAATCCCCTTGCATAGCTTGACACGCTGTTCATCTCCGCCAGCTTCTGTTGCCGAAATGCGCGCACATACATTGCGCGCGCACAATGGTCCGTGGGGATGGAGGCGTCTCCATCCCCACGGACCCCCATACAGCTTCCGAGCCGGAGCTGCTGCGAAGCCTCAGTGCGGCTGCACGTGTCCCCGCGGGCTGCTGCTGCTGGGCGGAGAGTCCTGCAGTAGCTGCGCCGGACCGACGGCTCTGCTCCACGCTCTCACACACAGCGGGGACCGAGCCGCTCTGGAAATAACTACATCATAACTACATACTGGGGGTCCGTGGCAGAGGGGAGGGAGGGGGGTTACACTGGGACACTGTGAGCCCAGGACGATCCGTGGGAAGTGGACACGGGGGCTGGAAGCGAGTGCAGACTATACCCTTTAAGTAAAATCTAATTATTGATCTTTTTTTTATTAATAAGCCTGCACTGATTGATTTGTGCCATGAATCAAGTCTGATGTGTGTGCATGTTAACATTGACATGTTTAATAAAAGTCTGTGATGATCACATTTTATTATGTCATTTTATTTGACAAGGTTTTTGCTTGTTAGTGAATTTGGTTTATTATTGAATACACATCAAACCAAGAGTGACATCATTTTAAGCCTATACAGTGTTAATATTTAATGGGCCCTTGGCCACTGTGTACTGAAAAAATTGGGCCTCAAGGTCAGAAAAGAACCCCTGCTGTAGACTACTCTCACCTTCGCTCCTCTTTTTTACTCTGATCTCCACTTCTACTTCAGGTCCGGGTCTCCCTTTCACAGGCATTTTGTGACCGTATCATACTTTTATTCATGAGAAATAACTACATTTTTTAAAATAAAATTTAACGTTCTTCCATATTAGATTAATTGTGCCTACCAGTGACGACTGGTGCAAAGAATTTTTTGGGGGGGGTGCAATTTACCTTGGCATACAGAGGGGTGTAACGGTAAACACTTCACCGTTAGGTACAAGGTTGGTACAATGGGAAAAAAACAAAGTTAGAAAATAATATTTTGGTCCTTTAATTTCGAAAAAATTAAACATCCAACAATGGCTTATTGGTCATAAGTTCTAGTGAAGCAGTTCAGTTCTGCTGCAGTGGAAAAAGAAAACTGAACATAAAGTTGGGGTTTAACATTTCAACAAGTTCACTGTTATTTTGAATAGTTTTTTTCTTCCTGTTTTGGGTTCAGTTTATTTTTACACATTAGAGAGAAGAAAAACATTAACATTTCCATTGTTCTGTCTGGAATTTATATTATTTGAAAAGATAACTTCCTTTCTTTCAGATATTTGATCAACAAATATTTCAAAAAGCAAGTGTTATTTAACCTATTTAAAACAAACATAAAAATCTATTTGGTGTAGTTAAGTTTGATTTTCTTAATAAGACGGGTGAATGAATTGTCCAATTACATTAGATTAAAAAAAAAAAACAACATACAAGTACGTCGCGATACTAATCGCTGATTCGTTACTGATAACTGAGTTTCTGGGACGCACACGACTGCGTCCCTTTACGAATCTAATTCAAACCAATTAAAAGACCCTCAGGTCACGTGCTTATCAAACGTTGGAGAGCTTTTACACTTTTACACTGGATTCTGTTTGACCGGTCCCCCTTACTTCTGGAAGTAAATAAAATAAAATAAAAAACCTTTTGGAACCAAATAAATATTTAAACAACATTTAAATAGTATTGACAGTCACCCACAGACTGAAATGACACCTTCTTTTAATAATTATTTGCATCTTACATGTTTTGTATTTTGTATTTTTCATCTCTTGATTTGATGGGGGCGGCGCCCTAGCGCCCTCTACTGACCAGCCGCCACTATTTACACCATCACTTTTCTTTGCAAACTTGCTTCGTCTTGTTCCGTTAAAAGAACGTCAACAAGATAAAATGTATTCATGGAAACATCGGGAAGCCAGGTGTGTGTTTGTAAACTGCATCAGTCCTTGGCCTTATACTACTTATACTCAAGCCTTATACTTTCAAGGAGTTTCAAAGTCAAGAGCAACTAACTCAGATACATTCATGAAGTAGATAAACCCCATATTCGTAGTTCGGTGGCTTTGGCTGATGATGCGTGGATTGGAGAATAACGCCACTATCTCAGAACGGTGCTGGGGAGGGGCTATACCAGTTTCAAATGTCAAATAGATTTAAATGATACCAAATACATTTGTCGTGCACGCAAATTTTGATCGCTGAGACCCCAGGTAATATGACCCAGGCAGCTGCCTTCTTGTTAAAGAAATGTTGTAAAATGTTAAAGGAAGTAAACAAATGGAAGCGTAGCACTGCTAAAAGAACTAACAACTTAGCATAACTGCCGTGCTAGCAGCTAGTGTTAGCTATGTAAATAAGTAGCGGGTGTTTGACAAACAAGCTTTCATTTGTTTGACTCTGTGGTGAAATTGGACAGGCCACATCTATAGATCTGGTTCCCATGACAGCGACATGTTGGGATCATTAGCATTAGCATTGAGATAATTCACAAGAAGCTGCAGTTCCTTGTGTTCAATACTAGGTGTCATGTAGCATATTTCATATGGACTGATGAAGGGAGAGTGGAAACAAGGAGGTAGGTCCATATAGGTTGCGTTGTTGCAATGTGGATCCATAGATCATGTCTACCCTCACCTAGTTCACAGCTAACCCAGGACCAGAGCAATGTGTTTCTACCTCGTGAGGTTCAGGCTTTGCTGCAAATAAAGACTACTGGTCTTTGTTGGATTGATGTTTAAACTGAAAATGTCCCAAATGAGGCAATAAAATCAGCACACACAGAGATGCACACACTGTTCTCTGTGGAGCTGCTCCACTCCGCAGGACATGAAATGACTGAACAACCTCTAAACCACAACTAGCCAAAGTTCCCAGCAAGCATGTTGCAATCCTTTTTTTTCTGATCTGGTTTTTGTAGCTAGCTGTTGACCCAGAGTTGGATGTTTTGCTGCGTCTATCCCAGTATCAGTAGCCTATTCACATTATCATATGTCTCCTATTTACTACTTTTCTTGTGTTGGATTGTTTCTAATTATGTAAAAAGCCACTCCATCATATTGGTTTAAGTCATTTTTTAGTAACCAGTTTTTCTCAATTATTCAAAAAGATTCTCCACCTCATGCGTAAGCTGTGACCCATTCATCTCCCTTTCTTGTACTGGCATTTTTGATGGGCGGTGTCACATTTAGCCCAGCTGATAATGACTACATATACATGTATATATATATATATATATATATATATATATATATATATATATATATATATATATGTATATATATATATATATATATATATATATTCCTGCAAACTCCGACCTGAGATATTATTTATCTTCAAAGCCTTTGAGATCTCCAAAATATATGAAAATAAACATCTAGGTTCTAACTATGATTGATAGCTTTTGAATAACTTTATTATTAGCAGTCCAGACAGCTTTTGATGTCTGCAGTGCAATGTACTAAATTAAAACAATTACAGGGTTGTGGTATTAAATTTACAGCGGACATTTGAAAACTGTGAATACCAGGCTAAAGTACAAGACTGGCTCATCTGTAACTTCAAAAAAGCAGTCCACTATCTCAGTAAGCTCTGATTTACAGTGTTAAAAAAAAAGCATTCACAGCTTTGTATGAATAGGCATTCACCTTTATGTATTTACAGAGTTTAATAAGTTGTAAAAAGGCAAATTAATTCAGGCACCTTTTTTGGTGTAAATTTACAGCCAAAATGAATTAATTCCACTCATTGGCATTTTTCTTAGGAAGTTGAATTCTCTTTTCTACCAGTAAAGTTATTTTCTGAAACCTCTGAAGTTCTGGGTAGTACAAAGATAAAGCTATTTTTGTTTTCAGGCATGCTGAGATTAATCAGAATATAAACATTTGCAGATGCTGGAACTGAATGAAAAAACATATTTTGCTTACACATCAAGAGTGGAAATCTGGAAATTTGGAGCTCCTCTTACTTACAAGTGAGATCCACATGATGTGCAACCTCAACTATCCACACCTGGGTTTAGACATCTTTGCTATTTGCCTTAATAGACCATGAAAGCAAGCACAGCCTTTGTTTACAATGTACAACTGCAAATGCAAGACTTCACTTTGCCTGCCCTTTCATCAGTGTTTACATCTGGGTTGAATATTTATTTACATCCTACAGTGAATTGGTTAAGCTTGTTCTTATGGTGAAATCAATGTTTTTATAGATGAGAGTTTGTGTTTATCCTGCTTATATAATCTGTGGTGTAGGTGATAAAATGGTCATCTGTAACGTCTCTCCTCAGGTGTGTGCGCTGTGGGTAAACCAATGTGTCTGATGTTTGAGTACATGGCCAATGGAGACCTCAACGAGTTCCTGCGTCGAAGATCTTCAACCGAGCTGGCACACACACTCAGCCGCGCCAGCACATCAGGTCGCAGTTTCTCCTCCAATCTGGAGGTGGAGCCTCTTTCATGCGTGGAACAGTTATCGGTTTCCAAGCAAATTGCCGGAGGAATGGCGTACCTATCAGAGCGCAAGTTCGTCCACCGAGACCTGGCAACCCGAAACTGCCTAGTTGGAGAGGAAATGATAGTGAAGATTGCAGATTTTGGCCTGTCCAGAAATATATACTCAGCTGATTACTACAAAGCCAATGAGAATGACGCCATCCCCATTCGCTGGATGCCTCCAGAGTCCATTTTCTACAATCGCTACACTACAGAATCAGATGTGTGGGCCTACGGGGTCGTGTTATGGGAGATTTTTTCCCATGGGATGCAGCCATATTATGGTATGGGTCATGAAGAGGTGATTTACTATGTGAGGGACGGTCACATCCTTGGCTGTCCTGAGAACTGTCCTCTGGAGCTGTACAATCTGATGAGGCTTTGCTGGAGCACACACCCACCTGACAGGCCGAGCTTCAGCAGTATACATCGGATACTGGAGCGTATGCATCAGCACACAATCCACGCAAACACAGATACTGAGGCCCACCACTGATCTTTACTGAAATGCTTTAAACATGATGCCAGAAAACCTACTTTAAATGAACCAAGACTGTTCTCAACCATGTCTTCAGCACTCAGATTATGCAGTCATTTTTTCCCACACCCAAACTTTTATTGTATTAATAAGTGTCAAACTATTAGTTGTTTTTGTTCATTTTTATTTACATATATCCCATATTTTAGTAATTTGTGTTGTGTGCAACTTTTAATTAAATTCAGGAGCTTTCATGAGACAAGTTAAAACATCAAAAGTACCTAAACATGATCCTGCCCTCAGATCCATGAACTTTAAGGCCAAGGATAGCAGACACCTAAAGACAAAGAAAACAGTGTAAATAAATAATTGTATTGATAATGGACATGCCTGCTTGACTCATACATATACAAAACTGGCTTGACTTCAGGTTGATGCCACAGTGCATTTTATATCTCAGGACTTTCTAGTAGACTTTATCAGACACCGCAGTAGCATTACAGCGCTGTGCGAGAATGACATCCCCGCCATCGTTACCGGCTATGATCAAACTGAAACCAATCATACAACAGCTCAAATATGATGCCAGTTTATATGAAATGTTAACAAGAATTAGCACGGTGAACTAACTCTATCTCCAGGACAGATTGATGAGGTGATGATGATGATACGACACTTGGCAACAAGCCTATTACAGCACTGTAAATGTACTTTTGTAAATGTTAATCCTGATGATGACGCTTGCTTCCTGTCACTTCCTGTCCCCTACAACTCGCTTGTTATGGCAGCTCAAGGATGACACATACAACTTCAACTTTGTTACCCATTGGCAGAGTTTGGTTACATTAAATCTACATTAAATCTCAAAACAGCATCGCCAGTGTTCATACTACATATACATTAGCATTGGACTGACCAATACTAAACATTCATAATGTGACCGGGCTGGTCTAAAAGGTCTTAACTTTCACAATATTGGGCCGTCCCGCTTGGGGCCCCTTTCAGACAAACAGATACTTCAGTTTCAAACAGACCTCGGGCCTCTTAGTAAGAGTTAAGTGGGCTCGTACACATAGAAAATAGAGTGGAGACGTGCTTTTGGTATATAAACAAGAAGATAAATAAATAAAAGGTCACACCCAACAATAATATAACAGAAAAACAATTGCTGGATCCTGGTGCCTAGCGCGAGGTAATGGCTGCTACCAGCAGAATACTGCTCAATGTAAAAACAACCTGTGACTGTCTGGGGAGGGAACCAAAACACACGACCAACACACCACCTGTGCTCCAGCCCATCGGTGCTTACCCCCAGTGACCCAACACACCGAGGCAAGGAAGTTCACCTTACCACTACAAATACAAATGCTGCCTCCCCAATACAGACCCCAATGCCCGCAACACAATTTTAAACGAAACGGCCTCACTCATTCTGTTAAGCAGAAAAGAAAATGAAGGGATCCAATGTTGCGAAAGAATAAATACAGATTTAGTACAGCAACCACTAAGTGGGGCAGTCACTACCCTCCCCCAGCACAGCTACAAGGAGTCCAGAATAGACCAATAAAATAAAAGAGATGTTAATAAACTAGAAAACACAAAAGCAAAACCGGAAAGAAAAAGTGGTCAAAACAAACTAGACCCGAAGCAGACAGCAGAACAAATAAGGAACAAACTTTGTGACACTCAGGCCTGCTGGTCTCTACCCTAAGAAGACAAAATAAATGCAGCCAAAGCAGCAGTAGCAACTCTTTTGACAAAGATTAAAATCAGACATATAATTAGAAATTTAACAATACTCCATCAATTTATTTTACCCCAAGGAGGCCAAGACTCACAGCACGTCAAACGCAAAACCAATAATATAAGAAGAACAAAACAAATGCTTAAAACAAAGTTCAACATCAAATGATACTAAAATACAAAGAGCTTCTTGGCCCAAAATGGAGACGCTGTACCTCCCACCCATGTTTGCACCAGAATCAATCTCCGTCTACTGCAGAGCTTTTACATGCTTTAGTGGCTAAGAGTTAGCGGTATAGGAAGCAGTATCACTCAGGCTGACCGGTCACAATAAGACACTAAAGCGAACAACTCATCTGTCCAGGGGAAGAAAAATAAGCTCTGAGTACAACTGTGTTTCCCGATTTTAAGTCGTTTGGGTGTTTAGAAATACTTTGATGTGGTGCAATTATTTTTTTGGTTTGTGGAAAAGAATATAAAAAGGCTCTCTGATTAGTCAAGGTCTCCTATGAATGTCAAAATGTTTTACAGCCTCATTGCCCTTGATTGCCCTCTGAGAATGCATCAATTGCAATACGATGAAAGATAATCAGAATACAACACAAACTGGCTGGAATGACACTACCCCACCACATTTTCATAACAGTTCTGCTTAAATCTTATGTTTCATCAGTTGCATGTTGAGTTGGCAGTTTTCTCCCTAAGTTTGAACTTGAAAATGCCACCTAGAAAGCTGATCAATCTGGGTGTCATCTTGGCTGCTTTGATAACTGATGCTCAGTCGTGGCAAGCGTGACCCAAACACCCAAAACAGAATATAGATTTGGGTCATGACAAATGGACACGTAGTTGAGTTTAGGCATGGACACATTGTGAGTCAACAAAGTCAGTCAAGGTCGAGGAAAACTACTTTTTATATTTATTTTGATATCTTGGCAAAGAAAATCTGGTCTTGTTGACTTTGGTTCAGAGAGAAGTGATGTGTGGAAAGCACTCATAATATATTTATAAAGACATTTTACAAACCTTGATATTTCATCTCACTTTTAGCCAATTTCAGTGTGGCACACAGTCACTTTAAATGAGCTGTTGATTGTTTTATACACAAGTCGCTATTCCACTTTCAGGGCATTCTTGTTTTATTTTTCTTTCTTTTTCCTTCATGATGTTGGTGATCTTTGTCGTTGATTTCTATTGATTTCACATAATTAAATAATAGCAGGGATATGATTTAATGTTAATTCATTCTTTCAACCCACCAGAGACACAATATTTGTTTAATGATAATTAATACGAGTCTCATCATTGATCCATTCCTGTGGTTTTAGGCGAAAAAGAAATGTGCAAATATATTACGTTTTTAATTAGTTCTTACAAAGACAGAAAACTATCTCTTCAACAAATGTGTGTTGCATTATGGGGACATCATTAAGATCAAAGAAATATTGAAATATATAAGATAAAAGACTGTTTTGAGTTGTCATATGTCTCACATTTATTTCTAAATGTGATGTTTTTCAACTTATTTTTTTCATTTGTTACAACAAATATTTATTTTGTAACCATTACTTTACAACTTTTTTTCTCCTTTGTATATTTCTCTGTATTGTTCATAAATAAAATGTATTCAGCAGCTTTGTGTCTGAGAATTCCCTCGTGAAGACCATGGCTTTTTATTGTGTTTATGTTTCGTTTCCATCTGAGTCTGATGGATACGCTGAAAAACGTTGCTACACAGAAGAAATAGGGGATCAACAAACTCTTAAGGATTTACAACATTTCTTGGCAAATCCCTTTGATACCTTGATATTCAGTCTGAGGCACGTTTGTGGAAAAGTTGACTGTCTGATGAGTCAGAAGATCAGCCTAAACACTTGAGCTCTTATTGTGCTGATGATTAATAGAATTCCTGAGCTGGTGAAGCCAACATGTCCAGCGAGAAAAAAGGTTTTCCCTGAATACGAGCAGTAGAATTCATTCCAGTCCGCTCCTTAGATGTATTCATTTATTGAATATTTGATCCTGACAATACATTTCCAACTGTTGAGTCATTGGATAGGAAGAGAGAGAAAAGATTAGAACCAGGAATCTCCATAACATACATCACATATGGACCTAGGCCAGAAGCTCCCAGTTACAGGAGCTGAATGTTGAGCAAAGACAGACGTAGGACCACTGTAACGCAGCATTTTGATTACGATAATAAAAATGACACTGAAGAAGAAACACTGCGCATTTTCTCTGACCTCAAACTGTTCTGCTCCTAAATGCCTTTTTTAAACTCTGCTTATTCAGCCATTTGCCTCCCCTTATACATACAGTTCCCCCAAGAGCAATAAGTGTTTTACCATGTGGCTGCTGCAGTGAGAGGTTTCACCACCAGGGGGGTCAGCGTGGCCATCAGCCACAGAAAAGGGGTATGTGTTATGCAAGTCTTTGTACAGTAAATTTCAGTGTGCATAACTGAGATCATTCTGTAAGATGTCCCATTTATTTATGCTAGTTCTTAAATTATTTTCAACATGTCCTGGTTTTCTTGTCACTACATGTTTGTGTATATGCAAGCTTTCTGGAGGGGACTGACGAGTGTGTTCTGTGGGGATGCCCAGTATAAACTGTTTAGAGAAGGCTGCATGGAGTTTGTCCTTGGACTGGTCATCCCTTTTCTCCATGATCCAAACTGTTGGTCAGACACTCTTTCTCCCACTTCCTTCTGTGTCGCCTCGCTTTTCACCTCCTACTCATTTCCATGTCTGGACCATATTTGAGGCTGCATTCCTTTCCTTTCCTTTCCTTTCCTTTCCTTTCCTTTCCTTTCCTTTCCTTTCCTTTCCTTTCCTTTCCTTTCCTTTCCTTATTTCGTGCTCCTCGACCCATGAAGTCATGTCAAAGGAAACCCGAGTGAATATTGTCTCTACCATCAACAATAAATCTGCAAAGCATCATATGAATTTAAACACAGGGCACTGGTCAAAGTAAGTGGAATACAGCAAAAGTAATGACACAGCAAGTCAGTACAAGTAGATGTAAAAGTACCTGGTGTGAGTAGTGTTTTTCTTTTGTTATGATTTTTTTCCCTCATGCAGCACTGCAATGAATTTGAAATTTAACAATCAAGATGTGACTTTCAGCTTTAATTTATGAGAGTTCAAAAAAGTACTGTATTTTCTGGACTATGAGCCGCTACTTTTTTCATAGGTTTTCAACCATGCGGCTTATACAAAGGTGCGGCTATTCTGTGGATTTTTCTTCCACCGCTCGGGGCGCTCTAGCCGGAATTAGAATCAAAACTAAGACAAAATAAATGCAAAGAAGAATACGCTACTTCTTCTTTAGCAGATAGAAGTAGAAGCAGATTTCAAACAGGTAAATAAATACCGGTTATTTTCTCTTGGTTCTGTCCCGTTTTAATCAGCAAAGTTGCTGCCGTGTTAAAAGACACTGTTAGGAAAGGATCTATTTAGGTACAAACATGTACATCATTTACAGTTCAAAATCATTCTGTACATGTAGTAAATATCTAATCTAACAACATAAATATCTGCGGCTTGCATAGCTTTTTTTTTTAAAATAGAGCGGATGCGGCTTGTATGCAGGTGCAGCTTATAGTCCAGAAAATACGGTATGTCTCCTTTGTAGTCAGTGACTGTCTAAAGCGAGATCATAATTGCAGTCACATTCAGCAGGTTTGGGGGCTTTTCTGCCTTCAGTTTTGTCATCAGAGATCAGGCAACTGACTTGGCCATTGAAGAATAGTCCTTTTTTTTTTAGTTTAAATCATTTTGAGTTGCTTTTGCAGATTGTTTCGGATCATTATCCATCTGCACTGCGAGTCAGTTTTGCAGCATTCAGTGAAGGGAGGTTTTAACCCCATCACATTTCAGATTTCATCTTGCCACTTCTGTCAGCAGTCACATCATGAATAAACACCAGTGAGCCTCTTCCTCTGGAAGCTTTATCTGCCCATGCCACAAGACTGCCTGCACTCTTTTTGACAGTGGATTTAGATACTTTCATGCATTAACAACTTTAAATTCCTCTGTAACATCACAGATTAGTGCTGTCAAATAGAAATATGAAGAAAAGGACCATGTGAAAAAGTACCATCCTTTATTTTATTTTGCATGAATTTTGAGCAGCTGAGGCCTGCTGCAAAAATAAACTGGTGCTGGTCTGAAACAGACAGGATGAACTTAGAAAACTATCATTTTTGAGCCAGACAGCTTTAATAAACTAGCAGTGACATCAGTTTTTCCCTGTCAAAGAAGTTATCACTGACTCCTGTCTTTCCTTTTCGCTCAACAGCTCCCCTCCACGCTCTTGATTAATCTCTGTCTATCTTCTCTTTCCTTAATTTCCATCCCAACTGTTTCCTCTCTTATCTGTCGCAGTTGCAGGCAGTTCCTTCTCCTGTGGTTGTTGGTTGTGTCTTTGAAACGTTAAGTTCAAATTTACTGCACAGGCAGCTGCATGTACTGGGAAGTAGCAGCGTTCGCAGCGAATTAGTCGATCATCCCTTCTCCAAACAGAGTTTATCTGAATGGACGCTCTAACCTTCCTGCCAACTCCAATAGCAGCTCTTGAATTTTGACAGCTGCACATTATTACTGTTAAAGATCACTTCCTGTTTTGTCATAATCATCTCTTTTGGGTCAGTACATCTTTTCAGCTCAGAAAGGAGTTTCAGTGCTACAGAAGAAGCTCTACTGCTGGTGAACGTTTCATGATGCGAGCAGCTGAGCTTGAAATGTTTTGCTGACTCTTTTGTCAATATTTTTTTTTTCTTAAATGTCTTTAACAACAAAAAATCGAATTTCTAGCTTTTAACCAAAGAGGTGTTTTTATCAGTCAGCGAACCACAGTAAGAACCACGGAAAGTGTCTATTGATGTTGTGACAAAGCTGTGACATCCCCTTCACTCAGCAACCGCACAGGGGAATTTCCTGTGTGCTCGCGCCGGCTCTGATTGGTCCGTCTAGGAGCAACAGGAAGTAAGGACACATATATCAGTCAGCTGGAAGTAAAACCTCCTAACTGTGGAACAATAAACATCACACACACACACACACACACACACACACACACACACACACACACACACACACACACACACACACACACACACACACACACACACACACACACACACACACACACGGAAATTACTTGCCTTCTATTACAAGGCCACTTACTTGACGATAGAGTTTTGCTGCATTAATAAACTAATGCCTATTGTGAAGGTTCAAACAGTTTATAGTTTAGATTTCATCACAAGTGCTGTAAGCTCTGCATATTTTAGGCTTCAGGTTAGGTTTCGAAAGGAAATGCATAAAAAAATGTTTATTAAATTCAGTTACACGTCTTGACTCCCTACTGCCTAAACCTGGTGATAACACTGCCACATCACAGAGTCATCCAACAATCATAAGATGTAAGATATAAGATATTCCTTTATTTTCCTGCAACAGAGAAATTCACAAAGATTTGCAAGTTAAGCTCCAGTTGTTCTGTAACGCAATGTTTTTGATATAAAGTCAAATTGGCTTCTTTCTGCAACTGATAATCTTACATTATGAAAGGAAATGTATTTTGTTCCCCTTGTAGACTCACTTTCAAATCACTCTCCAACATTTCCTCTAGTTTAGTCTCTTGAATGGGCACTCTTTTTTACGCTTTAGGTGTTTTTATCACTTCTGCCATGATGCCCAGCTCACCTTATATTCATGTCATTGATGTCCAGCGTTGGTCCACTAGGTGATGTGGACTCGTTGCGAGAGACGACCAGGAGTTTTAAGTTATCTCGGGTGGTCTCTGCCATTAGCAAGGATGGGAGCCTACGACAGCTTGACATCACTTCCTAAAAAAGAATCAAATGTTCCTTCATGTGAAACTGAAACTGCGATAGTCTGGCAGCCTGTCCAGGGTGAAGCCCGTCCTCTTGCCTGCGAGGAGCTGGGATAGACTCCAGCAGACCCCCGTGATCGTGCAAAGGATAAAATGGATGGATGGTGTCTTAACTTTGTCTAGGCTATTCAAAGCACGGCTTTTTATTCACCTGTTGATAAACAGACTTTTACATCGCTCTCATTGCTATGAATGCAGTCTATACTCACCCTTATATTTAACTAAACAGTTAAAATCTTTTAGAGCAAGATGCTGCGGTTTTTGATAGTGGCCGATCTCTACGAGAGCTGACCTGGTCTGTGACAGCTGAGCTATATAGAAGCTCACCAGTCTGAAGATCTGTCTGGGAAAACTGAGCTTTCGATAGGGCAGGAAGTCTGGATTCCTCATCCTTTACGAGCTCTGTAAATGCTTCTTTGTACATGGAGAAATCCTGCACGCTGCTCATACATGTTTTACTTCATCTGGTTTGCGGGAAATAAGTGAAAGTTATTCCTGTCACCGCTAATCTTTTCACAGTGACCATTTCCCAAAAAATCTCCTCAAAACAAGAAAACCCAACCCAAGCCTCACTGCAAAATCACATCATGTTACATTTCTATTTTGCTGTGTTATATTGCTGATAAAGGATTTAGCATTATAAATAGCAGGTGAACTAATGTTCTTTGTCAAATGGTTTGTGAACGAAGATGCAATATACAAAGATGGTTTCCTATATTTCCTCATTTTCTCAGCTGCTTCTCACTTTTTAGAAAGAACAAGCATAAAAAAGTCACGCACAAACTGTCCAAAAGACATAATCCTCTAAACAAAATAAACACATGGTCAAATAAAGAGTTGTGCTGAAACTCAAGGCTGTCCAAAATGTATGAACAGGCTCAAGGTCCATGTTATGGGGTGTGTGGGTCTGTGACCCTGGTGCTGCCTGTAAGGCCTTCCTGATGTCACAGAAACAGAAACATCAGTGGATAACACAGAGGGACGGCAATGGAAAGACTAAACAGTCTTATCACTCTGTCTATTCTGGCGAAAGCCTCATAAATGAAACACACTCACAAATGAATTTATGCATTTATTATATTTTATTGTTGTTGGAATATCAGCACTATGACTCTGGTTGAACATTTATTTGTATTGGCCTCTAATGTATCACGTTCACTTTTGTGTCACAATTACTTTCTAAAAACTACTGGTACATGGAGACTTAGCATTTGTTTGTACAAAAGAACATATTCAGGGCCTTTTAGGCGTAAAAACAATTGCATTTCTTGACTGGAACACACAGTGAACTGCATCATGCAGCACTGGTTAAAGGCCACAGCAAACAATGGATGCAGCACAGAGACTAAATAAGGGGCGGTCAGGGAACAGCAGCCAGGATAGGCTCATTTGGGAAGATAAATTGGTACAACTGCTCTCCAGAAAGATAATGTAGGTGATCCATGGGAAATAGGACAGTGAATTTTTACAGAAAATAATAGTTTGCCATTGTAACTCCAACAGTCTTCCTTCAACTGAGGCAGTTATAGGTTAGCTGCATTAACGACACGCAACTTTACCACCATCACTTGTTTTTGATCAGGGGTCGGCAACCCAAAATGTTGAAAGAGCCGTATTGGACAAAAAACACAAAAAACAAATATATCTGGAGCCGCAAAAAGTTAAAAGTCTTGTATAAGCCTTAGAATGAAGACAACACATGCTGCATGTATCTATATTAGTTAGAACTGGGGGTGGATTTATTTTTCATTATGCAAGTCGAAATGTTGAAAAAAAAGTCTAAATTTCGAGAAAAAAAGTCGAAATGTCGAGATTAATGTTGAAGTACAATTTCGAGAAAAAAGTCAAAATGTCGAGAAAAAAGTCAAAATGTCGAAGAAATAGTAAATATTTCGTGAAAAAAGTCGAAATGTCGAGATTAAAAAAGGAAAAGGGAAGAAAAAAAGAGAGAAAAAAAAGAAAAAAGAAAAAAAAGAGAAGAAAAAAGGAAAGAAAAAAGAGAAAAAAAGGTCAAACATTTTTGAAAAAGCTCCAGCAGCCACTAGGGCGGCGCTAAAGAGCCGCATGCGGCTCAAGAGCCGCGGGTTGCCGACCCCCGTTTTTGATCATCTCATTTCTCTCTCTGCTTCTTTGTGACACCCCTTGTTGGGTGTAGCTACTTGTGAACATGGCAGGGGTTTTTTTTGAGGTGGAAAAAGCTCAACAGTGGCGGAAAGAACGGCACCTTTAAAGCTCGGTGCCAAGTTACTCTTGACGAAGCAGAAATGGAAGGCACAACTATCACAGATATCTAGGTTTAAGGCCCTAACGAATTAATAACACTTTAAATGTATATAAGAAAATTGATCAAACACAACCCTACACTTCATTTGATAGTATGACATGGTTAATTTCACAGACGACAAACATGTTCCCTTTGGTGATTAACTTTGAATACATTACACGTACTCTACACAGAACAATGTACAAAGGCTGAAACACTGATAAACAAAAACATATAACACTAGAAAGGTTTGCTACTGTATAGTAACCTGAATCAATACTTTCTCAGAGAAATGGTTACAGTGAGTGTAAAACGGGGAAGCAGGGTCAGTATAGTGTTTACATGTGAAACCTGAGGAAATTAAGGAATTTGAAGATCATTTCCCCAGAACTTCGAAATATATATACATGTTTATTGTACAGTGTAAAGGCACAGCCAGAGATTAAAAGCACCAAAACAGTTGGGGGTAATTAGATGAGGAGAAAAAAACACACAACAATCACATCTCAGCTGTTAACAGCTATCAATAAGGTGCTATTAACCACAGTGCTTTGGCTCACATGTGTAGCAAAAGAAAAGGGCAGAATGCAGAGTAAGAGAGAGGAGACTTAACTCTACACCCAATACACGTCTACAGCTAATAATACTAAAATCCTTCATGTTGTTGCAACAGCGCAGGTTAACAAAAATCTTGCTTTAGGCTTTTTGGCAGTGATTTTTAGGAGTAGAGAGCTTGGACCTATGAACTTTGACTCAAAAGGTTTTGATGAACGAAAACAGAGGAAAGGTGGTTTCTAGACATGAACATGTCTCCTGTGTTGAATCAGATCCCAACAGCTTGAAATAATAACAAAACATTCAACTTATTAGTCCCTGAAATGCATATCATTGATGGAATAATGAAGCTAAGAACGGCTGTTTTCCCAAGTGGTTCTGGAAAAATGTTTTGGTGTGTTTCATCAATCAATCAATCAACACACACAATGAAATAAGCAACATTGAAATGTTCAAAGTGCAAGGCACTTTTTGTCGCCTGGAAAACTTTCCTAGTTGTGCGTGATTGCACAGTGGTCTGAGGATTTGACAAATCTGTCTTCTGATGCCTGAGAAAGCAAGTGTTTGGTCTCAGTTCTCTGTTTGCATATGGTGACTCAAGTTTGCCTGTTGCTGCTCTCCAAGATCTGAGAAGCCACAGCAGACAGGATGTATTTGGGTTGTATTCACACTAAACTAAGCCAGGACGCATCTCCTCAACAGGCTGTACGGAGTTATATTTGTGCATTAGAAGTGCAGTTAGGGTTGCCACCTTTCAGAAATAGAAATAAGGGACGCCCTGATTTCAGCAGCGCAGGAGCCAAAAGAAAAAAGCCCCCAGACTTCTAAACTGAATAAAAATGTGTTTATTTTTATATAACATTTTTATATAAAAAAACAAAATGCTTTGATTTCAAGTTTAAAGTGCTTTAATAGCATTGAACTTGCATGACTCCTATGATGTGTATGTCCATATCAGCCCAGATGTAATATAGCCTACAGGTGAAGAATATGGTGTAAAAGTTAATTAATTTCAATAATTCAACTAGAATATGGTGTAAAAGTTAATTTATTTCAATAATTCAACTAGAATATGGTGTAAAGGTTAATTTATTTCAATAATTCAACTAGAATATGGTGTAAACGTTAATGAAAATATGGTACAAATCGCGTCCCGTATTAGTTCAATACGGGACGCAACATTTTTTTCTCAAATAAAGGACAATTCCGTATTTTACGGGACGGGTGGCAACCCTAAGTGCAGTCAACCCTGAAACTCCTCCACATGGATATTCAGTTGGCTGACTGGCCGTTAGCTGATAATACATGAACTGCTAGCTTATTTTATTGTGATTATTTAGATCATTATGGGGGATTATTTTTGAAAATCTATAATTATCTGTAGTAATACGTGAAAAAAAATAAGCAGTTTCAGTTCATCTATATATTAATTAAATGATCCATCCTATGACCAAAATCAGATGAACACAGTACTTTCAGAGATTTTATCAATCCAGTTGGTTTATCCATGACTAGAAACCAAGTCTGAGGGTTCTGAGCAGATAAGTGTGCAGACATGTGCTCCCCATATGCTGCAGGATGTAGAGACTTGATTCTATAGAAGGCGGAACTAAAGAAAGTGACAGATGGGACAGAGTCCCATCCTTCTATGCAAGAACGTAGAAGGTTCAAATAGTGCATAATTACTCACTTATTGACCGTGATTAAGACAGTGCATGCTGGAGCCTTGGCACTGAATGGCTAATAGAAAAAGTAAAGTATGTGTCATTGGGTGAGCTACTATGTCATTAAAAAACAACAACATGCAATTCATTAACGTCTTCTCCTTCCACAACTTACAATAACATGGGTCATTGTTGTTATATTTGGTAATTGTTTGAATATAAGACACTTCACAGCACCAGCAAGCCCTCTCTGCAGCAGCACAACCAGAGGCCGTTAGCAGTTAGCAGTTAGCATAGCACTGCTGATGTCGTAATCTGCAGGCTTTAAACACTCACTAGGTAGCTTTTGACCTTTGACTTGCCTCCGTGCAACACTGAGATGCAGCGTTTACTCCTACTCCTTCCTCTAGTGAGCTCCCTGGAACAACTTGTCTTTAATTCCTTAATAGGGAATAAACAACTCAAGGTTGTTTGTGAATCTTGGACCCTTCATGTATTTTAAGAAGACAGGATCATCATAAAAAATAAAACTTCCACTATAAGCTCACTGCAGTATGGAGTTGATCTTTTTCCCTGATATTTAATTATATATGTTGATATTTGCATATTTAGAAGCGCTGTAAAGATAAATAAATGACGTCTCACTTTGGAGGCCCCGATTTTGAAAATAAAAAAACTTGGACATGGGCCATAAAAAAGAAATGACTAGAAAAACAGAAAACAGACGTAAATCTCTGCAATACAGTTAAAGCTTGAGCTGTTCAAGAAAAAAAATCTTTTACACATTATGTGCCCAGAACTGGAAGTGAATATCTCAGCTTTAAAATACGGCTCCAGCTAATGATTATTTTAGTAGCTGATCTATCTGTCGACTAATCAATTATTATTTCTGTCACACCCTCCATGTGCCTCATAATGCTGAAAAAGAGATGACAGGTGTTTATCACAGCTCTCACAGGCAGCTCACCAGGAGCACGCGGGCCCTGGAGGATACAGAGAAAGATGGCTGACAAAGCCGGGTACCACAAGCCTTCCCTGCATCTCCATTGCGACACGGGCCGCTGCAAAGCAACGAGTCAATTAGCGCTCCTCAGTGACTCCCTCCCTTCCCTTTGTTCATATGTTCTTCTTCCTCCTCAGAGGCTTCAATCAAGACCATTGGACTTCCTTTTTCTTGGTTCTTGAAAGCGTGAAGATGTGTTCAACTCCAGTAAAAGAGCTATTTAACTAAAGCAAACAGATGGAACAACAAAGGAGAGCCAGCACATCAGGTCAAGATTCACCTGCATCTCAAGGATAACGGACAAAAATGTAAGTATTTTGCAGAGAGAAGGCATGTGCTCTGTAAGAAGAATTAAAAACAAATCTATGTCAAAAAACAACATGGGATGGCTTTAGGTTTTCCAATCAAAACCTCACAAGGCAGCTTTGAATCTTCTATCCAGGTTGTTTCACAACCATGTTCCCCTTATTCATGTGACCAAAACCAAGTAAACAATTTACAGTGGACCAAAAATACTAACTAGCCACAGTCGTGACCTGAAGGTCGACGATTTCCGTATGACTTCAGCAGCTCATGAGGTCAAAACCCCTGAACCCAAGAACCCTTCTGGATGTTAAATATCTTCAAGAGTCAGGAAAAGGAAGTCCACTTGCCTTGATTCAAGCATTTGAGGATTATCATGACCTGGATTCATGAGAGTCCACACTAGCGTGGTCTTCTTCTACTGCTCCCTCTCTTTTTTGTAGTGCATTACAATAACAGATTTCACTTGGAGCAGTATAGACTTGTTTGTTCGTGATATTAATAAGGTTTTATGCAATACAGTAAAAATTCAGTCAATCAGTTTTTACTGTGTTGCATAAGCCCCTAACCTTAATCCACACTCCATCCATTATGTAGACTGTCCTGTTTTATAGGAATGAAAAAAGAAAGCATATTTAGTCTTCAGAACCTGCTTCAGGTCCAAAATACAGAGCGTGCCATAAAAAAGAGGTAAAGGAAATGCAACAGGTAAAGTCCAGTTGTGTTTGTGACTATATAATATAAGTATTATGCTAAGCTTTATGTCCATCTAGATAAAAAGGATCAAATGGAGTAGAAAAAGCAAAGTTGACCAAAGCAAGAGAGAGAGAGAGAGAGAGAGAGAAACGGGTTATACTGGCATTACCTCATTTCACAGATTACCTTTAAATAGTTCATAACACCTTTATCTGTAAAAACACATTAAACACAAAAAGAAAAGAATAATCAGCAAAACAAAAACACTAACAGCCTTTCAGAATCTCCGAAGATCAGGCCCCTTTTCTTTCTGTGGGTAGGTAAAGTCCTTCATCTTTCAGCATGCAGTCGCCAAATCCTCCTTCATTGTGATCCCCGTCAGCTCCATCACCATCTTCATCCTCAGATTTACTCTACAGTCTGTAATCCTTGTCATGTTCCCAGTGCTGTTTCAAATCTCATTTTACCATCTTTTAGTAAGTTTCTCCAAAACCCCCAGCCTTCTTCTTTTTTTCCTCTCTCTCATCTGTTTCCTATACCACCGAGTGCTCGTTGTGGTGGTGATGGTGGTGGTTCACGTTGTTACCGCTCAGCACCGTGTGGTTGATGGAAGACGCAGACCGGTCGGATCCCTCGGCCGCCGTCCCGTTGATGTTCTCCTGCCGCTGGCAGCACAGGATCTGCCTGAAGGTGGCGCTCATCTCTTTATCACGGTAGGAGTAGATGATGGGATTCATGGCTGAGTTGACCTCGGCAAGAAGCAGGAAGAACTTTTCATAGGTGAGGACGTTGCACTTCACACAGAAGACGTCGAGGAGCAGGATGACCAAGCCGGGAGTCCAACAGATGATAAATGCACCTGTGGAGACACACACCACACAATATTAATTAAAAAACTCTTGTTAGACATGGTACTTTCACTATGAGGGCAAATTGAGACACTGTATCCGGTCACGATTTAGTATAAATGAGGAGTCGTCCAGTACTGACAGATGAACCCACTTCAGAATGTGTATTTTTTTATCTATACATTTCCTTTGCATTTCCTCTTCATCTTATTTTCTGTTTTCAAAACAGTCTCATTCATATATACTTCTCAATCATTTTGAAAAGTATATATGAAGTATATATATATATATATATATATATATATATATATATATATATATATATATATATATATATATATATATATATATGAAGCAAGTATAACTTAAAAGGAACAGAGATTTTTATAAAACCAAGATTCAGGACAAAATTGATGGAACGTTGTGTTTCTGTGAAAGGAATCAATTTATGGAACAATCTGAACAAAGAAAACAAAGAATCCAAATCAAACATTACATTCAAAAGAACAATTAAAGCCTGTATGTTAAGGAAATATAACGAAAAATGTTGAGTTTGATTGACATACCCGTAGGCGGTGGTAATTTTATTTAATGTTATTTTAATTTTATTTTAGTTGTTTTTATTCACTTAGTTGTTTTTTTTATTATTATTAATTTATGTTATTTGTGAAAGGGGCAGATCAGATAAGATTCTTCTTCTTTCTGCTCCCTTTTCATTCATAAGTTAGGAACATTTGTATTTGTGTTTGTATTAAATTGTTTTGTTTTTTGAATGAAATAAAGAATAAAATGAAAATGAAGGAAGGTGCAGGACAAAAATGAGACAATTACAACCTCCAGAGCACAGTAACGTTTGACAGACAAGTTTCCCATCTCAAGTTAATGTTTATTTAAAACATAGAAAAGCCTTGCGATTCCCCAAGGCTCTGATTTGAGACTTCTGTGATTCTTCTTCCCTCACATGAACCTAAGAAAGGGTTACACAATGTCCCAGCAAGTTCATCTGGACTGGCCACTCTGTCCAATACTCATAGAAAGTGCAAAAAAAGAAAGAAAAAGAAAAGTGAGACTTCATCTCAGAATACAGGAATCAAGTTAAATATCAATGTTCATCATAATTAGAAGAAAACTGCACAAGTATGGCTGGTTTGTAATGTGTGTCATAGGAAAGCTCCTGCCCTAAAAGTGACAAAAACAAACGAAAAAAGTTTCATTTAAAAAAACCATGTGACTTCTGGAACAATGTTTTCTGACAAAGTGGATATTTGGCCATAAAACATGGCATCGCATTTGGAAATATCAACACAAATGTCTCACATCAACTGTCAAACTTTGGGGTGGAAGCTACAAAATCTGGTCTCCTTGAAGAAGTGGACTAAACTACAAACTTACTGTAACATATTTTGTTATAGTCAAAGTTAGGGCCGTGTGTCGGACAGATAAAGCTCACTTAAAGCCTTGTCACAACATGACAATTAAACCAAATACACCAGCAAATCTGCAAAACTACTGCAGTAGCCAAGACGAAGAGAAGACATCAGTTCAAGTGAGATGTGGCTTTAGAGCGATGTGAAAGAAGAGTACTGTTAGAAAAATAAAACTAAGTTGTTGTTGGTGAATCCACTTTTTTTTTTTAGTTTTCTTTTTCCAAACACACTTTCAACTAGAATTTGTTTTTGTACAAGTAATGCTGTAATTGACTAACTAATGTATTGTTGTTCATCCAAGCTTGCATTATCTTTGATACTGGTTTTAAGTCATGAAACCACATTATTTCCAATAAAAGTTGCACAAAAACATATTTTAGTCCTTCAATGAAACATTAATGATTTTTAATATTCCTTTTCATGTGGAATGCTATTTGTCTTTGTATATGAGTTATTAGTAAATTACTGATGAATCTTAAATTCCTTATTTCATCTATTGTTTATTGAGCCCACATTTGGACTACGGGTTTACAGTGTGATATGTAAAACAACCTTTTTTTTAAATTCACTTTGTCGTCCTGATCTATTCCGTCAAATCACGACCCAGAAAATGTGTCTCACATACAACCACTTAAGGAAAATGTAGCAGAAACGTGATGGCACTCCTTTTAACCTAAGTGTATTTACTTTGTCTAGACACAAAAAGACTCTAAAACCACATCAGCATCACTTAACAACCACATCATCATATATGTATCACCCTGAGACCACATCCCACTGCAGAGTGCTTCAGCAGCAAGGTGCTTTCAAACACTTTTACATTGTGAGTCCATTAAGTTCTCTCAGATGAAGCTCCAGAAAACAAAAATACCACTAACTGTCTCATAGCTCTTTAAAAAGAGTTCTGGGAGAGGTTACTGTAAATTCTGACTTTTGCTTGTAATCCTTCCAGTCAAACTAATGTGTGGTTTTATTTTGTAGACATTAAATACAGATGCTGATTAGGAGGAAGTGGGCAATAATCAGCCAACTGATTAATCAGTCCATCTCTAAAACAATTACTGCATTTGCTGCTTTGTATTGATTAAATATGGATGGCCTTTTATTTTATTTTTTTTATAAAAACAAGAGTGTGTGATTAATCGTTTTGTACAATACTGAATTTAAAAAATGAACAGTATATTGGTAATATTGCTCATTTATGTGCAGTATGTGTAGAAGAAAATGACCACCCATTTAATCTCATTACACTTTATGATCTCTTTACCAAAATACTTTCCATTTTTAAGAAAATCCATGGGAAAAATTTGAGAACATTTTTTTTCAACTTTGTTAATTGATTTTATCTTTAGAAAAAAAGTTCTTAAGAAATCAATTACCTTACAAAAAAATGCAATGTGGATTGTACTTGGTTCCATTTCTCTTATGAAGGATGAAGGATGCTTGTGCCGTGTGGTCACTGATTCATGGATATCAAGATAACACACTGCGAATGCCATCAACCCATGCTGTTTTGTGCGATGTCTAAGACAACTGTAGAGCTTAACAAATGGAGGGATCAGGAACAGAGCCAGCAGAGCGGAGAAACAGAGCCAGAATTGACAGGCGGGCCTGTTATCTGTTAGTGTTTTGCAGGCGGCAGCTGCATTAGATGCTTGACCTCACTTTCCAGATATGCAGGCAGACTCTTCAGACTTGGCTACGGTTCTCAAACAGTTCTTGGCACAGCAGAAAAACTATCTCAACATTTCATAGCCCATCCTAAGCATCTGAACAGCACAAGATTTAGCAGAGAAATGTACAAGCAAAAAAAAGAGGAATGTACAGTCAAACTACAGGAAAACGTCATTTCAAATCCATCTGAGTACTATAGGATAACGCTGATAGAAACATAAGCTATTCTTTTCTGAGTGATTACGTATATGGTATGAAATTACAGTTTTTTTTTTATAACATCTGTATCTGTATTCTTCTTCAAAAGAAGGAAGAAAACTGCTTTTGTGTGAACCTCTGATCTGAGAGACTACACATACTCTTTCATTTCCTCTGTGAATCCAGGGCTGTTTGCAGCAGGAGCTAGCACTGTTAGCACTGTTAGCACTGTTGCCTCACAGCAAAAAGATTCTCAATTTGACTCCAGGGCCCGGCACGAGTCTTTCCCAGTGAAGTTTCCATGTTCTCCTCTTGCTTGAAAAGCAGAAAAAAATTATTTGAGTCCTCAATAAGATTGGCAGGATTTGTGGATTTCTAAGGTTTTTACTTTAATTATAAAACACTTGTGCTTGTTCTAAACATGCCGAGCAAAATTAACATTAAATGTCTTTCACTTTATTAGTATAATACAAGAAAAATACTGTTTTCAAGTCATTTCTTAAAACTTCTGGTAATTTCTTACCTATGTAATATAATGTATTAATGTTGTCTATTTAGTATCCTTTATTTTGTATCAAAAAAAGAGATCATTTGGGCAGTATATCTCAAATTTGTGAAGGAAACAGACTATTTTTATTAATTTACCATTCTTATCCTCCATGGAATCTGTTTTTATCTTCCTAAAGGAAATGACGCTCCATAAGAGAGGGAATCGGAGGCTATGGGAACAATAATAAGCATTAATGGACACCAGATTGTGATCATGAATCCATTGCCACAAACATACACTCACGGGACAGACAAAACTGAGCGTACACGCATGTTCAGATGTGAATATCCACAGCAAAACAAACTTATAGTATTTCTCATGGTGCAAATACACATGGAAGGACATGTGGATGATCGTAGGAAATCCCAAATACCATTTCATAGGTGCTTCCTTTGCCTCACAGTCAACACTAATCATTATCATGAGATATGTTATGACAACAGGCTTTTCCACCAATGGCTGATGGGTCACGTTTCTTTCATTTGTCATCAAGATGTGACATTATTTTTCCCTGTTGCTGACACACTGTGTATTCCTGTCATGTTGCCTCCCGTCATGTGCAGCTGCAAAATGCTTCAATGGGGCTGAATGCTTAAAATATCATGCTGGTGGTTTGTAAATGTAGTACTTTAACTTGAAATGACTTGTTTGTTGATTACTTCCAGTGGTTTCCAGTAATTTGAAAAATCCCTTGTGCAAAAGTAATTTTCCTGAGAAAAGCTCATGACGTGGAAGCCAGGGCAGTAGGTTACTTTAGTGGTAATAGATATTTATAAAAACTTAATATTCTACGTTCTGCTGTTTGAGAATGGTGTTTCCATTATCAATCACCATGTAAGTAAGTAACAACATCAGCATCCTAGACCTCTCTGCAGCCTTTGAGACTGTAATGATGTCATAGACCACACAGAAACAATCACACCAAGTACAATCAATCAGAACGGCTCTCCATTCCTGCTGCTCTCAGCTTTCCAACAGCATTAAGTAAGTTTTCCTTTATTCTACCAATACCCTACAGTGCCTTTTCACTAATCTCCCTGACATTCAGGGAAGTGATCACAGTGATACTGTACTTCTAACTGTACAAACAGGTGACAAAACTTCTCCCTGGCTCTCGTCAGGCTGAAGGAGTGAGGACAAAATCTCTCAAGCATTGTCATGCTTTATTTCAGCCGGGAAATCATGAAGCATCCCAGATGCTGCATCATTTGCCTCCTAGTCTGACACACCCTGTCGCCAGCTGTCACTCCCAATGCACGACAGCTGATTATCCCAACCAGGCCCAAGATGACTTGGTGAATAGATGGGAAAAACATTGCGGTCACACCTTAAGACACCACTGAAGCAGTTGGTCAGTCTCTTTTGGTAGGCCAAACCATCTATCCTCACTTCCTCTGGTCCCCAATCTGAAATAAAGTGAGTTTAACTCCCTTGAAAGAACTGGGGGCCGACTCTACAAGGGAGTCAATACAACACAATTTTCTTCCAACTGTGGACATTCATCTGTCATTCTGAAACCACTTGTAAAATCCTTACATGTAGTACGCGTGAGTCTGAATGAATCACTTTAAAAACCAGCAGTGGGCTAATCTGATATAAAAAGAGAAAAAAAACGTAATGTTCAAACTTTTCTACTCCATCATACTTCAATAAACCAACGGAGCAGCGGCATCATCTCTTACATATGTGGGAGTGCCCCACTGTTCAGGGTTAAAGACACAAACTAAGGCTTTTTAATGAAGCATTTGAGCAGCTTTTTTGTTTGCCTCAGTGTCTCCGGACACTGTTGATGGAAGTTCAAAATTATTTTCTACTATGGTGCGATTATAATCCTAAAAGTTTATTAAAAAGATTTGTTTTTACTCTGTAAGAGTCTCAGTTCTTTGTGTATTACACATGTACAGATCTTCCTCACTTATTGGAGAGCGTCACATTCTGCTACTTTGTTTTTTTATTTTTTTTATTTTTTATTTTATTTATTAACATACATAAACGATGACAAAAGACAGCATCAGTATGTGTGTGTGTGTGTGTGTGTGTGCGTGCCGTGTTTGAGTGTAAATAAGGTGATGAAAATAGGTACATAAATTGAGAATATTGATTCGAGAGTGAACAAATAAATAATTATCATATAGAGTGGTGTAGCATGATATCATATAAATATAGCATAATAAATATAGTAATATCCTAATATAACATAATTTGTATAAAATATTATAACATATAACCAAATCATATCACCATACTATTATATATTACAATATAATACTATAGTTTAACATCCCAAGAGATTTCATAACTTAATATAATAATATGAAACAATATATCATGATAATGCCAGAAATAATTATTAGAGTTAGAATTGGTCATTTATGTTTTGCAATGAGGGGTGAGGTCAGACCGGGGCGTCAGGGAAGCGAACATTCTGCTACTGTGGATCTTCAAGCATCACTGTTATGTCTCAGCTGCCGTCCTGCTGTTTCCACTAATATGAATTCTCCCCAGCCCTTCAAAATGAACACACACCCAATATGAAACTGGATGTGTGTTTTCGTTCTCAGCACGTTCTGCATGCGTTATTCTATTTCTTTACATTAATATTGTTGTTGGTAAACCTCCATTTATCTTTTCTCCTGCTACTTTAAGTCCCTCTTCTAACTATCCTCTACTATTTATTTATTTATGTATCTCCCTTTTTGAGTACCTCCCTTGCTAATCTTTTTCTATCCTCTATCTGTCTTTTTTCTTCCTTGACCCATCCTCCCAATATCTCCAATCTGACTCTCAGTTTAATCCTCATCACACAAACCTTTCTATCATTGTTTTTCTAAACAAACTATTGTCTGGGGTCGTAACCATATTCCATTATATGTAGCTGAAATGACTCAGTGGCAACCCTTTTGTCCATCAGTGCTCACACCCACACCCACACACACACACACACACACACACACACACACACACACACACACACACACACACACACACACACACACCACACACACACACACACACACACACACACACACACACACACACACACACACACACACACACACACCCACACACACACACACACACACACACACACACACACACACCCACACACACACACACACACACACACACACCCACACACACACACACACACACACACACACACACCCACACACACACACACACACACACACACACACACACCCACACACACACACACACACACACACACACACACACACCCACACACACACACACACACACACACACACACACACCCACACACACACACACACACACACACACACACACACCCACACACACACACACGCACGCACGCACGCGCGCGCACCCACACACACACACACGCACACACTACAGATTAGATGAAAGTTCACATTCAGTAGCTGAGTGTTTACAGTTATTGATAAAGAGTTGTGTGGTGTGCACAGTGATGAGTCTGGCAGTGGCGTCATGGTGATCTAATGGTCAAAGAAACGAGCTTCTGACTGCTAGTACAGTGAGTCCTTTGAACGGCAGTCATTGGGGGGTTTTGTGCTTTGCCAGCAAAAAATCTATAATGTGTCTGCAAAGTTGTTGTCCTGCAGTAGTGGCTCAGTAATCCGGGTGCTGAGATTTCATGTTTTCAAATTTTTGAGGTCCTTGTTTTTCTGTTGCTTTTGTTATTGCTTTAGAACAGCTTGTCCTTGTAAGGTTTTACATGAAACCCCAAACCTCATTAATTCTGACTAATTTCCAAACTTTACACACCTCTTTCAGTTCGGTACCACCCTGCTTCTGTTTTGCATCTGTTGCTTTGTGTTATATTGCGTCCTCTGTTGCATTTATAGTCCCTGCAGCCATGCAGACCCAAGGCTATGAACTCACTCAGTCTGTTCTCTTCTTGCCAATATGGTTCAGGAAACCAAAAGCCCCGATGGTGCAAGTTCACAGCATGACCACTGCTAAACTTTTGGAGTATAAAATAACTGGTTACTGTTTATCAAAATTAAAATGTGATGATTTTTATTTTCACGCAGTAATACCTTTTCCTTCATAGATATGAAGATGTAGCTTCTACATCATTGCAGAATGACGTTGCTTTATTCATACTGCTAAGTGAAAACCACTCCGCTCAGCATGATCACGTTAACGTGCCACATAGTGCAGCGTGACAACGACCACTTTGGAAACAGGACACTTTGTGCTGCAAATGCACTTCATAGAATGTCTTGCATACTGGTGATCTTCATTACCATGTAGCTCGCCAACATTTAAGTGATTATGCTTTGGCATTTCTGGCGAGCCCACGTGACTGAATACTACTGCCGTGGCACATTGCATTATTGGATACGGTATAAGAGTTAGACAAGTCAGTTAAGTCACACCCTGGAAATTTTATCGCAAGTCATACGTCATACATACGGCAGATTGTGTAAATTGTTTGCATACTGCATACTAGCAAACTTAGTATTCAGAAGTAGGATAATTTGAAACCCATATTTCACATTGTTGATTGAATCACTTTTGTTGAGGAGTGGAGTTAAGCCATCTGTCTGCTGACTTCAATGCAGGAAACCACTTAAATTTTTCACTTTATTTCACTTTTCACCTCAACAAACAAACAAATCAGTCGTGTGTCTTCAACATGTGGACATATGATGTGTTTTTCCCTGAGACTGCACAGATACATGGTAATTCAAATTAAAAATCATTTCAAAAAAGATTTTCTTTTACAATAATTCTTTATAGTTTTTCCAGCAATAGTCATGCAATACATTACATTATGAAATTATTCCTTGGGGTAATATATTTCAATGCTAGTGAGCCGATAATTACCACGCTGGATTCAAACTGTCCACACAAAGAAATAATGCCGGTAATGCAACATAAATGTTTTAATTTTGTCACATATATCACGGGTCACTCCTCCCTGAACTACAGCGGCATCAGCGCTGGCTTGAGTTACGGCTAATGCCAGCATCCAGCATCTCCTATTTCTGCTAATTCCCATTCAAAAGCTTTTTAGGGTGGCACAGTTACAGGAAACAATGTGCACACCACAAATGTTTATTAAAAAATTAACCAACAACACATACTATATGTGTGTGGGTTTTTTCCCAACAATACGTTGGATGAGCATTTGGATTTGCATTGTACAGAGAGTAAATTAGATAAAGAAAAGTAAAAGAAAATGAGTGAGGGCTGTGACGTGGAAGAAAAGTTGTTGTAGGCAGGTGCAACATCCTTTTCTGAATTTCATTTTCTCAAATTTTGTGGTGCATCTGAACTTTATTTGACAGTGAGACAGGAAATAGGTGGAGAGAAAAAAGAGGAGTCACATAGCAAAGAGCCACAAACCAGAACTAGACCGGGTACTGATGGTATACTGGAATAGTAAGGTTGTGGTTGTTTGTGTGATCTGTGCTTAATCTATCAGAGGATCAATACCACAAGAAACATGGGTTTTAACATCTAAATACTTGTATCTTGTTCTATTGGCATTTGTGTGCATAAACATTTTCTTACCTAATATCTGACATTTTTTACACTCCACAGTTCCAACTCTCACTCGTCTGGCCCCACACAAAATACATTTCCTGTGATCACTATCTATAATCCATGCACACTCTGAAAGTATTAAGTGTAGATGTTTGAGCAGGGATAAGAGTGAGAGCCAACATGAACAACTGATGCTGCTACGGTGGTTGGATTCACATGGACAGATGCAGCCATTGTGAGTGATTAGAAAAGCTGCTTTGTGCTCCGTAATTTGTTGCGACACTAAAACGCAAGGAAAACAGGTGAAATTGCGAGCTACATGCCCGGCGTACTTCCACGCTGACAGCGGATTGGCGACGTACTTGGCCCGTGGGCTGCTCACATTGGTTCTGCTCTCATATTGCCAGGAAACATGCATGCCCTGGAGCGGCAACACTGATGCTGTGTGTACGTGGGAGGCACATTCGAGAGCATTACTCCGTGTCCCTCTGAAATCTACACATTAGAATTGGCGAGTCCAAGGAGAAAACATTAGTTAGTAATACTCTGAATTTTAATCACATGTTGTGCCATCTGGTTACATGTGGTGGGGAATAGTATGGTTTGCCGCTCCACAATGTCTGACAACCACAAACAGCACAAAGAGCTTAGACATAATCAGCACATTCACAGAAGACCCTTCATGAGCCAACAACTGACGCGTGCATGAGCAAAGGTCACGGTTAATTACACCAGGCTGTATGCTCATTGAAGATTCATGAATAAGATATCTCTTTCTGTTCTTCCTGGATATCTCAAGTGGTAAGATCAATGTCATTACGCAATTTATTCCCCTCAAAATATTGAGGGTCATGGATGGATGGATGGATGGATGGATGGATGGATGGATGGATGGATGGATGGATGGATGGATGGATGGATGGATGGATGGATGGATGGATGGATGGATGGATGGATGGATGGATGGATGGATGGATGGATGGATGGATGGATGGATGGATGGATGGATGGATGGATGGATGGATGGATGGATGGATGGATGGATGGATGGATGGATGGATGGATGGATGGATGGATGGATGGATGGATGGATGGATGGATGGATGGATGGATGGATGGATGGATGGATGGATGGATGGATGGATGGATGGATAGATAGATAGATAGATAGATAGATAGATAGATAGATAGATAGATAGATAGATAGATAGATAGATAGATAGATAGATAGATAGATAGATAGATAGATAGATAGATAGATAGATAGATAGATAGATAGATAGATAGATAGATAGATAGATAGATAGATAGATAGATAGATAGATAGATAGATAGATAGATAGATAGATAGATAGATAGATAGATGCATCCTCTTTTTGTACTTTTACTGTATTTAGCTAGTCTTGGACAATTCAGATTCAGATTCAGATTCAGATGACTTTATTAATCCCTTTGGGAGGTTCCCTCGGGGAAAATGACATCTCCATTCACACACAAGAATGCTAACCTATTTTGCCAACTAATGTTACCTGGACTAGCTGATCCCAAGCTAACTGACCGTGGCTCTTGCAGTCTGTCAGAACCGAGTCCCAGTGGAGGTCAAGGTTAGTCAGTCCAAAAGGCTCGGCCCAACCTGAAACATAGCTGTATCACCTGCTGTCTAACATGCAGCCAACAAGCTGGAGGCCATCAACCGGTTAGTCCGGTGGTGAGGCAGCCGCGAGCTGCTTAGCTAAGATTCAGCATCGTACTCATGCAGTCGAACCCAGAGTCGGCCGTGGCAGTCTGTTAGTACAGTTAACAGCCCAACAAAACATAATATATCTTTAAAACAAGAATGAATAACCTGGTTTAGGTCTTTATTAACAGATAAGAAATGATGTTGTGGAAGTACAAAGCACTGATGACAGGTAGTCATTAACCACAGCCCACTGTGCAAAAGTGTATGTATTAATTTTCCTGACATACTGGATGTTATTTACAAGTTTGATTATATGTTTCTTATCTCCAAGGTCAGGTTATTGGATTCCAGTTCCATACAGCGTCATTTTCAAAATCATCATGCTTTTTTCTAAGGATCACGTTATGTAACTTATAAACCCTCTCAGGTCATCAAGTGAAGGGAAAATCAGGCTCCATGTTGAGTAAATGTGTGATTATTTGGCTGTTGAGAACAATCTTCCTCTATCGAGCCCATTTCTAATGAAACATTGAGTCTTCATGTCATGAAATATCTGTCAGTTACAACCAGAAAACAACCAGGGCCACTTATTGAATTTCAAATCTGCACTGCACTGTGTTTGTTGTTCAGTGTTGGATCTCTATCAGTCAGGGATGAAAGTAGGCCCAAACTGTGGTTCTGGTAAAAGATTACTGTTGAGGACGAGAGAACTGTGGCCTCTCTGAAGAACAAGTTCAAAACCAGTCAAAGCAGTACTTTCAAAAAAGGAACAGATCTGCTAACATTTTGACAAAATACACACCATCTTCTCTTCGTCTTCTATTTGTTAAAAGCTTTCCGAAATATGTCTGAATTTTTTTTATGTCTTGACCTTTTCAGTAAAACTCTATAAAAAGTGCTACTTCTAAAGAAGAGTTAGCATTTACTTCTACAGGGGTGAAGATAGTTTCAGGTTTGATAATTGACAGTCATTCAGAATCAATGTACAAAAAGATAAACAACACATGAAGTAACAGTGTAAAACAGAAAAAGCCCTCAAACACAATATAAAGAGGTATGCCACATTTGTCTGGGCCAAAGAAGAAATCCTGCAAAGAAGTTGATCCTCCAGAGTGAATGAGTGCCAAATATCCAGCCTGAAAGTGGCTTCACTGTGGCACAAACTCTAATCCACGTACAGTAGCATTTTCATCATTATCAACCACCACCTAATGGTATAAAGTTTTGAACAGCACTTGCTTTTCACTTGTTTCAGGTTTCTAAATTAGCTTTTAATTTTCTGTTTTCAATTGCTCAGTAGACCTAACTCAAACTAGCCCGACCATTCAAGTTGTGTTTCCATCTTACATTACTGCTAGACATAGTGGTCATTGACTTCTCTGTAGAGTTTTTCTTTCGACATGCGATGCTGAGACAAATGGTTGTGGTATTTCTGTCCAGAAATCACTTCTACTTACACCCATGCTATCAGCCCATTACGTGCCACAACACGTTAATTTGTGTTTGATGTTCTTGTTTCACAAGTTTCTTCAACATCACGTTGGACTCATTTCTGTGTTTGTTGGAAGAACTCAGAAATATATACCGTATTTTCTGGACTATAAGCCGCACCTGTATATAAGCCGCATCCGCTCTATTTAAAAAAAAAGATATGCAATCCGCAAATATTTATGTTAGATTAGACATTTACTACATGTACAGAAGGATTTTGAACTGTAAATGATGTACATGTTTGTACCTAAATAGACCCTTTCCTAACAGTGTCTTTTAACACGGCAGCAACTTTGCTGATTAAAACGGGACAGAACAAAGAGAAAATAACCAGTATTTATTTATCTATTTATCTGTTTGAAATCTGCTTGTACCTACTTCTATCTGCTAAAGAAGAAGTAGCGTATTCTACTTTGCATTTATTTTGTCTTAGTTTTTATTCTAATTCCGGTTAGAGCGCCCCGAGCGGTGGAAGAAAAATCCACAGAATAGCTGCACCTTTGTATAAGCCGCATGGTTCAAAACCTATGAAAAAAGTAGCGGCTTATAGTCCAGAAAATACGGTAGTATATATTATTCAAATGGCTATGTATTGTCTTTTATGTAAACACAAACAGAAATTAAAGCTACAAGCAGCGATGAACGGGCCCTCGCGCATGCAATTTGCACCAATTATGGTCAAGGACTCAAAACCGAGTCCGATGATACAACCCACATGTCTTTATGTCAAACCATTTAAAAGTTATGGCAGAAAATAGGAACTATCACATATGGACCAATCAGAAGAAGGGACGGGGCTAATTTGCACCAATTATGTTCAAGGACTCAAAACCGAGTCCGATGACACCACCCACGAGTCTCTATATCAAACCATTCAAATGTTATGGCAGAAAGTAGGAACTATCAAATATAGACCAATCAGATGAAGAGGGGGTGCGCTTTTTGGTGTCTATCGTCACCACGGTAACGCTTTTGACTGAGAAAAGTAATGCCCATCGTCGAAGGATGGAGACGCACATTTTGATGTATAACACACCTGGGTGCACGTTACGGCCGCATTAACGGCCGAAGGAATGGCATAAATTGCGCCAAAATTACACGATTAATTCAAAATGGCCGACTTCCTGTTCGGTTTCGGCCATGGCGCCAAGAGACTTTTCTTTAAGTAGCGACATGATACAGGTGTGTACCGATTTTCCTGCATGTATGTCAAACCGTATTGTGGGGCTTGAGGCACAAAGTTTTCTAGGGGGCGCTGTTGAGCCATTAGCCATTGTGTGCAAAATTTGGTGACTTTTGGGGCACGTTTAAAGGGGCAAAAAGGCCCTCATTTCGTCGGAAAAATTAAAACCAGAAACATTTCCTACAGATACAATAGGGCCCTAAAAAACCCTCTAAATTGTGGGGGGGTTTTCCCATGTAAGAGTTAATGTGAACGGAGCCAATCTTCTGCCCCATTGTTCTTGATTAATCTCAGAGGTTTACGTGACTGTGGGAGACTCCATGTGTTTGCATACTGTATCTGCCTGTGTTTATGCACATGTGCAAGTGTGCAACTAACTTTGTATTTTCTTTTTTTCCCAGCTTTCTGAGAAACAAGTGGATGGAGGACAACAGGCAGCAGGGGAGCAACTATTATCGTCTGACCAGATGATGGGAGAAACTGGATAAGGAATGTTTGTGGGATTTACTTTTTTGTCACGCAGCAAAGGCCGAACACATTTTGGCATATCCGTGAGAAGCACATAATCAAAACCAAGAACTTAATTTGCAGTGTTGCTGACAACTTTAGGATCACTTCTGGCTGAATTTAGCTAGGGTATTTCAAAACTGAAAAGAAGGAATACATATATATATATATATATATTAGGCAGGTCCAAGACTTGTAGAAGTTAGTATCTCTTAAGTGATTCAAAATGACCTCACTCAGAAAGTCCAGATGATTTCTGGACCATAACAAATCACACCCTTGCTCAGAAGACCCGGTTTACCAGTAATACTCTGGCTTCACTGAAGATAAATTAATTTAATTTCCCCAGAAACTTTAAATAGTATTTATTTCCAGGCCAATGCTTAACACTGTTAAACTGACTTAAATATAGTCAAATGATAAACTTATGGATTTTTTTTACTCTGAATGAAAAAGATAACAAGAGACTCCCCCGCCCCCAAAAAATAAAAAAACAAAAACAATCAAAAAACAGACTATCTGCATTGATTAATAAATCTTTTTCTTAAGTATTGCTTTTTTAAGAACAAAAGCATACTATATTTAGTGCCCTGACAAGGTCCTGAAAAGCCTGTCTTTGATTTCCTCAGTTAGCCCCATTAAATATAACTAGCATGATCATGGGGACATGCCCCAAATCAAGTATCTTCATGGTTTCCTTTTCGCCTTTTTAAATGTGTCTGCATCCTTATAATAGACGGTAAAATAATTTACTGTAACACCAGCATACTGGCAAAATCTACTAATTTCTACAGAGACAAATGAGTTTGAATAAATTCCAAAATCTCAATTTTCAAAGACCTAAGATTAAGCTTCATAAATGCGCAACTGGGAATAAATACGGGATGAATTTTCAAAGATCCAGAGGTCAATTAATCTGCAGCGTATAAGCAATACACCAGCAGGCTCCAATTGTTGTCCATGTGCACGCTAGGGGGAAAAAGAGGACACGGCTGTACACAGGAAACAAGGGCTCTCCAAAATATTCCTTTGATATTGTATGAACAGATGAGACAGAAATTAGAAGGGAAATAAAGAAAAGATAACCAGTATGTCATCCCGATGTTAATCAAAGTTGGGGAAGCATCATGGTGTGAAGTACTGCAGGGATGCTAAAGAAGGGGTGAGCGAAGTAGAAACACGGTGACTCAAAACACACAAGTTATCATCAAAATGACAACTGAAGAAGGGTTGTAGAAGGGTTGGGGGGAGGGTTTTCAGGTGATACTTGGCCTGAAGAGTGGTGATCAATCAAGATATCAAGAAACTTCATACAATGAAAGAAAAAAAAGCATTGCAGTGGGAAATGTTCTGCTGTTACTTGTCCTCATTACCACACAAATGTCAAATGAGAGTGAACATATTTTGGAGACTGTTTTCCCTCAGCATCATGGCCTGTTGTTCTTGTTAACGTTTGTATGTGATCCTGTTAGTCTTATTGTGTTAGTCTATTATTGATGACTAATCAATTCAAAAACTGAGTGTGGGTTTCTTTGTTAATTTAGTAGAAATCCCCATCTCTTCCAATGAAGACTCTCGTCACCATTTGAAATATATTTGCATGTATTTACTTCTAGATATTAGGATGTATGTCTGGATAACTCTGGCTATCTCTATAATAACGATCCCTGATGAGTAAATGGAAGAAGCAGGTGAATTGATGAGAGGAATATTTTTTCATATTTTTGTCCAGCTGTTACACAGTGGATTATGTCAGTGTTTTGAACACCAAACACCTGTTATGAAGTTCTACTCAACAATGAGAACCTGTACAACTGAAGATGTGCTTGAACATTGAGACTTGGTTGTTGTACAGCAGTGGTCCTGAAGATCTACTGTCCTGCATGTTTTAGAGTCTAAAACATGCAGAACAGTACAGTAGATCTTCAGGACCAGGGTTGAAGACCACTGCTCTGGTAATAGATTAAGAGAAAGATAGCAGCAAAAACAACAAATAGAGTAGAAACTTGAAATGGAATAAAGCACTGAAATATGTTTTCTCTCAGTGACTTACCATCCTGGGAAAAGTCTTATTTAGATCAACTTTCACCCAGCATGCCAGTGCAGTTAAAAGTAATCACCCCACTTAATGTACGGTAGATGAGGTATGCAACCCACAAAGAACAAACAAGGAAAAGTCATCAGATGGGACTCAAATCTGCTGTCAATTCAGGTTGAACAAGTAAAAATGAACCATGTGTCTCTGAGCAACAGAGAATACATGTCCTCCACTTTAACACGTGTGGTGGGGTAGCAAGCATGTTTTAGTGTCCGCTGCTTTGAGTTGAGTGTGCACGAACACCAACAATTGCAACAAGATGAGATAACACAGCACATTGGAGACAAATCACATGGAATCCTTTGGTATGTTTTGTCTCGGAGGAACACATCCTGCTTTCAGGGCCCAGAGATCTTTTCCCACCATTATTGCTCTGTCTCACTTAAAACAGACTGAGACGCTCTGCTACTCGACTACAGTCAGTCCAAGAGACAGAGAATGTGTTATATTTTCAAATATGTCATGGCAGCATTTTGTACACAATAAGACAAACCTTCCCTGCTGAATGATGGTAGCATGAGCAGGCACAAAAACAACTAGAGCCCGCTAAATTGCAATAAAACACTGGCCATGCAGGGACTCAACAGAACTCAATGTCTACAATTGAATCTAAAGTCATGCTCTAAAGTCTGGCAATGTCTGTGGCGATGTTGGTGAAGAGCTCTGTATAAACCTCTTGGTTCAAAAGTTATACACAAGGTGTTCAATTGGGTGGAGAACCCATGACTGCAAAGACCAGAGAAGATGATTTGTGTTGTATGGGAAAGTTTACTTAGCTGATACAGAGGCTAATAGTCCTCTTGACCAGGTTAGACTCCTGGCCTGTGACCCTTTGTCTACCAATTTTTCTCTGCCACAGTTTCCTGTAGTTTCCAGTTTCAATAGAGGTCACCAGACCCACACAATCTTAAAAAAGACGATGTGCAACAGCTTCATACACATAATCATTCACTGTCCTCCTATGCCAGATGGAATGGGTAATCGTTGTGTAACAGATCACTCTGTTGGGACTGGCATGTTTCATCATGAAATATATGCACAAGGAGTCTGAACTGTCACCTCTCTCTTTGAAAAAAGACGAGTTGCATAGATAGATAGATAGATAGATAGATAGATAGATAGATAGATAGATAGATAGATAGATAGATAGATAGATAGATAGATAGATAGATAGATAGATAGATAGATAGATAGATAGATAGATAGATAGATAGATAGATAGATAGATAGATAGATAGATAGATAGATAGATAGATAGATAGATAGATAGATAGATAGATAGATAGATAGACCATTCTTACCCAGCACAATCACCACAGTCTTCAGCAGAGACATCATTGTGTCTCGGTTGCGTCGCGGTCCAGAACTGTGCCGCGACATCCTCATGGTCCTCTGCCTCACGTAGACAAAAATGTGGGCGTAGAGCGTCACCATGACGACAAAGGTCACCAGGTTAAAGACTGCCCAGAAAATCAGGTAGGAGTTGCTGTAAAGGGGCGCCATGTTGGAGCAAGATTCAAGGCTACAGATGCAATTCCAGCCAACGCTAGGGATGGCTCCCATCACTATGGACATGGTCCAGATTATGACGATCACCACCACCACGCGACGATTGCTCATACGGGTATGGAGCTGCATGCGAAATACGGTGATGTGGCGCTCTATGGCGATGGCCAGCAGGTTGGCCACAGATGCCGTCAGACTGGTATCGATCAAGCCTTGACGCAGCAGCCATGTTGAAACAGTCAGCCGCCTCGTGTTTGGGCCCGTGTTGAACATCAAGTAGAAGTAAGCCAACCCAGCAAAGAAGTCCGCAGCTGCCAAGTTGGCCATCAGGTAGTAGATTGGGAAGTGGAATCTCCTGTTGACATAGATGGCGATCATCACCAGAAGGTTGGCGAGCATGATGAAGATGCACACGGTGATGCCCAAACCCATCACCAGCCTGCTGACAGTATTCCAGTCGGTGGCCAGGGGCTTGGCACTGCGGTTGTAGAAAAAAGCGATGGTTTCATTGTAGTAGCACTGTTCCTCTTCCATGGTGATAGTGGTGCTTACTGAAATGATAAGAAAAGGAAAACAAATCTCAGAAGCTTCTTGACATTTTTATTGAAGTTTATTGATCATTGACTGGTGTATTTGTGCAGATAATTGTGCAGATCTTATTGAGCGATGACACTCTGATTCCGTCAGAGAGGACTAAAAAACACTGATGTGAAACATGAGGGAACAGGACACAAAAGGGATCTTTATTAAACTCAAAAAGGATATGGTTCATATTAAACATTGTATTTGGTGCATTGCTACATCATAATACGATTTTACATGAATTTACACAAAATCTTTTGGTAGAAAAGAGAATAACCTCTATGTTCCCATTTGACCTATTTTTCAGCATTTCATTTAAAAATGAGTCTTTCTTCGATAAAATCCCTGCATTCTTCTTTCATAACTTTCTAAACAAAGCTAAGCTTTGGGAAGCATGCATATGTGAGGCGGTCCCGAAACATGGAAAATCTCCTTTGGATTTAGACTTTGCTTGTTTGGTATTTGTTTATGCATGCGTGTGAATGTGTGTGTGTGTGTGTGTGTGTGTGTGTGTGTGTGTGTGTGTGTGTGTGTGTGTGTGTGTGTGTGTGTGTGTGTGTGTGTGTGTGTGTGTGTGTGTGTGTGTGTGTGTGTGTGTGTGTGTGTGTGTGTGTGTGTGTGTGTGTGTGCGGTACCCAGAGCACTTTACATATGGTATGCACCTGCACCCATGAATAATTTAGGACTAACAACTTCCTAAGAAACAACTAGTCTCAAATACCTTTTTGGGACAAGTCACAGTTTGCAGCAACAGAAAAGCTGTTTGTTTGTGCCGGACTACATAAAAACATGCAATATTCAAAGTAATTGCTTAAAGCACAAAATCCTTATTTGTTCTGTGTTCTGCAGGTGTGAAGGACAAAACATGTTAAGACTTATGTGTTTCATACATAGCGTGCCATGAAAGCATGCATTCCAGATGGAGGTGAAAAACTCTGAGATTATATGTGTTGGGCAATGTGACAACAAATCCCTAACGGGGCTTAGATAAATAAATAGTAAAATGTGATGACTAGGCTTGTGACCGTTTATATAAAAGAAATTTAAAAAATCATAAAAGCCCAAGAAAAACTAAGCAAAAACAGCAGTAACTTGATTCTTAGCCTTAACTCACACACGTGCAAACAAACAATGCTCACAGGAACATGTGTTCAAGTTGGGGTTGGTGTGTGTGTGCATGTGTGTGCATGTGTGTGTGTGTGTGTGTGTGTGTGTGTGTGTGTGTGTGTGTGTGTGTGTGTGTGTGTGTGTGTGTGTGTGTGTGCGTGTGTGTGTGTGCATGTGTGTGTGTGCCATGAGCTCCAGCTCAATACAGATGCTGACTCGTCTTTCTCATTCAGCCCAGACCGGAAACAGGACCTCAAGGCAGTAGTGTGTGTGTGTGTGTGTGCGTGAGTCACAGACAAAGAGAAAGAGACGAGAGGAAGGAACTGGAAAAACCAGGGGGCATGAGGAATGACGGAACAAGTATTAGAAGTCTTAGGCCAAAGGCCAACGCTTTTGTGGAAAAGTCATCGTTTAATCGTTTTTTTTTTGTTTTTTTTCTTCTTGAAGGCTTTACTTCTTTCTGCAGCAACACAGCAAAACTTCTGCGCTGCAATGCTGAGCTGCAAACATGTAAATATAGTGCGGTTTCTTTTGCTTTTCTTCTTGGACTGACATTTAACAAAACTCCCCAAAATCTTCAAGACAATTAAGGGATACGCTTGGAAAATGAGAGTGAAGATGGCCAAAACTATTATTCATCTCACACAGCTCATGTTCTGTTCAGTGTTTACGTTTTAACCTTGCTTTTATTCCTTCGTGCTCCATTCTGTATGATTAAAATGAAGAATGTTTTGAATCTTCCTCTAAGCTGAAAGCAATGCTGCGTGAACTGGTAAACTGCCTCAGAATATTGGCAGTGCACTAAATGCTTCAATTACTGATTCAAAATGGATGTGTAATTGGCGTGGCGATGCCCCTACAGCAGGATAAAGGAAGTCAAAACTAGCGGTTTTGTCGGTTCGTTAAATGTCCAGATCCCTGACGCTGACTGATAAGGAGCATCTGCAGTTGCATTTCCTTGCAGTGCCAGTAAATTGTTATTTAATACAATGAAATATCAAAACAACATTCTATTAGCTGAATAAAATTATTGCTAATAGCAGCCCGAGTCAGATAAACTGGATGGATTTACTGACATGTCCCTAGCCAGTGATCATGATAATGGGGAAATTATTGCAATATTTTAACAGGACCGAAGCACTCTTGTTTGGGATGAATAACTTTAGTTTACTGTTGTCATGTCTCTGGTCAATACAGGTAAATGAAAGATTCCTTTATCTTACACTTTTTAAGCAAAATCTGCAGATACAGTGAAGTTAGTTAATAAATATTAACTAACTTACTAACACTGTCAAGTCCCACAATATCAGATAAAATGTGGAACGCGGTGTTGCAAATGATTCTTTGATGTTTGATGTGGCTTTTATTTGTTTGCATTAAGTTTAGCGAGGACATCATCAAATGTGCAAGTTATTTTAAGGTTTTTAACTAGCAAATATATCTAGATAAAACTGTAATCACCTATTTGAGGCAGCACAAGAAGCAGCTGGATGACAGCAGCAACACTGATGCACTATAAACCCGCAGTAACGGAGCCTCTGCCACAACTACCAAAGCAGATGAAAGCCCATCTATTCTGCTCCTTGTGGAGGGTTTATAGCCATCAAACGTCTGCAGGGAGCAGTCAGCGGGGCATTAGATGCCTGAGGCGGATCGTCAGTACTAGAAAGTGGAGGAAGTGTCAGTGGCCTCTCACTGCACATTCCCAACACTTTCATCAGACCCTTGGAGCTTGCAGTGGGAGATCCTGTCATTGTGTGTGTGTTCGTGTGTTCGTGTGTGTGCGTGCGTCTGTGTTTGTGTGCAACAGCTGGAGACTAGGTCTTGTAAAAGATTGCGCAAGACAAAAAAATGGACACAGCAAGAGGGGGAATTTAGCTCTCCGTATTGTTGCACCTGGGTGTGCACATTAAAAAATGTGAATGACTTATTTTTTGAAGAATTAGGGTGTGCGGGGGAGTGAAAAAGGGTCCTTTTATTATTGAGAGTCAGGAGTAGAGAACAAAATGGTGTGTGTAGACCCGCTCTTCATACTTGTTTGTGATGTGTGAGAGGTCTTGCCATGTGGACAGAGAGTGTTTTCAGTGTGAAACTGTGTGCCTAACAGGCTATGAAAGGACCACCCTGAAATCCATACGGGTGAGGTCATTACTCAAGCACTGACGGCAACACATCCGTATATTCATGACACATGCCCAACTGACAGAGACACACACTAATCATCTCAGTCGCTCTTTCTATTGACTACGACACAGACGTTCATATTTGTTTCATGAAGAAAATGCAGTTCTCAAAAGGGTTGAGATAGAAACTGCTAACACTCCACAACAAACATTGCAGACAACACCCCATTTTTTCTGCTCATTTGTTCCCATAATATCTGCTGAAAATAGCAGTTTCCATCTAACTGCTGAGTGTAGTGGAAGTGGACCTTTTTTGATATTGCTGAACAGCAAATATGTGATGTTTCCATCCTGCAATGAACCTGGCCAGGGTGTACACGCCTTCACCCGAGGACAGCCCGGGATAGGATCAACCCCCTCACTCACGCCTAACGCACACCTTACCTCACCTCACCTCTGTCATATCCTCACATATATGTCCTGCAGCAATCTAACATACCGGGACAACAGCAATAAATAAGACCATTATAAACCATTATAAACCATCATCTCCCGTGCACACTGGTCAACGAGCATTACTCCACTATGACCAGCTGGGTTACACAAAGCTTACTAACCGACACCATATATGTGTGTATATATATATATATATATATATATATATTATATACATAATGAGACGAAGGCTTCTACTACTACTACTACTACTACTTCTACTACTACACAAGCAAGAAACCACATGGGATGCAAAAGATAAAAAGGTACACTAAACCTAAATGTTTCTCCAACCTTGAAGTCACCTTTTTTGCATATCTCATTAAAATAAATCATAACTGTGCGTCACTTTTTGACTTTTTGAAAACAGTGACATCAAGAGACTACTTAAAACAATTCATTTTTTTAAACAATATATACAGTCACCAAATTCTACTGGGAAAACAATAAACCAAGAATTAAACTATCAACCTTACAAAAACATAAACAGCAGGGAGGACTCGGGGCTCCAAACTTCCACTTCTACTTTTTATCACACCAACTACTGTATATCCGTCACTGGATAAATAACATTAACTCACCATGGCTAGAAATAGAAAGCAATTTAACTCAAGAACTAAGCATCCAAAATCTCCCATTCATGGACAAATCCATAAAAACTCATCAATGCTACAAAAATAATAACTCTATCAGCACCACTCTTTCAGCCTGGTGGAAATCTAATGAAATTCTCCATTACAACTTCTCACCATCCCCTCATACCCCTCTTTGGAACAACCCTATGTTTTTAATCAACAAAAAGATTTTTGCATTTCCCCCCTGGATTGAGAGAGGAGTAACCGGCCTGGGACAGCTGCTCAATGATGGTCTGTTCGTGGCCTTCGTCCACATCCAAAAAGAAAACCATATATTAAGTTAGTCAATATTTTTTCCAAAAGCCACAATCGTGCCTAAAGCAGCAGCTATATAAAGTTGATATTAGGCCTCTGAGAGAGGTAAAGGTGATTTGAATGACACAGTCTGGGATTCATTTCTCTAAATGACTGACAAGACAGTGGGAAGTGGCCAGGATGGTACTGACTCACACACTTCCTTCACATGGCTTCATAGTAGGGCTGGGCGATATATCGAGATTTTAATATATATCGATATATTTTCAAACACGATATGGTACGAGACAATATCGTTTATATCAATTTAAAAAAAATAAATAAATAAAAAATAAATTCTTTTTTACATTTTTTTTTTAATGATTTTGATATAGCTTATTTTGTGACAAATTGACTTGAATGTTTTATATGAGATTTGCACAAATGTTTTGTTATTTGCACAACTGTCAACCTCAGTGGAAAAGTCTGCCTGTTACTGTCTACATTGTATTAATTGCACAGTGTATTTTAATTTAATTGTTATGCAGGAAAGGGATATTTGTTTTATTTTATTCAAGAAGCATTTTTATTCTATATATGCAGGCAGTTTATTTTTATTTCATTTGTTTTATACATTTTGATATTGTGCAGACCTCTGTTAATAAAGGAACCTGTGTGACATTTGGCACGAGGCTTTGTATTAAAACTGACTGTATTTTTAAGGGTTTGCCTCAGAAAAAAATGAAGCTAACAGAGATGCTATGCTATAATGCTTTGGGGGAAACCCCAATTATGGCACAGAAAAAATATCGAGATATATATCGAGTATCGCCATTCAGCTAGAAAATATCGAGATATGACTTTTGGTCCATATCGCCCAGCCCTACTTCATAGTGGTTTTTTTCCTGGCTTTTTTTTTTACACTTTACTTTGTGTTTTGACTAAAGGCAATGAGGTGCTTAGGCTTTAACCTTATGTGGGAGTCGACCTGAATCAGTGGAGCCCAGCTACCTTCACTTTGCAGCCACTCTTTGCATACAGATTCTTATAATAGTGTCTTTACTCTATATGCAGTTGCGGTCAGTTGAAATAAACGTTGCTTACTGTGTATTTTCTATGTAAATATACGATACGTTCTAACAATTACAACTGACTAAGTCAACTCCAAATATTAATACAGTGTAAGTTGTTTGAACGTCTCGCAGTAATTAATCCCAAATCTGTTTCCGGTCCATCAACAGTCCATCCAACCTCCAACAGCCACAGTTGATCGTTGGAGTTAACACGTTCCTAGGAGGAATAAAACTTTAAGATAAGCACCACCGAACGTCATGTTATTCTTACACATAATGAGAGTGTACGCTGGATTTCTTCATGAGACCATCTCCCAGTATATCTCATCACGACTGAATTAAAAGCTTGTTAATTTATCCCATCTTAACAAATGTCATAAGCATTGTGCGAAAACAGAATCCTTTTTAAAAGCCTGATTATAAATTAGTTAAAATCACGAAAACTTTCACCGCAAAATGAGTTTCCAGGGCAGCTATAATGAAGGATTTCATTTCGTGGGGAGTACAGGATCATCCTCTGGCTTTGGAATAGAAAGAAAGATATGAACATATGAATCTTGTTAATATGTGAGCCGTTCTCACAAAAATGAAAATATTTCTTTATCCAAAATCTGACCCCTGCGGTTCATGACAAGTCTTGGCTTTGAAGCGTCTCGCTTTGAAGGACTCAAAGGATGATGAGAGCGATGCACAAATGATCAGTGAGAACAAGCATCACCATGTACACAGCTGGGATCACGGTTTTCTTTGTTGTTGAACGTGTAAAGCTGTTTTTGGGATATAAAATCAATCAAGTCTGAACTGTGGAGCTTTTTTCTTTTGAAGCAGGCTTTGATGTGAATGAATTATGAATGACGGAGGAAGTCTGCCAGGTTTAGGAGTTTAACTTGTCCAAGTTAAACTTGACAGGAGAAATATAATGTATTCATATAAAAGTCTGCATATTTGGGATTTTTCCGAACATCTCATGCCCATTTGACAATCTTAAACACCTACAGACTGACTGAAGTTCATTGACTTATTTGTGGTACCTTAACAGTGATGTGTATGTAGGTATACACAGCATTTGTTTGAGAAGTCTGATTTTCAATGATATGAGCTATGTTTTTTAACAGCTATAAAGATTTAGAAAACATTAAAAAGCTAACTGCTGCAACTTTCCACTTTACCGTGTCCCCACCCAACACTTGAAGTCATCAACTCTTTCTCATCTCATCATCTCTGTTCTAGTTTCTCCTCCTTTCCCTTTAAAATGTCCCTCCCTCATACACATCTTACTTACGCGATCTCACTTTTCCCCAGCTCTCTTCTGCTTCCCCTTCTCCTCTTCCCACCCTCCTCCCCCCTGTCTTTGCCAACCCTCCATACAATGTGTCCATTGTTTCCACATGTCTTACCCGGAGAGCAGAGACACAGGACTTCTATAATACAGAATCCACAGAAACACTCACACGTATAGGCTTTCATTCTCTAACTTTCCCTTTACCATGGTGAGCCAGTGCACACAAGGCAGACACACACTGCACACACACTCTCATAAAGCCACACACACTGCACACACACTCTCATAAAGCCACACACACTGCACACACACTCTCATAAAGCCACACATACTGTCAAACACTTGCCGCGGACCGACGGAGTTGGGGCAGACAAGGGTTGGATTGAGAGTGGAGGCTGAGTCATGTATGACTGCTGATTCACGGGTCGTCACCGAATGATACCCTTGGAAGCACTTAAGAACTTCCATCTCAGACGGGAGACGATATTTGATTACTATGATTTAACGTGAATGTGCTACATTTACTGTCGATTATCCCAAAAAAAGAATCATCGTCAAGCAACTAGAATTTCACTTTACCACTATAAAGCAGTGCTGATGGGAAACCACACGGCCGGCCATTAAAGCAACTGCATTTCATCACACCAGCAGCCGGATCGCTCTGGGAGCATTAACTGGAAGCACTCACATAATAGTGTTTTATTCCCCAGACAGAGCAAGTTAACGTGTTGCTTCTGAGTGGGGTTCCCAGTGGCCTCTGATTTGTCCAAAGCCACTGAAAGCAATGTGTTACTTCTGTAAAAACAGCGAGAATCATGGACTTAATTTGGCCATAAATTCTCTCAGTGATCACAGCATGCATCATGACGACCAAAATCTGACTCATGGGTCGTTATCTTTGGAGTGGAGAATAAAAAACTGTCAAAACTCAGCGTATAAGCTACCGTATTTTCTGGACTATAAGCCGCTACTTTTTTCATAGGTTTTGAACCGTGCAGCTTATACAAAGGTGCAGCTTTTCTGTGGATTTTTCTTCCACCGCTCGGGGCGCTCTAACCGGAAATAGAATCAAAACTAAGACAAAATAAATGCAAAGAAGAAAACGCTACTTATTCTTTAGCAGATAGAAGTAGATAGAAGCAGATTTCAAACAGTTAAATAAATACTGGTTATTTTCTCTTGGTTCTGTCCCGTTTTAATCAGCAAAGTTGCTGCCGTGTTAAAAGACACTGTTAGGAAAGGATCTATTTAGGTACAAACATGTACATCATTTACAGTTCAAAATCCTTCTGTACATGTAGTAAATATCTAATATAACAACATAAATATCTGCAGCTTGCATATCTTTTTTTTTTTTAAATAGGGTGGATGCGGCTTATATGCAGGTGCGGCTTATAGTCCAGAAAATACGGTACTTTGCTTTAAGGTATTTCTACACTGACCTGTCCCACATATTTGGGTCAAGCTTTTTTTCAGGCTAAATAGCTCCACCAGGAAAAAAATATATAATCATGAAATGAATCCTTGGAAAGCCCTTAAAAATTCAACTTGACTTGGGGTGTTAGACGCACAACTCTACTGGGGCAAGAGCCCTATTACACACATCACATCTTTTTATGGTAAAAGCCTTCTATGTGTGTAAAACGTGCAATACAATGCATAATTGAACATCTCTCATTCAACCAACTGTTGCAGATTCTGCAAGGTAAAAATGCAGGCCATTGATACAAATATTCCTGAGAAAATATTGCTACATACTGTGTTAAGATTAATTAAAAAAAAAAAAGTGTAAGAGAAACACTCTTAAACTTCATTAGTTTCATATCTGGGATGCCTCATTTTAAAAACTCTTTCAAGGTTAGAAACTCGTGTTTACAGCTGCCTTTGACCAAATGATTTAATTCTATTCTGAATTTAACTTTAAACAATATTCATTTTAATACTCAATTGTAATTGTAGTCTAAGTAACTCTTCTTTATTCTGCCAATGTAACTTTTTTTTTCTCTCCTCCTCACTTCTCATTTATTTATAATGTAAAGCACCTTGAATTGCCTTGTTGCTGAAATGCGCTATATAAATAAACTTTTATTTAGCCTTACCTTTCACCTGTCCCCCCTCCTCTCTTCTCTTTAACCTATAATTCATCCAGTGTTCCTTCTATCTCTTTCTCCTCCTCCATCCATGTCCTGTATCGTCACCCAAAGAACTGAACCTAATGAACTATGGTCTTAATGCATAGAGACTATTTTCAACATGATTTCAATATGCTGCTTCGGTGTATGAAATCACTTTTGAATGTGTTGCAGTGAGAATGGGGGAAGAGAAGTTGCTTTGGTATGACAACCATCAGTCTTTTTCTCTTTTGCCTCACCCTACTTCTTATCTGTCTCTCTCTCCTTCTGACATCCAAAGTCTCCATCACACAAACTAGATTAGTGAAAAAGGATTAATTTAGAAAAAAAAAGCACAGACGTTTATCATCACATGTTGTTGGAAGTATAAAAGAAAGCACAACTATGAAAGAACACAAGGCATTCTGGGAAATATTTACTAAAATAATGAAGTGCAAAAGTTAGGGTTCAGACAGAGCCAGCATTGATTGCTGGGATTTATGAACATCAAATCAAAATTCTTCCACACAAGAAAGCCAGATGTGTGTCATGTTTGACCCGACTTTGACACAGTCCTTCCTGTGATAATGGATATCAATATTCCTATGACAGTGACTGCTATCAATGCTTTGTATAAGCAGTGTGTGAACATTCACACTGGCAGCAGGGTTGAATTTCACGGACTTATGAAAGAGCTGTGCTTGGAATATTGAGAAATATAGAAAAATATCCTATGTAAACAACCACACAAATGAATTGCAGGCCAGATTCACATACATACGCTGCCTACTCCTCTCTAGGCTTTCTATTGTTCATGCCATGATATGACCACAAAGTCTGGTCAGATTAGATGGTCCAAATACACATGGAAATCATCAGTTTCTCCAAGTACAAATCTGAACGGCGAGGTCTTGTAAGCTGACATGCCCTTTGAAGCCTGAAAAGTTAAACTTTTTCTCAACTTGTGATGCAAGCAATGCTTCCAAAGAGATGCAATGTACCCAGAATTCATTTCTACAACACTTGACCCCATTCAGAGTCAAGTTACAGACCGTACCGACTGTACAGTTTCTGATATCTTGCATTTTGTGGACATTACAGCTTTTATTTTCAATTAAACTTCATTTTTTGATATTGTGGATGAGTAAAATAATTATGCTTGTTACTATTATCCCAAATGATCATATACTGCTAATTAATCAAAACTCCTCTGATATATTTTTTACTGGAGCTGCTCAGTATTAGTACAGGTACTGCAGTCAATGTGATTTGAAAACACCCATGAAGTGCAGTTTTTTTGTGCGGTTTTGTTATACTGTGGTGGAAAACAGCAGTCATGAGTGACTCATGCTGTTATCTGTTATTTTGTGAGCACTTGGGTTCAAATTAATAAACAGTACGTGTTGCAGGTTAACTTATGGGCAATGAAAACAGTTTCAGATTCAGGCCTCCTAATCAGTGCAAAGCGTGTTGAACAGGGACAACGGTAGGGATGTTAACAATTGATCGATTTTCGATTAATTGCCGTTATGAAATTACCCGATTAAAATTAACGATTACAATTAATCTATTTATTTATTTATTTTTTTCGTTTAATTTCACCAGCTGGTATTACGCCCGGACCACATTTAATGCGACTCAACGCGCTGCGCCGCGCACATAAAGTTAGAAGAAAGAGACGGCGGATATGTTTGGTTTTAGTAATATCATGCTCAGGCAATGAGTCTGCAATGGCCCAGACGGGGGACACATGTAGCTCAGTGCTTAACTTTTATTTTTAATCCACTCTATATTCTTCTGGTTGTTCTCCGATATGTTCCCCTAAAGCCTGAATTATGGTTCCGCCTTAAATCGACGCAGAGCCTACGCCGTAGCCTACGTCGTTGTAACGCGGAACCATAAATCAGCCTTCACCCGGTACATACATAGGTTTCTCTAAACATCTGTCCCCGCTACAGTTTTAACTAAAAGAAAATGTGCTCCAATACAGCAGGTCTCATCATTTTATTTTGAACACTGCCAAAACTCTAACTTAAAACGTAACTAGAACTTAAAATGTGCTTGACACAAATGACACTATTATGGCTGCTACTACTACTAATAGCCTTGAAGTGCACTTTATATTATATTCCTTGGGGTACAAAAATGTCTTTTTGTTACTTTTGTATCAAATAAATATTTGATTAAGGAATACATTAAAATGTCCTTTGTATTTTATATAAGCAAAAAAAATGATGTTTGTATCTCAGATGGGGGAAAAACGCCGCTTATCAACTAATCGATGATCGATCGATAAGGTTATCAACTATCAATTAATGAAATAATCGATAATTTGCATCCCTAACGGCTGGTGTAATTTAAACATGAGGGCTCGAGTAGTTTAAATGTTTTCCATTTCATTAGAAGTGACACTTTTTCCCAAAAGTGTCTTTAGGGGTACATTAACATTTACAACACATTCATATATATTCATATACTCTGCGAAAAGGAAGAAACCCTAAACCCATGGAACTGAGAGATATATACATGAAGAAAATCTACTTGAAATGTGGATGTAAGAGCTTTAGAAAGAAAACTTTTCTGACCACATGACGCAAAAAAAAAAAAATCAAGCTCCATGACAGTTTACGTCAAGGAGGCTGACTATGATATCCAGACTTCCCCGACTACTTCCCAATAGCTGGATCCAGATAAACAGCCCCTACCACATGTGTTAGGTTTGACTGGATTTTATTGTTGGGTGTGTTCAGGCATCCTCACTATTAGAGACAGATTCTGCAGATTGCATCACCAGAACTTGAGTGCAATATGACATTGCGTCAGTGAGTGTGCTCTGCAGAGATTTCATGATTTGGCTCAAAGGCATTCAAAGTCATCAATTTTTAATGTTCTGGCTTGTCAAAATTTCTATTGCAGCACACTGAAGGAAAACAAACACTTGTATCCAGCCATGTTGTGCAATGACAAAACATTTGAAAGGTTTGGGGTATTATTAAATTTCAACAGAGGATTCCTGTTTGAAGGGTTTATTGTTTTAGTTTTATTTTGAAAGTTTTGCAGAAAGACTAAATAGAATTGAGGGTTTTGCTTCCGTGGTTTCTAAAAATGCCCCATTTGGTAGCCGTCAGAGCTCCTAGTCAAAGAAAAGTCTACAAATGCTGGCACATCTCTGCAAGCTGAATGCTCTGTGAAGTACCTTGTCAGGTCACTTTCTATTACCCTTTTGCACAAAAGAAAATCGAATCTCGAATTTGTGATAAAGCCAGCGCTGCAGGGGTTTTTCTATTGAACTGTGTTTTTTGAAAAAGCGTAATTCTCAGAAGTCTCTGCCACACTTTATTCTTGTGCTGCCACACTTTTGTTCAAAACGACAAAAAAGAAAATCTTTAGTCTCCCGCTACCACTGCCTTCAGTGGATGATCATTCAAATGATTATTCAGAGACAAAGCCCTTATGTAATGCAGAATGATTAGGTAAACACCCAACTACATCATATATATTAATGAGGCCAAAAACAGCTGGAAACAAGATTTTGATGGCTTTAGATTGACTGACTATGTCACATCCAGCCCTGCCAGAGATGTCGAAATTCGTAAAAGGTGTTTTCATTACACTTTTGCAATAAAGTTATCAAATCGCCTTAATAAAACAACTCCTGGAAGCATAAGAAAGTTTTTGCCATATTTGTTTTTAATTAGAACCATTCACATTACAAGATTTATTTTTCGATATCTGGGTTTTGTGTCAATCTAATGTATGGTGTAATGGAAGTGTGGCTATAAACTCTCTTCACTGATTACAGTACAGACTTTGTCATCCCATTAAGGAACTGACCTACAGCCATTCAAGCGTTGTCTTGGTTGTATACATAAGGTGGCTCTCACAATGAAAAAGGACTCTTTAACTTTGAAAGAAGCCATGAGCAAGCTGAGAATGTAATGCAATGCTAACATACTGAAAATGACAGATTTAATCAGTGAGTAATTAAAAAACACTTCCACACACACTCACTAATGGATGCAGTGTTCAGAATTCCCCCCAATAAGGATGCTTCAGGGCCTGGACTAGGGGATGTACCCCTGACCCTGTCATTGGTGGATTACGCTTAGCTACTGAGCAACAGACAGCTAAAGAAAAAGCTGTCTGATTGAAGCCAGATCACATTTGTCCTTATTTGTAAGTGAATTCTGCACCCTTGACGAGGGTCTTATTACCGAGCAGCGAGATAAAGACTCACTTACTCCAGATCAAGGGGAAAAAAATCAGAAAGCATTAATGAAATTGTTTGACTTTATGTAAAAGTGCTGATTCACAAGGAAAAATTATAATAATAATTTAAAGAATGATACATGAAAAAATCTTTCTCTCGGAAATTGATTTCCTTATTCAGACATATTTCACTTCCTCTTTCTGTCTTCCCCATAACTTAACATGGGATAGGATCTGTATGATTTTAACCCGCACCCCCTTCAGAGTGAATACAACCATGAGGATTGCCAAGTTTCACCATGATTCATTAAAGGGAGGACAGCAGGGAAATAAGGGGATGTGTGGGACTGTTTCCAAAAGTCCACAGCACAAGACCTGCTGCATGTTTGACCCAGCTGATGTGGTAAAGAGCCACAAATACACTCCTCCAGTCTTGCATCATTAGGACTTGTACCCTGGATGCTCCAAACGTTACAGTTTCTCTCTGCTTGCACACAATTCATGGATCCATGACTTGTGGTCCATGTGCTCTACATCAAATTTTAATGTTTGACTCCTGTGACCAAAATTATTTTGTTGTCTTTGTTTTTCTTTTCAGTTTCTGAATGAGAGAAGTCCAAAAGATAATTTGGTACAAGTCTCACTCATCCATACCAATCCTGTCAAGAGACCGTGGGGCTGGTTTTACATTTGAACATCAGTAGATTTTATGTGTAGACTGTTGTGACTGTTGTGTAGCCCATTTACCCAGGTATCCATGTAGGAACTAATAAGTATGGCATCACTTCTATGTCATTCGTTAAGAGCTCAGTAAAATGACTGCATCCAGCTCCTGATTTCCTGCTACTTCTTTCATTTAAAGGGCACCACAGCTTTGGGTTCCCTATGGGGACTGTCAATCAAAGTCAAGATGAACATCCTTGGCCCGGTTTCCCAGATCAGTTAAGTAGTTCTTAACAGCGAAAGACTTCTTTCACAGGCTCCTTAAGATGGTTTGAAAGAAGTCTTTCGCTGTTAAGAACTACTTAACTGATCTGGGAAACCGTTGTCAGTATGAGTGCACTTCAAATGACCTATTATGAGCGGGTTAATGAACTCACTAATCACCACTCCCAAACTGTCAATAGTCAGTTTGAAAAGTCAGTTTGAATGAATAAGAAGCTGATCATTGGTCCCCTGTTGAAAATAAAATAACATCACAAATGTGTGACCATGAACATATGTGTGAGACACCTGGTGAATCTTGTCTGTGACTGTGTTGTCATCCTGAAGGCGCCGTAGAGACTTGTATATGCACGCAAAGCTCCATTTCTCTCCTTTCTGGTCTTCTTTTCCTTTTTGATGTTACCTCCAGTATTCACATCAAAAATCATCCTCCTCCATCTAAATCCATTCTCTGCATCCTCTTCTGTCACACCAATTACCTGCATGTCCGCCCACACTTATTTTTTTTTAAATTTTCTAGACATCTTAAATGGTCTGGCATTACGGTTATAAGAGGTTAGTACCCTACTGAATCCTGTTGGTGATGACACTATAGTCATGAAGGGGTTTCAACTTCACTTCATTTACTTTTTATCATCTTGTGAGCAGAAAAAGTTTGTTCATCGCACGAGTTAAATAAATCACATAATTTTGACTGAAGAAATTACTCCAATGTTTTCTTGTTAGTTGGCACATGCCCTAAACAATAAAATAGTTTATCATATTTAACAATTCATAATCCGATTAATCCATTTATCATTTCAATAATCAATATATTAAACAAATATAGAAATAATTGTCAGTTCCACCAAGGATATTTTAACATGGTTCTCCTTCTTAACCTTAGTAAGACGTTTTTCTTTTTAGCATAAACTCAACTAAACTGTGGATGAAAATAGCATAAATAGTTACTGGGAAAAAGGACAGAGAGTTAAAGATAATATTATTTTTTTTTAAAAGGTGATACGCAATGACTAACAGTAAACCATAACTCAAAACAAAACTGAGTCTCAAGAAATGAAACGGTATGTATTTTGTGGCGTGAGATATTTCTTTTAGTTGGTTTAATTGCACAGTTGTGCAAAATTATGGGGTTAAGAGGACACACGTCCGAATAAGAAACTTCACTGTCAATTGTTGCAACAGCAGCAAAAAAGGGATAAAAAATAATAATTTGGGCGTTTACAGCCCAACTATAACAGTTTTCTTTTTGTTTAAGTTTTGCATATAAACTTCATATATAGGCATGCCGAATGGGTCACCAGCATAGCTGGTATGTGTGTTTGAAGTGAACAGATGTTTGCAGAATAAATGGTGCTCAACAAATATGCTGAGTCTTTATATGGGCTTTTATGTTTGACTATAAACCAGTCTACATTTTTCTTGCTTTTTTGTTTTTTTTTCCAATCATATGCTTATTTTTGTCTGCATTTTCCTGAGCTGTGTTGGGCACATTGGTTTTTCAGTGTTTAGCCACCGACTACCAAGCTTGATGAATGACAGCCTTTGTTTTATCTCGTCAACAACTCCTTTTCGCATTCACTATTGATAAATCAAATAATCCACTCTGAAAGGATTTCACTTTTTTGCTCCAGGCTTTTACAACTATGTAAAACCTTTCCTAAATAAATACACTGAAAATTTTCCCCAAAAATGTCAGAATCTGCATTTTTTTGTGTCTCATTCCAACACATGATGACAGTTATTCCACTGAAGGACAGCTTCATATCAAGACAACAGATAATTATCATATAAAAATAACAAGGGCAAACAAGTTAGTGGACAAATTCAAAATATCATCACAGCATGATGTGTGAATGAAAAGAAATGTCCAAAAAGGAATGATGAAGTACAGATTGTTGAGAAAATGTTCTCAGAGGACACAAGAAAGCACCTCCCTGGCTACAAAATGCATGAAAGAAGGCCATGCATTTAAATGCATGAAGTTTGTGAACTTTAGAATAGTATATATTTTGGCATTTAAATTACCTTAAATATTAGATTTTTGTACAACCCTTAAATAAGATTAGAACCAAATTAAACTAATGATACAAAACACATAACCTTGGTCATTTGAGGAAAATTATCTGAAATGACATCTCTGTCAGCGAGTCACGTCTGAAGTCGCTGGCGACTCAAAAACTCTGAGGTAACATGGCCCTCTCACATTGTTGAGGTCACTTAGGTCTTAAGACTTGTAGAGTACTATGACATCACAAACCCAGACCAGGCCTGAATCATCCAGCCTCTCCATCTTAAGTTCCACTCAATTTCAAATCTTGCTGCATTAACTGTACTTCATTAGTGGGTAGGCAAGACTGCACCGCCGATTAAAGGCACAGCCTACTCAAGAAGACGGTGGAGTGGAATTTAGATGCTAACTCCACCCTCTTAAACCAGCTGCTATGAACAGTGCTGAACAGATTTGGTTGAAACAAGTGCTTTAGTACTAATTTCTGTGGCATATTTACCATAATAAGTTAACAACATGAAAGAGCTTCGTGTTTTAACACATCATGTTTGGAGTATGATGGTTCCATCTATAAAACACAGTGGTGGTAGCATGATTTGGGCATATTCTTAACTGAATAAATAAATGGACATTAAATCATTATTTCTATATCTTTATTTCAACTTCTTTTGGTCAGACAAGAACACACTAACCTCTAAGCACCATTCTGTCAATTAATGGCCTTAGTTCCTTATCTAGGAAATTTTACAGTTTAAAATACAATGCAAAAGTAGAACAAACAGGAACTGAGCTGCATCATTTATATAAGGTATTTATTTAAACTGGCTTCCATCAGCAGCTGAAAAAGTAGTGGTCTGATCACAACCTCAGATATGAGCTGTAGGAGTAATGTATACTTGTATTTAAAGGGCTGGGGCAAATACAGCAGGTTCAATACTTGTGAAAATAACCTTTTTTTTTTCCTGTGAATCCCACGAGCATCAATGCAAATAAAAAAATTAATGCAGGAGCTCTAGAGACATTATTTTGTCAAGCTTGTAGAGATTTTGGTAGGTATTTGAGCATGTTATTTTTATCGTACTATCCCAAATAACTTTTTTGTCAACATGCCCTTTAGGGACTTCAATTTAGACTAAAATAACTCACAATATATAATGTTGCTACCTGCTTGATTGTGAAAGCAAACTGAACCTTTGTTATAAGAATGGGAGGAATGCAAGTCCTTGGACGGCGGTGGGTGGGGGGTGATCTTGCTCTCAGCAATCACAACACAGATGTTTCTTGGACTGTTTTGTTTGACGGATGTCAGGGCTCACGTAGGGAAACACAAAACAGTTGTCTGCTGGGGAGACACTGCGTCTTTGCAGTAGGAGTTTTGTTTAGTTTGACTAAGAAGGTCAAAAGCCACAAGCTTCAGTTTCACCTTTAAATCTGTTTTATTTATGAGTATCTCACAAATTGTAGAATGACTCTGAGATGAGTGCGAATTTGAAATCCTATCGAATATGTCAAGGACAACTTGGCCTGATAAAACCTGTGCCGCTTCCCTGAGTGGTTACGAGGGAAACCGGTGAGTTTCTCTGTAATATTCTGACTTACATTTAGTACAAGTATATATGAAAACATATTGAGTGACAAGTCACATGACTAACTAAAGATAAATGTGAGTCACCTAGTACTTTAAATCATCAGCAGTTCAGGGAAGAAGCTTAACCTTCGTCACTTGAATCCACTATCTCTTGCTTTGAAAAAGACGTCATAAGGCGTGCCTTTGCAAGCACCTTGGTTTCCTCTTCCTTTTTTATTTGATATTATTTTTTTGGTTTCAGTATCCTTGTGTTCTATGTCATATCTTTTCCTCCTCAATTACTACATGTTCCCATTTCAGAACCCTCCTGAGTAGCCGCTATGCACTAACACGCTTACATCCTAATGAGACAATTGAAGTCAAATTGCAGAAAAAATAAAGATAAAACGTAGTTTAAGAAGAATCCCATTTCTTATGAATATTGATACTATGAATTCATTTTGAATTTTAAATAACCACATACAGTACCTATACTAGTCCTACCCTATTCACATTATGTAAATTTAAACCCAATTTTCACATTGCAGACACATTTTTGAGGTCCAAGACAGATACTGCAGACTACAGTAGATGCAAATCGATTTTTGATCTGAAGTTATCAATGGACCTCATACCTATCAAGCAGGGTATTTTGGAGGAGCTGACAGGGAAGGCAGGGGTTGGTGAAAAAGGAGTTGCAAGGATCTACACACATTATTATATTTACATTATGTTTGAAAAAAAAAAGTAATTATTGCATTTGTCTGACTGAAAAAAGAGTCATCACATTTTATCTCATTAACTCATACTGTGGTTCTAATCAAGCTAATCCCCGCACATAAAGAGTCCAAAGGGCCTGTTCTCTCTGCACGGGCTCTACGGTCCCACCCTGGGCTTTGACTCCAACATACAGAAAGAAACCAATATGTAGCAACTAACATAAAACACATAAAAACATATATACACATAAAATGTGGAGAGCTGTAAGTCTGAAAGGAGTCCACTTAAAGAGCCTTGTGGAGCTACATTCCAATTATGATCAATATGGCGGCACGTGAACAACGCGAGGCTCCCTTTACCCAGCCTTTTCCTCGCCAATGTCTAATCTCTGGTAAACAAAATGGATGACTCTGCATCACCAACAACAAGCGGATTATGGACTCAAACGTCATGATCTTCTCAGAGACCTGGCTAAACAGCACTTGCCCGGACAGTGACATCGAGCTAGCAGGCCGCTACGCTCACCGGGCAGACAGGACTGCAGTCGGCTCCGGTAAAACCAGAGGCGGTGGTTTGTGCATTTATATAAACAATGCTTGGTGCACTAACTCTGTTATAACCGAGAGTCACTGCTCAGCTGATGTGGAGTTTCTCATGGTGAAATGTCGACCTTATTACCTCCCAAGAGAACTCACATCAGTTATCATCACTGCTGTTTATGTACCACTGGATGCTAATGCTAAACTTGCAACTTGCAACATCCATTAGCAAACAGCAGACAACACACCCGGATGCTGCTTTTATTGTTGCGGGTGACTTCAATCACTCCAACCTGAAAACAGTCCTCCCCAGATTTCATCAACATGTTTCCTGCCACACCAGAGGAGACAAGACTCTGGACCACGTTTATTCCAACATCTCAGGAGCATACGATACCCCTCCCCCACATAGGACAGTCTGACCACCTCTCCCTGTTTTTATCACCTACATACTCTCCACGTATCCGACGTGTGAAACCCACAGTGAGGACAATAAAAGTGTGGCCTGTGGGGGCAGAGTCTGAGCTGCAAGACCGCTTCAGACACACAGACTGGAGTATGTTTGCTGCCCAGGCAACCACACACCCCCACAACTGACATCAAGAGCTACGCTTCCTCAGTAATGGATTACATCTCCACCACCATAGACAGTGTCACCACCCAGAAACGGATCACCATGTACCCTGACGGACTTATCCAACCTGTCCCTGGCCCGTGCTGTTGTTCCCACCTGCTTCAAATCCACCACCATTGTGACGGTACCGAAGAGCTCCACACCAGCGTGTCTCAACAACTACCGTCCAGTGGCCCTCACCCCCATCATCTCCAAGTGCCTAGAGCAGCTGGTCCTGGCACACCTCAAATCCTGCCTGCCCCCCACCCTGGATCCCCACCAATTTGCCTACCGCAAGAACAGGAGCACAGAGGATGCAGTCTATACAGCGCTGCCCTCTGTCCTCTCACACCTGGACAACAACAACACTTATGCCAGAATGCTGTTCATAGACTTCAGTTCAGCATTCAACACTGTCATCCTGTCAAAGTTAGTAGTCAAACCTGCGGACCTGGGCATCATAGCTCCCATCTGCAACTGGCTACTGGACTTTCTGACCAACAGGCCACAACATAGCCACTGCTCCTCCACACTCACCATCAACACTGGCGTACCACAAGGCTGCGTGTTGAGTCCATTCCTCTACTCCCTCTGCACCCATGACAGTAGACCTGTACATGGCTCCAACGCCATCATCAAGTTTGCGGACGACACCACCATGATTGGCCTCATCAGGAACAATAATGATGTCGGCCTTCAGGGAGGAGGGGGATCACCTGGCTGTGTGGTGCGAGGACAATAACCTGAGACTCAATATCTCAAAAACCAAAGAACTCATTGTGGACTTCAGGAAGAATGCTGTCACTCATCCACCCACCAACATCAACGGTGTGGCAGTGGAACGTGTGACCAGCTTCAAATTCTGAGGAAACACCACCTCTCTTCAGACGTGCTGGTGAACTTCTACAGCTACACCATCGAGAGCATCCTTACCAACTGCATCACAGTCTGGTACGGGAACTGCTCTAGCGCTGACCGGAAGGCACTGCAGAGGGTGGTGAAAACCGCCCAGCGCATCGCCAGAGCTTCACTTCCTGCCATGAACACCATCCACAGGAAGCGTTGTCTCAGGAGAGCAACCAGCATCATCAAGGACTCCTACCACCCAGCACACAGACTGTTTGCCCTCCTGCCCTCTGGGAGGCGCTACAGGAGTCTCCGTACACGAACCACCAGGTTCAGGAACAGCTTCTTTACCACAGCGGTCTCCCTGCTGAACTCTGCCCCGCCCCAGGCCCCCACCCCCTCACACTCACACACACCAACCCTCCACCCCCCCAGAAGTGAACGGGGCTAGTACCCACTGACTGTAACTGTATATAATATATTTGCACTGGACCTTTTCCCTTTTTACCTTTTAACTACCTCCTCGCCCTACTGTAGATACCTCCACACTCATGTAAATATTGCAATTACCCATGTATATATTGTAACTCAAATATATATATATATATATATATATATATATATATATATATATATATATATATATATACATACACACACACACACATATGTGTGTGTGTGTGTGTTTATTTCTGGTTAGATGCTAACTGCATTCGGTTGCCCTGTACTTTTTACATGTGCAATGACAATAAAGTTGAATCTAATCTAATCTAAAATTGCAACTAAACTGTGCATAGAGGTGTACTGAGTGAGACTACAATAGATAAGGTGAGGAAAACAAAAAAAAAAACAATTAAACATATCAATTCAAAGGAAATGTTATGATAAACCCCGTGTGTCTTTGATGAGATTAAGCTGAGAGGACATGTCAGTTCTTTTGAACAACCAAAGAGCTAAATTTGGTTGATTCATCAGGAGCTCATCCTGAGATTCATCCGGAGCTACTCCTGATGAATCTCTCTATAATGAGAGATAAAGTTGCCTGTTGTCGGTCAGCCATGGGAACCCACTGCAAATTCAGATGTACAGATTAGAAGGCAAAGTTTTAATGGTCTCAATTAAAATTCAACAATAACACAACACTAAAAATAATGCAGTCTAACCTTTAAGTTTAGTGACAATCCCTGACACCAGCTGTCTTACTGCTTTGTGCCCAAATTGGAAAAGCAACATGTCTTGTCTTTGGTTCAGAGAATATTTAAATAGAATAGAATAGAATAGAATACTTTATTGTATCATATTATCATATTCCACCTCCAGCTATTAATGTTAGCCACTTTTAAAGCCAAAATATGTCAGATTCCATGAAGTCATCACCATGAGAAAGTATCCCAAATATAAGCTGTATATTAGCTCACATATGTTGGCTTGGAAATAAACAGTTTATTGCAATCAATAGACAACACGTGAAATTAATTTAAAAAAATCAATACTACATAATCCAACCAGCTTGAGAGTCAGTTGCCTTCATCTATCTGCAGGACTCCAAATGGCCCTCACATTCACCTATATCATCAAAGACCCCCTGGGGTCCGTGGCAGTGGGTGGTAGGTTGACATCACTCTCACTCTTGCTTGTGAATACACACACACACACACACACACACACACACACACACACACACACACACACACACACACACACACACACACACACACACACACACACACACACACACACAGACCATTTGAAGCCCAGATCCAGATGAGTTAACACTCATTAGCTAATATCACAAAAACAATGGCAGCAAGCCAATAAACTTTGATGAAGTAAGAACTCTGTTGTGTTATCACATAGCTTTGGTGCCTGTGGAACACAACAAAGGCCAGACCGTCATCAGGCAAAGTGACCAAGGCATGCTTTGAGGTGATTCCTCCCCATTTGTTGTTTGCTTGTTTACTTTAAGTAAACAACTAGACTAATTTGTTCTAAAGCTGTCGGTAAAGGCAAGGTCAAAGGAGGGACTACTACCACTGGTGACATTTACACAATGATCCACCTATGGGAAAACCATTCCTGCAGCAACACAGACTAGAATCTTTCGCTGAATTTGCAGTTGAAATCATGGGCAGTGGTATTTGCTGGAATGCATGACCAAGCCTGATGTAGCACTGACTCAAATCAGACCATGGTCTCTGCAGAGAATGATAACTTCCACAACTTTCCTGCTGCTCACCTATGAGTCTCATTAAAGATCCCTTTTTGGGCAAGAAAGCATATTGAGTTCTCTGCTTCAATTATGTAAAATGGTTTGTGTTTATGGGGGGAATTTGACAGCTATCATATTAGAAATGTACTTGGTACATTTTGCCCGTATTACAAAAAGATTTTTTCCCAATCACATTGCATTGGTAGTGACTCTGCACATCCGCACACACCTCCATTCAAACTCCAATTCAGACAGAAGCTAGTCTGTAAACATGTGTGCACTACTTATCTATTACCAAAAGTAAAAAGAGGAATACCCCTGCTGGCCCAACAGCAATACAAAGTAAATGTAGACATTGAATGGAAAAGACTATACAGATTGCTTGCCTCTTTGCAGTCAGAACCCTTATCAAATGAATGGCTGGCTGATGCTGTACACAGCAGTGTTGGGAAACAGACAGTCACCTTTTTTGAATGAATATTGCAAATTCCATCATCTCCAAATCAGTTACCAATGCTAGGTTATCAATAGCTGGACTGGTGGTTGGCTTCAGAAACTACATCAACTAGGCTACCTTCTCAGTAGTCCTCATGTTTTCTTTTTTTTCCTTGTACTGTTTCATACTCATGAACCGTCAGAGCTTTTCAGCTACCACAGAGAAAGTAACATGGTCATTGAATTCCTTCTGTACGTGCTTAACTGACTGACACAGTAAGACTTTATATTAACATTAAAGTTTCTAACAATGTTCATGAAGTGTGGCTCTAATGAAGAAACAAAGAACAGTAAGGAATCTTACCAGAGCCTGGAACTTGAAAGACTCAAGTAGCTCAGTGAAAATGTAATTGGTACCATGTGTTTGCAAGTATTTCCATCACCTTTCATTGATTAATTCATTGGGTTAGAACCTGTGGTGATGCTGATGGTGAAGTGAAGAGAGAGCTGAGCCAAATCTGTCAATTTACCAGACAATCTACTGTATGTTTCATCCCTCAGCTATGGTCAAGAATGAAACGGACTGACAGAACAGGACTGGATACAAGTGTCAAGTTGTAAAGAGTCTGGCCGAGTTCAGGGTGAGGAGCTCAATAATCCAGAAGGAGCCAGCTGAGTTAGTTTGGACATCCAGTCAGGATGCCTTTTGATCGCCTCCAAAGGGAGGTGTTTCGGACATGTCCCACTGGGAGGAGGCTTCTGTGCCTACCCAGGATTGGCTGGAGAGATTATATCTCTCAACCAGCTTGGGAACGCCTTGATGTCCCCCGGAAAAGCTGGAGGAGGTGGCTGGGAAGGGAGGTCTGGGGATCTGCTGCCCCCACGACCCGGTCTTAGATAAGCAACAAAAACTGGATGGATGACACATATCTCACATTGGAGTCTGAACTCTTGATCTTTTTCCTTGTTGCAAGTGATCTGTCACAATTGCCTGCCAGGCTCTAATTCAGTCATTACAATCTTGGTGAGGGGAAAAAGGGTTTTCCAACTGATCTTGGTGAAGTTACAGCATAAAATTGTGTTGATGCGGTAGACAGCATCAACACAAGTCAAGGGGCATAAACACTGCACACATGTTTGAAGAATGTTGCTTGTCCTGTTATTGTATTTTAATTTTTTTTTTTTTTACTGTGTAATAACTAGGTGTGAAAGATGAGTTGTTTTTACAATCTTTGGGCTACATTTGGAGATAAAGGCATCCACTTAAAAAATAAGAAAATTATAAGAAATATATACATTTGGAATGTCCAAATACTCCGAAGGAAAACATCATCTGAATGTCAGGATGTTTCTACTCTCAGAACCAAACGCCTGTTTGTTTTTCACCCCGCTCACTCCCTCCTACTAGTGTTGTTGTACAGTCCCGGAGTTTGATAAAGAGCCCAGTTCTGGCGCAGCAAGTCGCTCATTCCAGCTCCGTCCCGGTCCTCGCCCTCTCCCTCTCTAGAGGCGCACAGTGACCGCACAGTCTCCTGCTGAATAACGGTGCGCCCAGGAGCCCCAGGCATCTGCTAGTGCCATCAAAGCCTTTATCTGAACCATGCAGCCTCGCCACGTCTACGTGGCAGGTATACTTTGATTGTGTACAGATGCCCACATTATGCAACTATGCATGCAAGGGAAGAAGGGTCCAAAATGCTTGTACTCCCTTTTTTAGAAATATCCTGTGCATCAAGGGCGGGTTTAGAATAAGTCTACTAAAGTGATAAAGAACTAAAAAAGCATACTTACAACGTCTTGCGTCCCAGTGAGATCAGTGGGTAGGTGGGTGAGTTTACTCCCTGACTGGTTCCTGGATGTCCAGCTCAAGTTCGATGCGGATTGCCTGAAAGTCCTCCGACAAGCCACTCATACAGACTCTGCACGCTCAGCTCTGTGTCAAAGACGCAGCAAACAAGACTCGAAATCCAGCACAGAGACAGGTATCCCTTTCATTGTATGTCCATAAAGAAAAGTGATATCGCCACAAATATATCCCTCTTCTAAGCCGACGTGTATTTATTATTTATCAATTTATTTTCTAAAATTATCTGGACGTTTTTCTCAGATGCAGAAGCGTTGATGCTTTCTACGCCGTCTCCGTCCGTGGCTCTGCGCGCTGGAGCGTCTCTCTCTGCCTCTCTCTGTGACTGCCACACACACACACACACACACACACACACACACACACACACACACACACACACACACACACACACACACACACACACACACACACACACACACACACACACACGGGACAGGACTTTTGTCTGCCCGTGACGTCACTCAGCCACGCGCACGCAGACGCAATGGAGACACCACATTTTCATAAAAGAAGTAATTTCATGGTAAAAGGGTTGACAACACATCTGCTCAACAAAACAACAGAATTTGGTCATGAAACCAATTTTGCTGATCTATTCTAGCTGAGATCTTTTAACCGTAATAAGTGCATTTTGTTGATCCTTTGTGCTTTTTCTCACTTATCATGATTCTAGAAAAAAAAGGGGGGGCGGCGGGGGAGAGGGGGGTAGATGTCCCATTACCAAAGACCATTCCTGGGAGTTGTTCTCTTTTTCCCTTAGCACCTAATTGGAAACACATTTTTTTCAGTAACTTGTTAAGGGAGAGACAGGAAGGGAGGGAGGGGAGGAGTGAAGCTGAAAGAAAGAGCAGGCATGAACCTGACACTGAGGGACTTAAAGACGTGTTGTATTCCTAACCAATTAACCCTCCATATCATTTATTAGAAATATTTCCTCCTGGGCACTGATGTCTGAGGAGGAAAAAAGAAGAAGAATGATCTTATGAAGTTCTCAGGTTGTGAGAAAGTGTTGTTTGGTTGGGACAGTTATGTCTGCCAACTTTACACCATCTGTGAACACTTACTGAGGTGTTTGTACTAAACCAACCATTGGTTGTGGAATGAAATGGAGCGTCAAAGACACCTTACGGAAAACAAAATAAAAAATCTTTTTCGTTTGTGTCATAAACCCAAACACTATTTAATACCGATTTCAATGTTATCACCTTCATATCATGAGAAATAACCCCTTTAACAGTTGTGCATTAGAGAGAGATTTTAAGTCACACAAAAGAGTGACACAAAATCTGAGCAACATCAAAAGTTTGGGTTATTTTACACAACTCATTCAAAGCAAGATTTCTACACCTACACAGTAAAATCTGTAAATTAAACGTAATAAATATATCCTCACGCATGATTTCCTTTGATTTTTCATGTTAGAAATAATTAGAAGTGACTGAAAAGAAAAACACAGCCAATGCACTTTGTGAAATACTCACAAAAAGACTACTTTTATTACATTAGAGAGAATACAACGTTCACATTTGGGTTTTGGGTGGCGAGACCACACACACAACTGTCAAAGTATCTTCACTCTGAAATGTAGTCTTTGGATTTGGTTGCAGTTTCTTTGGACTTCAAGTCATTGTTTCATCACTTTTTTTAATTCAATACAGACATCTTGGATGAAGTTAGGGAATAATCATAAACTAAGTTGTTGGGGGTCTGCACCCTCACTGGACATGAACCACACACACTATTTACAATGATACATTCGTTTAGAAATTGTGCTGAACGTCCAGAAAAGTTAAGCCCTTGAGGATACATATTGGGATGTTACTGTAACACCTTTTTTAATTAGTGTGAATGAGTAACAGCGACACTAGTGTGAATGAGTAACAGTGACACACTAAGGCTCCCTTTTGTTGGGGTAACAGAACCAGTGGTAGAGTAGGTTTAAGGTGGAGTTGGAAATTGTGCATTCCAGTGATTTTGTCATGGTTTTGGTTTTATGTCATGGTTTTGTCATGGTTTTTGTATGTATGTCCTGTTTTATTTTGAAATCCCATGTCCCTGTGTTTTAGTTTTGTCTTGACTTCTCTCGTTCCCATCTGCCCTGATCGTTTGCACCTTTGTCTCGTCAAGCCTTCTGTCGATCTTGTCTTGTCTTTGTCTTGCTCCCTGCAGATCTGTACTGTTTGTACTTCCATGTCATGTTTTTAGTTTTTTTGGTCCTTTTGTCCTTTTGGATCCTGCTCAGCAGTTCTTTCATTTTAAGATAAATCGCTTGTCTTGGAACTCTTTAAACATTTAATTGGGGTAAAAGCTCAGGGCATGTAGTCATGAGTGCAAGGCTTATGACTTAAAAAAGAACCCGACCCAACATATTATTAATGGACTCTAATGAATGTTTATAAACCAGAGATATTTGATACTAATCTAATTGCCAAACAGTGGCAGTTTGCTTCAAATGGTCAAGCCAGCAACACTGGTTGAAGCCCCCGGCTGACAAATGTGTGTGTTAAACCGTAAAAAATGGTCATAAAGCTCACGTTAGTACATGTCCTCAGCAATTACCCCTCATGAAAGTAAATTTGAAGCACAAGAGGAAAATATTAGTGCAAAATACCGCAATATATTATGCACAATATAAGATAATTTAAATAAATAATAAATAAAGCATTTTTGTCGCAATAAAAATAATCATTGCAGTTTTTATCCTATGAGGAATACATTGATTTTCAGTCCAGTTTCCAGGAAACCAAGTTGCCATTTTACCTTTTCCAAAACAAGACGTAAAAAGTATAATGGTATTTAAGGTTGATTTTTATTTAAATGCATGAAGACACTATCGACATGCCCTTTTTTGTGTGTCTGAAGTGGCCACTGGCTTGCATGTAATGCCAGGCCACATATTTTTCCCCTCACCCTTACCAGGTGTTGTATTTTCATAGCCTTTATGCAGCCAAAGACAAACAAAGACTGTTGGGGGAGAACGCCAGCGACAGGATTTGTGTGACAGTGTTGCCTGCTGTTTCAAACACGGTGGAGTCAGCTGAAAGCATGTGTTCAACCCGCCTCCTATTAAGCCATAATTGCTGGTTGATACAGCTGATGCTTGCATGTGACCCCAAAATTATTCATTCATATGTCCTGAGTTAAAAAAAAACAGCTAAATAGTTCCATAAGGCCCGCATACATTACTCATAATCATGCAGCATTTCTGCTGTTAGAAAAAATGTAAAATGCTGAAGCAATTTCCCACAAATACGTTTTCTTTTTCGCACATGAGTGCAGGTAAACTTTTTATTTTATTGGAATTGGTTTCACCAACATGCACCAGACAACAAGAGGTTCTCCGTGCCAGATGACTTCTGACAGTCGAAGATGGTCCAGTGTAGTGTTTAAGCCTGGATTATGGTTCTGCGTTAAATCGACGCCGAGCTTGCGCCGCAGGTTGCGCCGCGATGCGCACGCCACGGCGCACGCCACGGCGTAACTGACGTGCACCTCCCAAAAATTGTAACTACGAGGCGACGCAGACCCAACGCAGACCGAGAGGGGTGTGATTGGTTCGCTTGGTAGCAACGCATTTCCGGTTCCGGTTCGTGAAGCAGTCATGAACTTTCAGCGCTCTTTTCTTCGTGTGTGTGTGATTTTTTTTGGGGGGGTTGTTTTGTTTTTTTGCACAATAGTTGTCCTTATCTCTTTTATTCACTGTGACCGGAAAAACCGGAAGCTAAACAAAGTATCAACTAGCGCTCTGGGGGGTACTGCACAGCAGCGAAAGGGAGTGACGGAGAAGTCCGAAGGTTTCACGAAAGCGTCACGACAACGGCGTAGGCTCTGCTTTGGTTTAACGCAGAACCTTAATTCAGGCTTTATAGGGAAGCAGCCAACAGGAAAGCAGAAAAGACCATGAAGCAGCAACTGCTATCGGCGTGTACAGTACACCTCTATGCTTTTCAATTTTCCTGAGAATTACCAGCAAATTTGTGCATGGGTTTAGTTTTTTTGTAGGAATAGTCAGTCAGCAGAGTGAACAGAATTAAAGTGCAAAAAAACCGAACTGCATTTATTGTAGGTATTTCCTGGCTACTCACAACATGTAGAGTTTATATCTGTGGTCCTCTTTGCTCAGTGGGTTTTGCACCTTATCCAGATCAGCACTCCCTAAGAAGTTATATGTTAGGTATGTCTGATGTTTAGTCTTTTCATTGCAAAGTCATGTTGAGCATCAAGGTATCGTGGTTATTTCATCTGACATGGTTACTAATAATATTCTTGCATATGCCTTAGCCTATCGCGAAACGTAGCATGACCCCAGCATTTCAGTATGAAGTTACTCTCTTCCATCTTTGAGGTTTTGGCCCAGAAAATGAAGTTTATAACATAATGATATTGACAAAAAGAGGAGAACAAAAAAAGCTGACTTACTTTTCATAATCTTCCAAGTTGAAAATAGAAAGTTACATTGGTTATAAACACTCAAAGCACACTGAAGTGCAGCCAAAGTTCTGAGAGGAATGAGAAGAACCACAAAGAACCCAGTGATGGGGGAAATCTGTTTACTTAGAGCGATTTGTCAAAATACTTGTTTAACCGCTGCACTGCATTTTTACTCGTGTTCTTGCAGGAGCTCCACTATTTCACACAAGTGTAACAGACCAAATTTAAATCATGGTGTCCCACAATGGAAAGCAAACATCGTGTTGTTGGCCACAGAAAAATATCAACGGGAGGCTTCAGGCTGACATCGCTGCGGGCAGGCCTGGACTTGTGTCCACGTAGGCTGTTTATAAGTGATGGTCATGGTTCCAACTTTGAAGATCAACTCATTTCTCTATGACTTTATCTTACACATACTTCTGTACAAAACGAACTATTAATCCCTTATGCTATGATGACTAAAATAAGAAGAAATGCAAAAAGGGCTGTTGAGTGGGTGAGTGAGTGTTTCTCTGTTGGCATGCAGACACTCATACCTGCTGAAAACTGTTTGCAAATGTAGAATTACCTAGATTTATTTCCTAAGATTACAATTTTTAATTGACAATTTTTAATTGTCATCTCAGTTACAATTACAGATAAATGCATATTTACTGAATGGATAATACACAAACAGTTGTTCTGTTCATATACTTACTGAACATGTGTGATATTTCAAGCTGGAAGAAGTGAATGTATGTATCTTAGAACTTCCTAAAGCAACTAAAGCTTATATCAGATATTCCTGGAGATATTTCTTGATGAATAGTCCTATTCACATCAATCTTTTGATTTTCCAAAACATGAATCTTCTCATTTTTTAAAGAATTCTGTTGTTGATTTACTAATGAGCTCTGTTGCATTGTTTTTTTTTTTTTTTTTTTTTATGAATCACCGACCTCTACAGAGTTTCATGTTCTGGTCCGCTGCCCCGGCATTCCCCTGTTAAAGTCCTTGATATAATTATGAATTAATTTTGCCCTCAATGGTTGCTACTACTCCAGACCCAGAGGTAACAACACAGTGTCCAACACTGTTTTGGTCAAATTTGTCCTGGACCTTGTTCTGAAAAGATCTTGAACGTTCTGCAATGATGACTCAAAGATCCGACCCCACATGCATTATTCATTGATTCAATTTCCTGAACAATCTAAATTAAAAATGTTCTTTGAGCGAATGGATCGGTAGCACAAAACAAATAGACTGTTTTCAACATACCACACCCCACACGCTAACTGTATGTGCCATCTGGCAGCATTCAGTTAGGTGTTTGTTGTAAACAAACAAACATAATTGTAGGAATGGAGGGGGACAGCATGTGCGTGTCCCACATTGGTTTTCTTTGCAAGTCACTAGAACTTGCAGAAATAAACTTCAGATTTTTCTCTCCAAGTTAATTGAAGGAAATGAATGGTATATACAGGGTATATACAGTGGGATGTAAGAGTAGAGGAACTCTTTGGTCTTGCATTAGCTCTTTGTAAAAGGTGATCTGATCTTCAGTCACACAATAGCAGACATTTACAGTTCTGCTGAGAGAAGTAAGTGAAACCTTAGCGGTAAGGGCTGGTCGAGCCTCTTTTGGTAGCAATGGGCCTCATTTATGAAATCTTTCTAAATCTGTGAGTAGATTTGCACATAAACCAGATCAATTCTAAAAACCTACTGCAGATTCACAAACGCCACTTAAAACTTTGAATTGATAGTGATATTTGTGACCAGGCACAAGGATGCATAAGACATTGCATGCTCAGCACCAAAAGTCCAGGCCCAGAAGAGCACACAGAGGAGGAGGATGGTGTGATCTCACTAGTTTCTCTGCATATTGATTGATGGACAGAATAAACTGGTGAAGTCCATATACAGGGGTTAGGATTGCAGTTTTTTCCATCTGAGGGAGTTGGCAAAGTTTAAACTCATTCTTATATGCAGCACTTTAAAACAGTAATCCATGCATTTATCACCAGTCGGCTAGATTACTGTAATGGTCTGCTGTATGTAAGGGTTTGGTGATCTTCTACTGCAGATGTTTCAGACTGCAGCCGTACACCGTTTAACTGGGCCAGATAAACAAAATGTGTGTTTTTTTTTAATGTCAATAGAAAATTCTGTTTTTTATAATGTTTTAACTTTCGTACCCTTTTTTTTTTTACTTCACTTACAGCACTATTGTCCAGTATAACATCTTACGGCACTACAGAGCACTGTACGCCAAAACCTCCAGACACAGACTGTTGCTCTGATGAACTCTCATCACTCATCAATAACGATGTCTACCTCATACTGCGCATACTGCTGCATCTTTCACTTTTTTAATTGTATATATGTTAATAAGAGCCACATTTTTCTATTTACTGTTTGCTACTATTTAAATCTGGCTACAGTGAGTGAAATAATAACTAGAGTCAAATAACCTGTCTGGCATGTTCAAACTTGGCCAATAAAGCTGATTCTGATTCTGATTAAAGTGCTTTATAAATAAAGATGGTATGGTACAGCCCCTGTAGGATTGGAAGTTGGAAGAATGTGGGGCAATACTGTAGATGTGTATACAACATGTGAGTATTTATGAATTTATGACTAAATTCGTAAGTTATTGCCTTTGCATTTTACTCTATTCAGTTCAAAAAGTGGTTAAAGGAGCTGTACGTAAGAGCAATAATAAAACGAATCATAAAATGACCCCGATATGTCAACAGACATTTAAAAATCATGTTCATTTCAAATACTTATGTCACTGACAACAGCACTCAAGCCAGGATATTCCAGTTTAAAAAGAGGAGTTGCAGCCCTCAACTGATGTTTATGTTGTCATTTTTTGTTTTGGCCTGAAGCTCCACCCTCCACCTATCTCCCAATCACCAAGTCAGTATTTTTTTTATTTTATTTATTTATTTTTTTTAAACCTTTAATCCATTTGAGTGACTTTGTATTTTATGTTATTTATTATTCATCTTAAGTTTTGTATAGATTTTTCTAAAATTTTACACTTTTTAGGCATTTTTTACTTTCTTTTAATCTTTTAGTTTTTAGCTCCAGTGTTTCCTCAGGGGGGTCGTCCACACTGGGAGGTGTGTCTGCTCCGCCCATGGGGGTGTCGTCATGGGGGTCCCTCAGGCCTGGGTAGCTGGGGGAGGGACTCCACCTTCTGTGTGGGGTCTGTCCTGGTCTGTCCGGGTTGGGGGGGTCTCTGTGGCGATGCTCCTTGTGGTCATGGCGCCACTCGGTGTGGACGGCCACCCATAGGTAGTGTTTTCCTCACCTGGATCGTTAGTGCTAAGCCATGTCACCAGTCCACTTATTGTGTGTGTGTGTGTGTGTGTGTGGGCGTGTGAGTGTATGCACATGTGTATGAGTGTGAGTGAGGGTGTGTGTATGCGTGGGGGGTGGGGTCGTATGGGATGTTTTAAATTGTACTTTTGATTGTTATTTTATCTCTGTATGTAAAGCACCATGAGTTGCACTTACACTGCATGAGTTGGTGCTATACAAATAAATAAAGTTTAAGTTTAAGTTTAAGTATTGTTTCTGAAGCTCCACCCTCCACCTATCTCCCAATCACCAAGTCAGTATTGTTTCTGAAGCTCCACCCTCCACCTATCTCCCAATCACCAAGTCAGTATTGTTTCTGAAGCTCCACCCTCCACCTATCTCCCAATCACCAAGTCAGTATTGTTTCTGAAGCTCCACCCTCCACCTATCTCCCAATCACCAAGTCAGTATTGTTTCTGAAGCTCCACCCTCCACCTATCTCCCAATCACCAAGTCAGTATTGTTTCAGCATCCGGGTTGCCAGCTCGGCTCTAATTATGGCAGCCATGGCAGCCTACGTTCCTGCTGCATTCTGCAGCCTACCTGGCAACCTCTGGTCGGGGGAGGAGGGGGAGGAGGGGGAGGGTACACGCCGCTCAACAATATTTTGAAAGTGACTGCAGTACCAGTTTTGGCCATTTCTTACAGACGGCTCCTTTAAAGATGATAACATTAGATCAACATTTATTACAACCTTTTTGCCTTCTGGTGACCTCCTGGAATCTTCCCAAGGAGGAGTCCCAGTTCCTTTTGACAACCATTTAAGGGGCGTGTATAAGGCTAATTCATGCAAATGTGGACAGCTTTTGTTACCACCCCACACCTGACTCCCAGGAGGGTCTTAATCCTTGAAAATTTAGAGGCCTGATTTCTCACAAAACTAGTTTGGGGAATGCCAACATTCAAATGGTCACATCTTGTTCAATTATTTTCAGATTACCGTGTGTTAGACATTGTTGGAAAGCTTATAAACTACACTTTCAGAACCTGTCCATAACTCAAAATGACCCTTGGGAGACTTGTTCCTTGTTTTTCACGGCTGGAAACAATGTGTCCAGAGAAATTTTGTCTGTCTACATGAATGAGAATTATTTTTTAGGCTGGGAGTGTGTTCCCATTGTTCATTAATTAGCAGATGTCCCTGCCAGGAACCACCATATAAGGAGGCGCAACGCTGTATCCTTAACCATTATATGTACCTGTGTAGTACACGCAAAAAGAGCGAAGGAGAGAAGTGTGAAGGACCCAGATGCAGGAGACAAAGGCGGCAGGATTCCCAAAAACATGGTTTATTAAACTTAAAGCACTGTGGAGCAGGAATTACAGAAAAAAAAACAAGAGCCTAAACTTGACAAAAAGCGACAGGACAGGAAACGTGGCGTTGAGAATAGTACGGATCAGCAGGGAGCAAAAGGAAAGACAAGACAAGATGTACACATAGAACTTGATGAGACACAAGTGCAAACAATCAGGCAGATGAGAACAAGGGAAGTCAAGACAAAACTAAAACACAAGGACATAGGAATCATTTACGTCAACAGATGCTTCTTATGAACAGGAAACTTGAATTCAATCAAAGCCGATATAAACCACACCTTAAAGCTTATTTCATTAAGTAGACTCCTGGACTGCAACCTACTGACTCCAATTAGTTTTCATTCAAGTAACAGTTTTGTGCTTTCATTTACTTTTTCCAGCAGCACTGTGAATGTTTAAAAGCTGTGCTTAATGTAGTTATATTGTATCTTATACATGCACATGCGTATGTAGCCCATAGTGAATTAGCTGTGCCAGTTGTGTTCTGGTAGGACAGGTTAGAAAGGTCACAGCCCATAAGTCATTTTAAGGGGTTGTAAAAACTGGCTGTTGGGGAGACTATATGAAACATTCAGACCAGTCCCTGTAGCTTAACATAAGCAATAAAGTTTTTGAAGATACCAGTTAACTGCTGGCAACACTATCAGAGAGAGATGAGCATGAAGAAGGACAGATGAGCTAACAAGTAGCCCGGTACTTGAAAATTATACTGGAAAGATATTGTGCTCATTGGGTATAGGTGAGAGCAGGAGCTAAAAGATTTATAGCTGATGTGGGTTGATTGTAGTGTGGTTTGATTCTATGTTTGGGCAAAGACTTTAGGGTTGTTTCTATGTTTCTATGTATGTTGGAGTATGATTGTCGCCGTGCCTCGTGTCCAAGACAAATTTCTCCTAAAGGAGACAATAAAGATCCATCTATCTATACCACCCAACAAACAGATTTTACATGTATGCATTTCAGCCATGAAAGGTGTTGATTCTCCTTTACTTTGAATCTGGTGATGACTTGCTCTCAGAGAAATGCAGTTTCAGGGATTAGAATATCCATGTGTAGAGCATCGAGTCATAGGATTTCTTTCATTTGGTTCAGGTCGCGCACACATTTCTTTTTCTGATCTTACAATCTTGAGTGAATGCTTTATTTATCAGTTGCTGGGTGAGGGGTTGGGGGGGGACTGGAGTTGTATTGTTGTGGGTGTATATAGGTGTATATATGTATATGGACATGCATGTATCTATACTTATATGGACAGTAATAAGTATATGTGTATACTTTATCAGTGTAGAAATATCTATGAGTAAGAATGCTTGTAATGAATCAGATTTACAAGGGTGTATATAAATACACATTGTAAATAATGTATAGATGAATACATGGAATACATATAACTGCACATGACAATAATCACTCAGGTATCTGCTATTAATACTCCGGTAAACCACAACATATATTTATACTGTGTCAAATTCTTACTATTAATTTGTGTAATTTCTAAATACATCAATATTTTTGATATCTAATGATGATGGTCCATCTGAAAACAGAATTGAGGTCAAGGGTTAGGAGTTCATAAGCTTTTTACATCTTCGTACTCCTTTTCGAACACGTCAAGACTGCTGCTGCTACCCACAAAAAAGTGGATTAATTGTTTATGTATGTTCAAGCATGTCTGTTACTTACACTATCATGTTCGAAATAAAGTCTTTGAATTGAATTGAATGCTTCTGTCTGTCATGTCCTTTTCCAGTTCAGTTCAGTCTCAGCCTAAAGTAGAGCTCATGTTATGATAACACTTTGGATGGTTCTTTAGAGAATATCCAGTTTATTCTTCTGGCAGCTGACTCTCCAACTGCAAGTGTCTATTGGCTGTTTTCAGGTTTCTTGGGTATGGAGAGTTGCATTTCTTAGGGAATTTGTTCTCCTCACAGTTGCTCTATTATTTGGCCAAATTTTCTTCATGTAGCCTTAATCTCAGTTTACAGTCCTCTTCACCATGGACGGTACTACTTCTTACGGGCATACGGTGTTAATCCTGCAGCCAACCATTTTAAGACGACAACATTCCTTTCGCTCTTCATAACCCAACTACTGCTCTTGTCTTCATTTCAGAATTAAAAGCTATAAAATGTGTGTACAAAGTAAAGTAACCCACTCATAACACGTCCACTTTGATGGAATCAGACAATTCAGTGCATTCATATACATGGCAGCAGAGGGAAAACACAGAGGGACAACGGTTTCAAAGAGTTCAATTTCAGTTGTGGAGTCAGACTGGAAGAGAGCAAAGAGGTTAAGTTGGGTGAAAACAGAGGAAACGGAGGGAAAAAGAAGGACTGGGTGGGGGGAGGGGTATGTAAACAGCCCAGGGGCAATAAGGCGAATGACATCACAATGTAAACTAAATTCTCTGACTGAAGTGTGAAAATCGGTGCATATGTCACTGATATTAACTATGTTTGTGAGACACATTTTAAAGAAAGCAGATAGTAATAAGGGCAGAAAAACAGACTGAAGCCATTAGTCTCTCTTTCATGTTTATGTCCTCACAAGTTTTGTTGAGAAACACATTATTTTGGTACTAAGCAAAAGAAGAATGGCTAATTTTGTGCTGACATAAAAAACTTTCTGTGGGTGGGGGCATTGGTCTAAAATAAAAAAATATGTAATATAAATACAACAAACACTTTTTTTTTTAAATTTCCCCCAGATTTAAGTATTTTTCTCTTCCTGTCTCTTCTCCTTTTATTTGTTCTTCTAACAATTGATATTGTTGATAATTATCCAGCAGTATAAAACATGCCTGATGCACAGGATGACTGTAAGTGTTTGCATGTGTCTCTGTCAACACATGTGCATCGCTCTCATCTATCTGTTGTTGTCAGAAGATCAAAAGATGTATTAGATGGAGATGAGAGATTAGCCAGGGCCACCTCCTTTTTCTCCCAGATGTTAAACATGGCAGCGGCTTATCTTTGTTGGTGATGGCCCATTCCTTTTTCCAATGGACTCTTGTGAGGGCTTGCTCACAATGGCCTTTATTCTCATCACAGAAGGCAACTACACCAGATTAACAATTCTCTCTTTCTCTGCCTTTGGTCCACGTGAGTCATGTACAGCACACGCATCAAGGCAGATTCAAATAAAGGCTGTTATGTTGTCAGGTACATACTGTATGTGGAGCCAGACGGCCGCTTGTACTGTAGCTTTCAGGATGAAAGAGGCAGTGAAGCGAATAAGCGTGTATAAATGCATACACATGCTTGTTGAAAATGCATGCACGGCCTGCTGTGTGACTGCTGTTTGTCACTGAGTCATTGAGGTCTGGTTTTTGTAGGGATTCAAACTGAATATCTGGCATAAGGGTCGATGCCCCTGCAGTGTATATGTGTGGGAGAGCTGTGACTGAGTTTTAGATTAGGGCATAAACCATGTAATGTGAATACTTTCTGTCTCATCTTCATATCAGCATAACATCCACCCTTGAAAACCTTTAAATCATTATTTATATACTTTTTTTAGAAGAGTGTCATGTCTGTTCATTAAATATTGTATAAAGCTACACATAAGAGATGCTTGCATATTCAAGCATAAAGACTGTGAACTCATCAACGCAGAGCAAATAAGCTTGATAAGATCTCCCTTTCTTAATGGTGCATAATCCAATTTTATTACTGATTTGAACACAAAAAAGTGTTAGCAGTGAAACATTAAATCCAGCAGTCACCCACACTGTACATTGTACAGCATTGCACGGCGTGCAATTAGCAGTTTGGTTGCCAAGCCTCTTATCTAGCATCCAACAGAAAAGATTCTTATCAGGGCATCTCTCTTTCAAAGCCGCCCATGACCCATGATGCTAATCATGACATTACAGTTGGCACATTTGTATTTTTGCATACCATCTAATTCAAAGCAGGTCCTTAGCTATGCTAGAATGCTAACACTGGCCCAACCAGAGCGATGCGGCATGGAAAAGCCATTACAGCTGACAGAAAGCCCTTTTATTTGGAGAACTGAGCTCAGGTTCACATCAGGAATTAATTACCTTCAACCGCCTTCCTCAGAAAACAGCTGAACAACCCCCTACCCCCTCTTCTCTGTCCATCTCTTCTCCTTCTGCTTCTTTTTTCTCTACACCTTCCCTGGCCAACACCAACTGTACCTTTATGGCTCCATCTCCCCTTTTCCTTTGCTCTTCCCTCTGTCTTTTCTTCTCTTTTGCAGGCGCGTTGCTTTTTTAGCAAACCCTCCTTTTCCTTCCTGTCTCCTCCTCTATGTACTTTCACTCTTTTCTCCTCCACCCTTTCCTGTCAGCTCACCTTACTCTATAACCCCCCCCATTTTTCCAATTTTGTTTTCTAAAATTCTCACTTTTGCATTGTTCTCCTAACCTTTTCTTGGCCTCCATGCCTGGCATTTTCCTGCACCTCGCTTATGTTTCTCTCTCTAATCCCTCCACCTAACATCTCTTCTTTCCTGCAACTCATGTTCACTCTGCATCTTCTTTGTTTCCTTTCTCACACTTAAGAGTAAAAAAAATAAATAAGAGAACAAATAAGAAAAATAAACTTTTGGGAATAAAATTGAAGCAAATTAGAATTATAAAAATATCAATAGCAGAATACATCAAACCTCAATGACTTCAAAAATTCTGAAATGTGTTACCAAATGCTCACAATGTGGTTGCTGCTACCACTCACATCTGCAGACTACCTATTTAAAAAAAAAAACAGATTAGCCACTTCCGTTGACTGGCACGAATTAAAATATGGCAATTTATTGAAGTGTTTAACCTAGTAATTATAAACAACATCTTGTGCTTGAAGAGTATGCTCTTTGTCCATGCGTACAAGGCATCATCAAGCATGTCAAGCTAGTCAAGAACCATCAGCTCCATCAGTCTTCCTCTGGTATTTAAGTTTTACTCCAAATGTAGAAATGCTACCTACCCCTGCTTTTTAGAAGGATAAAGTGTTTCTCTTGTGACATGGTTGAACTGGCTGATGTAACATTGGTAAAAAGCATACTACTTGCTTAGTAAAAAGCTGGCAGACTGTACAGTCAGGGTCCAGAAATATTTTATAATTAAAGAGTCACATGAGTGTAATTTTAACCATAATTTTTGATAATATTTAAGAATGTACCAAACTGTGGACCACACCTTGGGATTAACTTCTTTTTGATAAGTTGCCAATTTACTTGAAAATTGAGGCACTTTGTCTAAAATGGCTTTAATTCCTAAAAAGTACATGCCATATTGTTTGGACCCTTTTGCATTGAAGCTACACATTAATCACATCTTATTTGTTCAAGTTCATATCCAGGCCTGAGTGTACGGTATATCAGAATGAAGCTTCAATGCGGGTGTCACACAAATCGCTACAACTCACTTTTACAATCTAATTTTATTTATATAGCATCTATTGCAATTCAGGTAGTCTCTAGGATCTTTCTGGAGACCCAGAACATGAGCACAGAGCAATTATTCCATAAACAATGGCAGGTAAAAACTCCTCTTGTGGGAGAAAACCTTAAACCAAACAGTGTCAAGGAAAAACTCCCCTTTAGGAGGAAGAAACCTTGAGGAGGACCAGGCTCATAAGGGGGGACCCTCCTGCCGAATGCCAGCTACACGTGGAAGATTGAGGAGATGACGATTTAAACACCATGATACATCTTTTATCATTATATTGGCAACCTGTTGCTGGGTTTGCTCAAAGACTGCAAACATGTACAATTAAGTTTGATTTATATCAGACTATACTGGGAACCTGTCCTCCAAACAGTTCAACGTTTCACTGAAACAGATGTCTACTCAAGATTCTCCCAAAAGCTTTGAAGGTCATCTCAGTATGTCAGTACAATGTTGTGAAATCAGTTACCTCTGGGAGTGTTGTCTACACCCTCTCCATTTAAAGCAAAACATCTTTCTTCATGGGTATGCAAGGTCCCCGAGCCTGAGAAACAACTGTGTAGCCCTTTCCAGACCAACGGGTTTCAACATATTTTTATGAATGGGATTTGGTAGATCTTTTGGTTTTAATAAGAAAGCTTTGTAATTTTACAAATGCTGTGTTCTCAGGTATTTTCCAGTTTTATGTTAAATTTAGTCTAAAAATGAAATGCAATTTGGAGTGAAATCAGTGATGTACCTTTGTGTGCATGGTTTTTATCCCACAGTATAACCAGTCCTACATGGATATCACTGCAAGACACATTTTAACATCTAGCTTCATTCGCGTTTATAAGTGATTACGAGCGATAGATGTCTGCTGTTTATCATTATGGATTTGGAGAATATCATTATTTAATAAAAAAAATGTATTGGAAGTATCATGTTCATGTCATCATGTTACTGTATATAGTTTTTTGTTTGTTTTTCAGTGCATGTCTCACTCTCGTTTACCCACCAGGGTGTCATCACTCACTGTGATATTCCCTAGTGCAAGTCATATCAGCCAGGATGTCTCCCACTCATGGAGTTGTAGCTTTTTTAAGAACAAATTAACTCTACATCATATCTTTCTTCTCCTCTCAATGTATTTCCTGCTGTGCAAGTCTTGTTTACTATTTTCAAATAAAACAGGCAAGGGGCAAAGCCATTGAAAATATAATTAAATGACAATATAACAATGTTTTTATTTTACAATACAATTAAAGGCACAGTGCATGACCTTAGAAAGGTTTGTGAGGCTGCTGGAGAGTCTCAGGCCAGAGACGAAGTTCCAAAACCAAAAGTCAAATCTGTCTTATGAGCCTATTAAGTAGATTGTAGATTCCAGAAAAACCAGAGCGAGATGGATGGTGGTCTTATCCCTGTCTTTACGAGAGGATTTTTAGCTGAAGAATGTGGTTTGCAGTAATTTCTGGAGGTTCACCCACTGTGGACTGCATGGCAGGGACTCCCATGAGCACATGGCCAGACCAGCAACCAGCGCAAAAGATAGAGACTCGAAATATCTCAAACTGTATGGGATATCTTTAAATAAATATATGTTATATCGAAATATATTGTTGTAATGATTGCCTTGCCAGAGCAAACAGTTCTTTTTCTCTTTCTGTACCTACTTTTTATGATAATTCATGGACTTGCGCATGCATCTGTTTTAGAGTGTGAACAGTTGGTGGTATGACAGTGTTTACAAGGATTCATTTGGGTCAGGTGTGGGTTTTAGCAGAGGTAATAGGGTCATGACAGTAGACTTGGTGGTTGCAATGTTTTTTGAGGGCATAAAGTCCTTTCAGATCAGTCGCTTCAGACTTGGATTTAACGAGTTTTTGGATCTCTCAGCTTTTTATAAACAAACACAGAAATCCTGCCAGTGAAACAGGAACCCATTATATCCAACTACAAACAAATACTTCTGAAGTTAATAAAGAGCATACATCTGTGACAAAGAATGTGTAATGGTCGTTTTAAGAAGCTTGTTTTAAAGAAGCAAGTCCACATACCTCCGGATCAATCTGACAGCAGAGCTTTCAGTTTGAGCATAAACCTGGAATAGGGCGGTCAGTTTGTGTACGTTACAGATATAAAGCTTTAAATAAATCTATAACACGTGTAAACACTTGGTTACTCGAGCATCATCCTGATGTGAGCAGCAGACTTAGTGCTTAGAATGGATTCATTTGTGTTTAGGATTCAGGACTCTAGAAACCACCCACAGATCCAGCTGACTAATCCTGATCTATGAGGAATGATATGTCACTACCTGGTGGGATGTGTTGCTCTGACTCTCTGGCTCTTTTAAACTGTGCCCAGTAGTGGAGCCGGCGGGGGGGCAGAGGGGGCGGCCGCCCCGGGCCCACTGCTGCGTGGGGGCCCACGCCGAAGGGGGGGGTGAGTGTGCTGAATAAAATAAGGAAAGTTGGACTGTTTAACACTTGCGTTCATAAGGATTAAGTTGTTTAAAAAATAAAAATAAAAGAAATAGTCCCTTCTCCCCGTGTGTGTCTGCGTGTCATGCACGGATTCGTGCGGACGCATGTTGTCTGTTTACTTTAAGGCTGATTTATGGTTCCGCGTTACACCAACGCAGAGCCTACGCCGTACCCTACGCCGTACCCTACGCCGTACCCTACGCCGTACCCTACGGCGTAGGGTACGCCGTAGGCTCTGCGTCGATTTAAAGCGGAACCATAATTCAGCCTTTAGCCAGTTATCGCATCAGAGCCTTAAAGCAGGAGTCATGCTGAGTTTCAGCAGCTGAAGTTGATTAAAAACTATCTCCGGGCTGCATTGATGAGGCCAGACTATCAAACCTCACCTTGCTCTCAATCGAGAGGGACTTCGCCATTGATGAGAGCAAAGTGATTGTGACCAAAAAGACGAGTCATTAAGAAATCCACTGCTGAGGTCGAGGTTGCCAGATCTGACAGGTTCCAGCCCAAATGCAACGTAAAACCCACCGAAATAATGAAAAACCAGCCCGAATCTTACATTCTCTGTTAAAACCATAAATCATTAAATGCGCAATACATTTCATCTTCACATTACTAAATAGCCCAAAAAAAGTTCAGGCTCCAAACAAAAACTACAATAAAATTGAGTAGATTAAAGCAAATATATGATCAGTGAGTTTATGTGTAAGTTTCTACTTTTTTCTGCCATAATGGAAACTTTTTTGTTAATAATTTCTCCTAATATTTCGTAAAAACCAGGAAGAGCAGCCCAAATATATATTTTTCAGCTCAATTGGGCTGAAACCTGCCCAACCTGGCAACACAGATTTAGGACATCCGCAGGAGATTCTCCTCAAAACGATGAAATAAACTCTTTAATGAATCAAATGAAGACCCTTGGATATGGATTGAGATTTAAGACACATTAAGACATTTAAATGCCTTATTTTAGCAAAAATGGGATTTGAGATTTTATAAGGGTGAGGCAGCATGGATGAGGCCAGACTATCAAACCTCACCTTGCTCTCAACCAGGGACTTCACCGTTGATAAGAGCAAAGTGATTGAAAGGTTTGCGGCGATGAAGAACCGGCTGATGGTTCGGAAATACAGTAGTTCAGATTTGAAAAAGTTTTAAAATGAAAGTTTTTGCATTTTGGATCGTTCAATGTGCTGCTACCCCCCACCTCCCCCGGGGTTGAAATATTTTTTGTTGTTCATCGCTGGATGAAACCATCATTGGTAAGCTGTCATAATATTAATTATTTCTGATAACATTGTCATAATGCTGGATATATGGCCTTTCCTATATTGTTTGATGCTGTTTGACCGCCGTGTCTGATTGTGTTAAATACATGTCGTCGCACATTGTAACCTGTTGTCGTGCAGGTTGAACACGTGTGTCTGAATTGTGCTACTCAGCTGTATTGAATCCGACATCACTGGATGTCATTTGATTTTTATCTCCAGGTCGATACCTATATCTTGAAGTCTGCATTAGGCTTTTTTTTTGGCAATGTTTTAACGGGGATGTTTAGGCCACAAGGGCCCATCTAGAATGCTTCGCCCCCCCTGGGCTGGGACCCCTGCTCCGCCCCTGACTGTGCCTATTTGGAAAGAGCGTCCGTAATTGGAAAGAGTGATGCCATGAGGAAGATGTGGCATATCACGCTTAATTACATGCTCATCATGTTGGGATGGGCTGGACCTGGGTAGAGTAGAGGTCAGAGCACAATAACTTGCCATTGGCCTGCTTTTCAAGATACTCAAGGGACTAGTGCCTATGTAACTGTCAAACTACTTCAGAAGAAAAAACAGAGAGGGGGCTCCATTACACAAACAAAATAATAAAAAAAAATCTGCACAAACTTGTACATTTTATTTTGATCATTTTTAACATTCTAGTACAATTGTACTGCTGTTCTTTCTGCAACCTCGAATAAAGTATTCAATCAAACAGGGCCAAGACCTTTAGGGGAAACAAGTGGGACGTCCAGGATACCTGCCAAGAGTTCCCTCATCTACTCACTCCAGGCATGGTAAGTAAGGAAGTATATGTTGAGGATTCATGGTAAATTACAATCTTTTATCTGCATGTCAGCTGCCACATTTAATTTGTTCACCTCAATTTGTTTTAGATTGCACAAGACTTTGAAGTCTTACATGGAGAGGCTGCACCAAAACTATTTCAAACCGTCTGCCTCGTATGCCGAAAAGATTTTGCATCTTGCAAGACGGGAAGGGAAACTGACCTCTTGGTGTGTTTTATTTTGCTACTAAATGCCCAAATCCCAGATATGCCATTCTACGAATTGATACCTATAAAATTGTCTTCCTACAGATTGGTTGGGGAACTAGCCCTATGCCGAAAGTTATTCCGGCACACCATCGAGGAGTCCAAATTGGTGTTTATCGACCATAAGCCTGTAAGTCCCTCAACATATTTAATGAAAAATGTTATTTATTTTAACCACTTGAACCCAGCATCCACATTTCTGACGAGGTGTTAGCTAAAATGGCAGATCAGCAGGCTCATAAAGCTTTGCAATTTGACACGGGAGGTGGCACATTGGTGATTTTTGGGAACATTTTGTGTAGATGGAAAACAGGCCCAGTTTTATTGGCCTGGCATTCGGGCGTGTGCCATCGGTGCACGTCCTGCCCTGAATGTCAGCTGGTCAATCCAGGAGAGTATCCTGATCCTGAGAGTACTTCTACTTCAGCGTCTACTGTAAATCAAATCAAACTTTATGAATATAGCACTTTTCATACACAAGTAACGCAAAGTGCTTTACATATTAAAATCAACATTTAACATAGAAAAACTCACACACTCATGATTAGGTGAGAAACGATATCTTGGGGGTCTATCCACACCAGGAGCCAAAGACCAATGAGGGGATCACCACGGGGTAACCACCCAAATCAGGGCCAGGCAGCATCCACACCACAGCCAAGGCTGCAGTGCAGGACTCCCCAGCGACCCCTAACAGGGTGACCCCCACAGCAACGACCCCACAGGCCAAGTACACAGAGTCCCCGGTGTTGAAGATCCCCATGAGGAAAAAGCACTGGAGTTAACATATGAAAAAGTAAAAACAACATTAAAATAAACCTAAAAAGTTAATGTAAAAGAATAAGTATATAATAAAATAATTGAAAAATAAGTAGTTAAAATAATAATAACTAGATAGCAATAAATTAAACCACACTCATAAAAGAAATAAAATTCATTTATAAGCTAAACTAAAAAGGAAGGTCTTGAGCCTCTTTTTAAAAATTCAAAAGTCTCTGCGGCCCTGAGGTTCTCTGGTAGGCTGTTCCACAGATGAGGACCGTAGTAGTGGAATGAGGTCTTGCCAAAAGTTTTTGTTCTAACTTTAGGAACAATTAAAAGGCCGGTACCAGAGGAGTACCAGACTCAGACTGACAGCTTGGTGGAGTGGCTGAATGAGACTCTGAAGTCTATGATTCATAAGTTCATTCACGAAGATGACCAAAATTGGGATAAATGGTTGGACCCCCTGTTGTTTGCAGTGCTGGACGTTCCCCAGGCCTCCACAGGATTTTTCTCCCTTTGCTGTTCGACAGAAAACCCAGAGGCATCTTGGACCTTATTAAAGAAAGCTGGGATGATGGTCCAAGCGCAAGCAAAAATGAAATACAATACGTCTTGAGAGCAAATCTCCACTCACTAGGGCGTTTGTCACGAGAGAACTTGCTCTAGGCCTAAAAGCGTCAAGAATGGCTGTACAACAGAGGGGCGCCGCTGAGGCAATTTTTTCTCTGTTAGACAAGGTGCTTGAATTGCTCCCAACGTCTAGCTCTAAATGACTTGCCAAGTGGCAAGGACCCTTTGAGGTCACACAGTGGGTTGGAGACGTTGATTATGAGGTTGTTTAGTCTGACAGGGGCAGAGCTACACAGTTCTACCACCTCAACCTCCTCAAAGCATGGAGAGAGAGGCGGTGACAGTTTCTCTGGTGAGTTTGGTGTCTGACAGAGTTGAGCTGGAGGTGCCTCATTCCACCAATACACCTCCGCTCCTTAGTGACAGCCATCTCTCACTCTCAGAGGGTTTTTTTGCCCTGTTGCAAAAGTGGTTTGCTGATGTGTTCTCCCCTCTGCCAGAACGCACAACCCTCATCAAACATCATGTTGTACACGGCCCTACAGACTTCTAGAAAATAAAAGGAAAACGGTTCAGGAAGAATTAACAGCAATGTTAGAGCTTGGAGTAATAGAAGAATCTCACAGTGCTTGGTGTAGTCCCATCGTTCTGGTGGATGGGTCCATATGCTTCTGTGTGGATTACCCTATGGTTAATAAGGTCTCATTTTTGTATACTTACCCCATGCCCAGGGTTGACAAACTCTAGAACTGGCTCGGCATGGCTCAGTTTTATACGATGCTGGGTTTGACCAAGGGCTACTGGCAGATTCCCTTGTCTCAAGAGTCAAAGGAAAACACTGCCTTCTCCACTCCATATGGTTTGTACCATTTTGTGACACTTCCATTCGGCTTGTTTGGTGCCCCGGCCACCTTTCAAAGCCTTATGGATCGGCGGTTGCGTTCACACATTGCATACGCTGTTGCCTACCTGGATGATGTCCTAATCCATAGTGACACCTGGGTGGACCATGTGCGGCAGGTGGCCGCGGTGCTTGAGTCACTGAGGCAGGCTGGGCCCACCTCCAACCCAAAGAAGTGTGCAGTTGGTTGGAGGGAAGTACAGGTAGGAAAGACCGCAGCGATTGTGGCCTGTTCACAGCTCAAGACCAAAAGGAGGTCTGGCAGTTCTTGGGGCTGGCCGAGTTTTACAGATTCAAACTTTGCTGAACTGACCAGTCCCCTGACTGACCTGATGCAAAAGAGCGCCTCAGATCTGGTCCAGTGGCCGGAGCAGTGCCATGTGGTGTTTGAGAGATTAAAACTGGCCCTCTGTAGAGAGCCGATGCTTCACACAACTAACTTCTCTCTTCCTTTTATCCTGCAGACTGATGTGTCAGACAGAGGGCTGGGGGCCATTTTGTCCCAGTAGGTCCGAGGGGTTGACTTCCCCATACTATACCTCAACCGGAAACTGTCTGAATGAGAATCAAGGTACTGTACCGTGGAGAAGGAGTGCCTGGCAATCTGGTAGGCAGTTGATGCTCTCCGGTATTACCTCTTGGGACACCCTTTCACCCTGCAGTGGCTCCACTGCATGAAAGATATCAACGCCCTGATTACCAAGTGGTATCTGGCACTTCAACCTTTTAAGTTCAAGGTGATCCATAGGACAGGGGTGCAGATGGCGGTGATGGTCTTCCTCTCTCGTTCATGGTGGGGGTATGTGGTGGTGGGGTATGGTTCAGTTCAGCTGCAAAGGGAAGGTGAGTCAGTGGCTCTGGGAGCAGTGCCAATCAGGGACACAGAACCACACCTGGGTCGTATTAACAATAACTTTTTGCCTCTATATGGTGACGGCTCAGAAGCAGAGGGGGAGAGGAAGGGCAGCCTGAATGTGTGTGTCTGTGTTGTTCTGCACCGAACAGTGCACACAATAAAACGTCTTGTGATCCAGCAGCAGCTAACTGTGATCATTTCCGCACGGTACCCACACCTATCACAGTAATAAAAAAAAAAGATGTAGATACATCTAAGTAGCCTTGCAGTTGCTGTACAATCAGCCTTTGACACAAACCTTAATGCTGACATGGCCCAGAATGAAATTAAGTCAAGTTTTGAGGGAGGGTTTTATTTCCCCCATAATCAGTTCCATCTTGGATGTAATCAACCTTTAAAAACAGGATAAGTGGCTCAGGCTTCTAGGGAAAGTCTAATTAAAAGTCTTCTTAGGAAAGACGGTCTTGATCCAGGAGTGCTGGCTAATTCTAGTACTACCAATCTAGCTTTAATTTGTAAAGTTCTTAAAAAAGAAATATATATATATACATATATATATATATATATATATATATATATATATATATATATATATATATATATACACATACAGTATATATGTACACATATACACATCCATGCAGTTTGCTTATAGGCCACAAAGGGGCGTAGAAGATGCCACAGTTATTCTGCTCCACTGCAGTTAGGCTTTTATTTATGATTTCAAGTAGCCTAAACAATCCTCATATGCCAGTTTGCATCTATCTATCTATCTATCTATCTATCTATCTATCTATCTATCTATCTATCTATCTATCTATCTATCTATCTATCTATCTATCTATCTATCTATCTATCTATCTATCTATCTATCTATCTATCTATCTATCTATCTATCTATCTATCTATCTATCTATCTATCTATCTATGAATTGAACTCCTGCAGCTGTTCTAGTACATGGCTTCCTGTGGCATCCCAAAACCGACGAGCTCTGAAGAAACACTCATTATCAAGTTGCTGGGCAGTAAAAGAATGCATTAAAATCCTTGTTGACTCATTGTAGTTGGCTTTGAGTACACTTGTTTTCTGCTGCCTGACTGCTGAATTTAGTATGTAACATCTCAAATGTAATTTTGGGCCTAGTTTCATAGTGACATTTTTCACATTTCCACTTTTAAGCACAGCCACTGTCTCAGAGCAGATGAGACAGTGGTTTGAAACTTCCAACGGGAAGGATGAACATAAATGCTTCTGTTCATTCTGGACTAAAGGCATTGTTTTGAGCGTCAGCCTTTTGCTGTTCAGTAAAACAACCCATGGCACATTGACTCCCATGTCTTCTCCCTGGTTTATATTTTTCTCTCACTCAATTGATCACAAATTTTCACTTGAAATGCAGGTTTTCTAGTACTGGCCAATAACTGACAGGGAGGATGTCCCTTTTGCTGAGTAGCCGTGTAGAGACATTCTTAGAAAAGTAATCTCTGGCAAGACCAAATAAAACTTAATGATATGTTGGTTTGGGGTCTGGGTCTAGACAGGACAGTCTGGGTCCACACTCAGACCGTGATCTGCCTATTAGTGAATTGTGACCAGCTCACCTCGTCAACCGGGTCACCACAGGACTGTATGCGCTCATCATTACTTTTTATTTTATACCCCAAAATATAGTGAAGTATGAAAATGGACCATGATCAAGTATGTTAATGATTCTGGCTTTGTACGTTTTTCTTAGGAAGCTGTCTGAGAAAACTGTCTCTCATTTGCACCACAATGACTCTTTTCTACCCTGCTTTTATTGAATCTGTGTTATCTCTTTCTTTGGTCTAATGGTTTGGAAGTACAGTATTCCCTACATTTTAAAAGACAGCATCCTTTACACTTTAGGTTTCAGCTGCTTCCCTCTGGACATAGGTTTTTAGTCCCAAGGTGTAAAACTAAATGTTTTATAAGCATCTTTGTTCCTGCTGGTATTGCACTGATACCAAGGTGTACCGTTTGCCATATATTTATGGAGCTTCTTATGCTATCTCAATAGCTTTTATTTGCTTCTATTAGTTTTTTTTCAGTGTTCTTTTAACTTCTGTAAGAGTAATTTTGATTAGCACTAAAGAACTTTGCCAGTTTCATTGATTTACTAATTTACTTGATTTTATTGTTGTATCTTTCTGTTAGTTTTAGTTGTATGGCTGTCTGTAAATAGAATGTGTGCTCTCAACATTGCAGTAAGTAAATCTACTTACGGGTATAAAATAGAGTAACCTGAATCTGAACTAAATGACCATTTATAGGGGGCACAGTGGCGCAGCAGGTAGTGCAGCCGTCTCACAGCAAGAAGGTCCTGGGTTTGATTCCCGCCGGGGACGCTGTGGGTGCTGAAGTGCGTGTTAGTTCCCCCATGACTTCAGTGCCCACACCCTGGTTGGCGAAAGGATCTTTCTGTGTGGAGTTTGCATGTTATCCCCGTGTTCCCTTGCAATGTGCAACCCTCACAAAAACATGCAGCAGTCCTGGGCTCCTGGGTCCTGGGCCAACCGGGGCGCCAGATGGGGTGGGGAGGATCCGGCCGGAATAACGTGATCCTTCCACACGCTACGTCCGGCCGGAGAAGCCCCACCCTGTCTGGTGAAAAGATGCGGCCTGCTCACTCCTCAGGATAAGGAGGAGACCTGAGCTCAGTGCAGGGCCCTCCCTGGGGTTGGTAGAGGATGGCAATGCACAGGACTGTTAGGTAGGTGATAAAATGGGGGAAAAACCGGATAAAAATATTAAAAAAATTAAAATAAAAAAAAAAAGACCATTTATATAGAAATGTTTGAAGAAATTCAACAATAATCTCCTAAGAGAAGAACTGAATTGGCTTTGTTTGAGTAAAGCTTATCTGACACACTACCAGTCAAAAGTTGGGATGGGAAAGTGTGTCCAAACTTTTGACTGGTACTGTATTTTTCAGTTTGTTTGAATGAGGAGTCTTCCTCTCACATCACAGGGCTTGGTACTTGAACCATTACTTTTCACTCCATATATGCTTCCATTAGGTACTTTAAGTTGAGAGAGTTTTTTGAAGTTAGAAATCATGCCTATTGGACTTACACACATGACGCTATTCAGAATCGTATCACACATTTTTGTCCGTTGTCTCTTTACTTTTGTTTAGCAGTGAAATCTGAGAAAAGGTAAATTTTCCTACTCTGACATGGCGATTTTTAAGTAAAATTTAAATGTTGTGACTAGTACTTTCAAGCGATTAACAAAATTGTGAGATTAATTAATTAAGATCTGTAATTAATGAATCGAATTAATCTCACCTAAAAATTGTTGAATAAATGCCCTCAGCTTGAACTGTTATTACATTATTGTGGCAAATCAAAACATTGATATATAACAAAATAAGTGGCTTCATAAAGTTATTTATTTATTTTTTTAACAGACTTGAACAGATGCAGTCCTCGCCATTTACATCCACTTGACAAGAACATTCGTCAGCTTCTCAATCGTAGACTTGCTCATGCACACGGTGCTCTCCTCCAGTCTAGTTTGGGGAAGATCGTTGCTATGGTAACATCGTTGCTGCTTCATAATATATATAACATTATTTAAACTCGAAAATCATTGAGGGCGAGCCCTCATTTACAATGACGTCGAGCAATACAAAAGTAATAAACCCAATTCACTAACAGAAAAAGTGAAGTTAGAGATTAAAAAATAGATTAAGCGATTAAAAAACATAACACACTAAATATGACTGTAATTAATTAATCGCAATTAATGCGCTAATTCGACACGCCTAGTTGTGACACAATGTTGTGACATTAACTATTAAATCAAACTTAAACTTTAAATCACTTTTGGATATAAATAGCAAAGACATATAACTCAATGACCACCGACAGTATGATACAGGAGATTTTGTTTTAACTTCAATCTATTTTTGAAAGTATTTTGATGATTTGACTAAGAATTTGGTTTGTAAAATCACAGGTTACAGCTAAAGCACATGAAGTGCCTCCCCACACTGAGTAGTGCCATGTCTGTGGTTAAAACCCTGGTTTGGTTCCATGTCAGCATGACTGTGGAAACCCAAACACTATACCACTTACCTCGCAATTTCTACCTCATAACTTTGTACTGTCAAAAGTGGCTTTTTCCTCTCTCATCCTCTGTATATCCACCTGTTATCTTTATCATTATCTCTATCGGACAATATATTTTTCTAATGTCTTGTCCCAATTCTTTTGATATTAGCATGTTCCTGTCCAGTGAGGGTTGGCTGTAGTTTCCAAACATAGTATTTTATATTTTGTGTGTGTGTTTATGTGTGTCTTATATAATGTTAAAAATCTTTTGGATTCAAACATTGTCAATACAGACCTCGTGTTGTTGTACTCCTTCTATGTCTGCTTCCAATCTGCCGCATTTGTTACTAATTGACCCTTTGTCAGCCTTCTGATTGTTCCTTGACTGACCAATAAAAAAAATCTTTAAACAAAAAAATTTTTAAACTTTGTATTAGTAAAAGGAACACTTTGGAACACACTGCACACAGTGCAGTGAGGGTGAAGCGTATTTTTTATCCCCAGAATGGCAGACATCCGATCCGTATTGCTAAAACAAAGTTGGCTCGGCAGCAGGCTACAATCCATAGCTACAACCGCGAAAGCGTTTTATTTATTTATCTTAAAACAGTTAAGCGGTGTGCTTGGGGCACTTGTAAAAGTGACACCCGCTACCCAGAGAGAATCACAGGTATACATTTCATCCCTTTCCTAAAAGCCACAGTAAATTACGAAAAATGTCTGCTTTGGATAAAGGTATGTGGACTACCACATTCACAGTTCAACCCTTCCACCATGCTACCATGCATTAGCTAAACTAATCAAAATATCTTGTTTTCTCCAAAAACCTCAGTTTTTTTAACTCATTACACAGTACCTGAAGCGTTCCTTTTTATTTATATCTCGTCACTGTTGATTTTCTTTAGAAAGAAAGTGACATAAAACCACATTTTTACAATGGGAGTGGATGGGGGAAAAGACTGTATTGTCCAACAAGCAACATGGGCGGGGCTTGACAAAGGGTCAATTGTTCTAACTAACTAGAAAAATGTCAAGGTGAAAGGGTGTGTTGTGCCACCTAGCGTCGTGGAGTCGAACGCACCTCACTAAATAATTTGATTCTCTTCAAGTCCAGTTAAATCCTTTGCTAGATTGTTGCCAATAGCTCGATTTAGATGTGCATGTAACTATACTGATGGTGTTATTTCCTCTTAAAAATGCATGTTTGATATGATATGTGTGGTATAAAATGTATAAGTCCTGACTCCTGAATTGCTTTAAAAGTAACTCAAAGTCACTGATAAGCTGCAGAACTACTCAAGATTTTTTTTTACCTTTGTTAAGAGATAAAAACTCTTTGGACTTGATCTTGATTGACTTAGTGTTCTTTGAAAACTTAGAAATATTGGCGACAGAAAAAGACTTAAGAAAGTGAACAAAGGTGTGAAACTTGGAGCAGAAAGCTGTGTATATATATATATATATATATATATATATATATATATATATATATATATATATATATATATATATATATATATATATATATAAATAAAACAAAATGTGAACATATGAAGTACTTTGCAGTTTGTACAACATTTGATGGCATTTTCATGTTACATGGAGGCAATCAATTTTATTAAAAAAAACAAAACGAAAAAAGAAGTTGCAGAATGCTGCACATTTTATGAATTTAAATAATTATACAGGCATTTTACTTGTGACGTTTAACTTGATCCAGATTTACATGAAATGCATGCATTACCGATTGTTGTTTTTTTGAAACACACACATACAGGCACACACACGCACACAAATCACTGGATAAGGACCAATTTGTTTTAATGGCTCGTGGGAGGATGTAGCTCTACCACCCATTGTGGTGGTGTGCTGACTACTGCAGTTCTCAGGCACTTTGAGAAGAAAACGAGCCCTTAAAACTTCACATTAGAGACAGGCGACGCTAAAAACACCATCTACCCGCTGCAGGAGCAGATGGAAATGTGTCTGGCTCCATGCAAGTTTCGCCAAAGTAAATAAGCTAAATTTGTTTATCATCATTTAATAATACATTAAATGAAATATTGAGCCAAATCTCCACAGTCAAAATGTTTTCCATAACCCGCAAATACAAACTCATGTATTATTAATGTGTACTGGCTTCTTGTAAAGGATCAATCTGTTTAAATTACGTAAATCCAGCATTGAAAGATGACCATATGAGGCAAAAGAACTGAAGTTTAGCTTACAGTCCCTTATGAGGCATAAATGTTTGGATTATGCTTTACAGTGATCATTTATCAATATTCATTCAGGTGTAGAGCATCCAAACTTGGCACGTGTGCCTCATACTAGAGGTTGTTTCAGTAAAAACAAACTCTAAAGCAGCTGTGCTCTGCTTTCTCCTCCTGCAGGAACAGGGATTTTATATTTGCTTACGGTACACAAGGGGAAACATTTGATACAATTGATACAGTAAAGCAGTTAAGAGAATCTAGTTACAAAAATAAATTCACATAGGGCTTGGTTGGTAACACCCTGTTTATTCTATGGCAAATTCAATGAAAGACTGTGCTTTTTCTGCTATAACACTACTCTTTCATCTACATTTCTGCCTAAAGCTCCTCTTTATTTCATTTCAGTCTATTTGAGCCCTTCGCATTGTGACATTCAGTTTATCATCTACCCTTACAATATCTTCCCTCTCTACCTGCTTGAAATGTGCTACTCTTTTATCACTGTCTTTCTCTGTTGTGGCTGTTTACGTGTATCTGTGTGTCTCCCCTGCAGCAGGGTTAGTGTGATTTATAGGGAAGCTGCAGACTGTGGAGAGACTCTGGTTTCGGCTTTGAAGTTGTAGCAACCACAGAGCTTCTAACTAACACACACACACACACACACACACACACACACACACACACACACACACAAACACTCTCAGTTCGTATGCCAGAATCCTAAAGTCCCTGCATGCGAGGGATATGACAGACAGAGGAAGGGATGGATGCCCTACAAAAGTAAGGGATGGGCGGGGGGGGGTATGAAGAGAAATCAAGGGAGAGGGAGGGAAGGAGGGAGAGGAAGGGAAAGAGGAAATGGTCCCTGCCCATAGAGGTAAAAGAACCCCTTGTCTGTTTCAACAAAGTCACATTTCAGCTCTCTTCTAGTTCAGTCTCTTTAGCTCAGTTAAGCTTGTCACTAATTCCACTTTCCCTGACATTCCTCATTTGTACGACTTTGAATAGAGCAATTCCTCCCTACCTATCCATACAACTCTTTGGCCGTTATATGTCTGCAATGTCTGGAACTAAACACAAGACAGATCATATTGATTAAGAAGTTCTGAAAGGGGAAGTTCATTTGATGTTTTAAATATGTAAAATAGGAGTTCAGTCAGAAAAAAGAAATAAAACTTTAATGAGAAAACATACTTGCTTTTTGGCATTTAGGCTCCATTTAGGCAACATTTATCCAGCTTACATAGAAATACACAGTGTAGAACTTAAGCCCTGCTGTAGGTGGATGCTAGGGTGGAGGTAGTATTAACATTTGAGAGTAACAACGAGCTTGGTAGCTGAGACATCTGAAGGCATTAAGAACACATGCTTCTAGTTCCTTGTATAGAGTGGAGCAAAAAAGTATTTAGTCAGACACCAGATGTGCAAGTTCTCCCACTTAAAAAGATAAGAGAGGCCTGTAATTTCCATCACAGGTATAACTCAACTATGAGAGACAAAATGAAAAAAATAAATCCAGAAAATCACATTGTCTGATTTTTAAAGAATGTATTTGCAAATTATAGTGGAAAATAAGTATTTGGTCAACAACAAAAGTTTATCTCATTACTTTGTCTCCTCTCCTTTTCCCTTCCTCTCTTCTCCATTTCCATTTTTATTTATTATAAATATCTCATAGCTATCGTTTTTGTCCATCGCTCCTGGCCCCCCTTTTTTTCTCTTTTTTGCATGTTTGCAGGCCGGAGCCTCGGGAGCTGCGTTCTGGCATGCTAACGCATTTAGCGAAGCAACCACCCATTTTGTATGAATCCAATGTCGACTCGATGCGAGATTTTTGTTTTCGCCGTTGAGTTGACATGTTTAACGGTATATTCTTCTGCATATTTCAGCAGGGTTCAGTGAAGGAGCTGGGAGCAAAGCTAACTTTGATTGACATGCAGTGGGTGTGTTTCCACCAGCCTCCGAAGCAACATGGCTGCGCCCCGCAAGACGAAAAACGGACTTTAAAACCGGTCTTCAGAAACTAATTGGTCACATAACCGAATGCATCGTCCATTGGTTTATACGGTCTATGTTCAGGAACCTTTAAAGGGTGAAAAACATCCCTATAGCAGGAGAGGTACTCAGGTTTTCCAATAGGAACCTCCTTGCTGGGGGATTTCTGCTGATTGGGATTTCTAAATTACATTCATCACTCTCACATGAACATAAATCATGTGACCACAACTTATTTAAACCATTTGGACCAGAGACATTTTGCTGCAAGTACATTTGATGTAGTTGGAGATTGCAAGAAAAATGATAAACGAACCGAAGGCACTTGTTGGTATATTACACCAATGTAGAGGCGTTTACTTTTAATCTCAATCACTAACACTGCGGTGTATGCTAAAAAGAAAAAAAAGAAAACACAAGTAGCATCCATTGTTTATGGGTTTTTTCTTCAATGTATTCTTTTCCCGCATTCTTCTTTTTTATCTCCTTGTATGCTGCCGGCCATTTGCGAACAGCAAAAATTGTGTGTTACTGTCACCTTGTGGTCGCCTGTGATATTTTCTTCAGTGAAGGGGTTCTGGTGGAGCTACACTGTAATGGAGACATGCCAGCTGAAGAGGCTACGAAGACGGTCAGTACTGTTAAGGGGCTGACACACCAAGCCGAAAATCGGCCGTCGGGCAGTCGGTGAGCGTCGGTGCTCGTCTGTCGGGCTAGTTTCCCCGGTGTGTCCCGCACGTCGCCACAAGTCGGGCGCCCGTCGGGAGCTTTTCAGCCGATTCGACATGTTGAATCGGCGTCGGCGGGTCGGTCAAACAGCTCACTCTGTGATTGGCTGTTCCCGGAATTTCCCAGAATGCTTTTCGTCGTCATTTGCGTAAATAAATATTTTGCATAAATATTTTACTTTCATAATATTCACTCAGTGAATGTACATAATCACTCGCTTGTCTTTTTCAAACCACGCCAGAATAAAGGCTGATTTATGGTTCTGCGTTACACCAACGCAGAACCTACGGCGTAGGTTACACGGCGACGCGCGCTGTACGCCGTAGGCTCTGCGTCGATTTAACGTGGAACCATAAATCAGCTCCGGAGCCGGCAGGCAGAAAATCCCGAAATTTTCAGAGCAAATTATTTAACAGGCGTAGCTACAACTGTTAGATTTCATCTATTAAACCAACATTTATCTATCCTAAATGATTTATTTCAGCCAGCAGTAATTCTACACAGAGTTTTGTTTGTCTGTTTTGATCAGATCTGTTCTGGTCAGAGTTTTGTTTGTCTGCACTTGTGTTTTATCAATAAAGCTTTGAAAAAAAAAGCGCTGTCCCCCTCCTTGAGCCCCTGAATACAGACTACCGCTGCCTGCTGGTATGGAGGGGAATTACCTCTCACGCATGCGCAGAACGTATGTGCTAGTTCGCCGTCGGGTGTCGTATTTGCGGTGTGTCTAGTGAGCCCGACACAGCAGTCGGCAGAGAGCGGGGGAAGTCGGGTTGGTGTGTCAAGGCCTTTAGAGGTTCCTGCCTGGCGGGTTTACCCTCGACTCCTGCTGGTAGAAACCTGCCTAATGCTGCTAACTCAATTTGTCACAATAACAACTTTGCATGTTCTCGGCGTGTTTGCTTGGTTTTCTCCCAGGTGAAAACTGTCTTTCAACACAGATATTTAAAGTTTTATTTTCATCAGACAAACACGCTTTTAGAAGGCATGTTTCATGCCTGTGACAGTTTCAGTGGTGAACTCCAGCCTTCTTCAAAGCGTCATCCGACGTGCTGCGTATCTCGGTCTGTAATAGTATTGTCGAAATAAAGCAGTAACATACAAAGACGCATTTTAACTCTTATCACACTCTTCTTATATCAAAATAATCATTACTATGAAAGCAGAAGCTGCACTGACATCAGTGTGTGTGTGGTGGTAGTTGAATTGATATCTTACCTGAGAAGTCACGTATGTAACATTGGGATTTTTCCTTCTTGCATGCTGGGAATATATAAGAGCAGATCATCCATCCACTCATCCAGATGTAGGTGTTGTGCTTTTGCATCAAATTGCTGACATTTTACACCCGGCTTCAATAATAGGGTCAACCCCAGTAAATCGCTCACTGTCAAAGTGCAGATGAATTTCTCACTCTTTTTTGTTTGTGTGTATTCGAGCATTTGGGATATTTAAAATGGAGAGATTACAGAGGGAGAATGAAAGACAGAAATAGCAGCAATGCTGCTTTAAAACCACATCCTGCAGTTTGGGTCTGAAAGCAGCATTGCTGCTGTTATTTCTCTCCAAGAACATTTGGGTCGTTGGTGGGGTTAGGTTGTAGCGTGTTTATGCCAGTTTGTCCTTTTTGCGGTGTGAAATTAAGAGGTATTCTGTATAACCAGCTTCTGCTGCATGTCTGAGGGGTATACATGATGCTCCTGTGTTTGTGAGTCATTAGCAGTTAGCTTTATCTGTCAGTGAGGTCACCAGCCCGCTGAGGCAGGTTCATATTTGCTGACTCGTCTCCACTCACAGTTACAGATTGAAGGGAATAAACATGATTGTAATGCTGCTCCCGTGTGTCCGAAGAGCTGCTGCATTAGAGGAATCTTTTCAGACCACCCCATTATTTGTTGCCTGTTAACCATTCCTCTCTATGAAGCAGAGGTAAGATTCCTAATACTTTCAGGCAATCATTAAGTGTCTGTAGCATCTTATTTCCAGTGAGAAAAACATATTCAGGTTTTCTGCATCATTTCACTTGATCTCAACTGCACTCTTGGTTTCATGGCTCTGTCTTTGTCAGACAGCCCTGACAGTCAGAACCTGCCTTTTCACTAGGGCTGTCAATCAATAGTTTTTTATTTGTGATTAATAAAAATATTTCCATAGATAACTTGTGATTAATCGCACAAATACAGAGCAGACAATTATCCTAGTTTTAAACAGATGATTGTTTATATTAATATCCTATGTCAAAAGCATAAACTGAAGCCCAGTGAGGGGCAAACTTTGATCAACAAGTAACAACTAATGTTGATCTGAGTAATTCTAACACAAAATAATGTCCATAAACATCCCCTCATTTAAGCATATTCACTGTCTGGTTCAAAGAATCGATTTTGTTTGCATTGATTAATTTAACATCCACTGACAGCTCTGACTGGGGTTACGTTTCTGTACCACATGAGCTGAATTTATATAAAGTGATATTTTTTTAGCCTACAGGCTAGGCTAGGGGGCCTATTTCCTGGAACACAATGCATTAATCTTACATTTAAAAAATTACTTTGTTGAATGCCATTTGTGTTAATGTGCTGTCAGCATGTTAACTTTGAAAGCTCTGCTTTTCACATCTCAGCTGTTTGATTTTTGTTTTACTGAAAATTTGCAGAAATGTGAGAAAGTACTTGGTATTGAAATTCAGCTTGAGTTTGAAGTAGCGTACTGTACCAAGCAGAAGCTCAAAAAAAGGGAACTTTCGAAGGTTTTAATTCGCGGAAGTTTTCTTTGACAGAAACAACATACCGGTAATAAATATGTTTGTTTTGGTTAAACAAAAGAGAACTTCAGCTGCAGATCAAATTTCCAGTAATATAACAATCTAAACTCTGGAATCACTGGTGGCCTATTAGGTTTCAACCATTATCAGAACACATACAGAGCACTATGAATTACTTTGCTGTAAATTAAAACTCTAAACAAATGAACATACTGATAATGGGTTCAGTCAGCTCACAAAAAAAGGATTTTATGAGAAGAAAAATCCTGTATCAGATTAACTGTAGCAAATCTCAGGAAAAACATCCCAGCCACACAATGACTCGTCCACCGGCCACTCATCACAAAAATCCCTTTATTAGAAGAGAAGTATTATTAGGTTAGTTGATCTCAATGTTTAGCCTCAATGTCCGTTTGACCTAAATGATTATTTTTGGCCATAACAATGGACTGATATACCAGAAATGTAATTATTTACACAGAAAAATCTGCACGTCCTTCCTGAGTTTACTTCCTGCATGTCCAGTTTTGTTTTTGATTCATGGAGGTTAGTTCAACTAGAAAATCTGCATCTTCCATCTGCATTTATAGAACGACCACAAGCTTTTCGACTTTCTTATTTCTCACAGAACAATATTTGTAATTTTGGTGGCTTTTAAAAAAGACAAGTAAATATCTTCTCTGATAATTGTGAGAATGAAATCACTACGCAACACTGGATCAAGTAACATTGACGAGATATTAAGTTCCAGTTAAAAATGTGCCCCTCACATAACAGCTGAGATGTACCATTTCATGTGAAGGCAACTCACTGTTTTTTGTGGTAAAATAATATGTAGATATGCACTAAGTTGTATCAAATGGGATTTGCATCATAAAAGGTGGAAACGAAAATCAAGATTAACAGAGAAAAATGTAACTTTCCTACAGAGAGTTAAAAACTTGGACATCACGTAATGTCGTCTGTTGCCACCTCATTGTTGACATTTGAATGCCTGACATGTGAGATAATGCACACAAAATGTTTTATTTTTTATTTGAAGTGTTAACTCTATATGTTGAAATCAAAATACACCTCTAATTCAGTCTTTAACAAGTTCTAAATAGTTTTATTACAATTATGAATACATGAGGTAAATATAGGTCTAAGAAACTCATTAATCAAACATGATTCATCAGCCATTAAGAGGTTAAAATATGTAACTTAGTGACCCGTTCAGATTTGCAGCATCTCTAAAAGTCAAAGTAAATGTAAAAATGAGAATAGGTTGTGCAAGTGTAATATGAACGGCCAAGCCATACATAACTTTGCTCTCAAAACTAGTGTTGTAATTTATCAAAGCAGAATTTCACCCCGAGTGCCGAAGGAAATGTGTTATTTCACGTTAGAAGGCACTCCTAGCCCATGGATGCAATACAGGCACTAAAGTTACTGTTTACACTTAACGGAGCAGTTTTCCATTTTTCTTCAGAGACTGGCTCAGATAAAACAAACTGGAGGTATTTGAAGATCTTGATTTATGTGTCTTGAGTCAACAGATGTATGCTGAGACGGAGCTCTGCAACACCACAAACATATTATTTCCCTAGTTGCATCACGTAACTGGGCTTATTGAAACGTTTAAAAGAATTATACAATAAATGTTTTTTAATAATCTTTATTTTTCAGCATATCTCTCACAAAACACACTGAAATGAGTCCTCTGCTTTCAACCCATCACCAGTTTCAGTAGGAGCAGTGGACTGCCTTTTTTCCAGCATCCAGGGAGCAGTTGGAGGAGGGAAATTTGTGACCTTAAAGAATTTAGGGTAATATCAGGAGAAACAAAAAATATTTTGAGTTTGCTCTGTAAGCTGTGTCTTTTGGGAATAAACATTTTACCTAAATTCAGATACAGAAACTTGTTTTGAGTTTTGCTCATCATAAATTGGATATTCTGAATTTCCAGTTGCCATAAAGAGAGGCAAGGAAAGGGGATCAACGTAAAACTAAATGGATTTTTTTCTTCATTTCCCGACAGCAGCATCTTATTGAGAGAATGATCTGGATAAGAAGCATGTTAACTGCCCTATTAGGTTTACACATCAACTGAAGGCATTAGGCATTAGGAGGCAATAAAAATGGTTATAAATGCTAAAGAAAATACATCAGGTCTGCCTGAAATGTGTTGTTTTCTGGTTCAAGCTGATATTTTAGAGCAATAACGGTTATGTTTGGACCAGATTTTCTATTGAACAAGCCAAGTTATACAACAGTACAGGAGTTGAGGAAATATAGCTAAAGCTCTGTTTATTTAAAAAAAAAAACCTTTACAGAGGATACAGCTGTGGTTCATTGGCATAGCTCTTCTGGGACTCTCTTCAGTCCAAACAGTGCAACAGGTTTTAGGGATTGGAACATCCTTGATGGTGCAAACCTTGACCAATTTCCATGTCAGGAACTTGTGGACAAGAATAGCAAGGACAGAAACAAAAGTATTAGCTGAATTTTGTCCCTCCTCCCTTCCTCTTGCCTTTTTACAGTTTTTCTCAGTCGCTTTGGTACATTTCTCAGATCATCCTCGACATTTGCAAAACAGTAAGTGCATTTCTCAAAACAGTTCGTACAAATAGCAAAACACCATGGATTACCTGCAAAAGCCAGTCTCTTGCTCAAAATCCTTAGTTCATCCCTCAAAATTAAATATCTGTGTCAATGAACATGTCAGTGCATCAGAATCACAAGTGCTTGTGTCATTGTGTACGGATAAGACAGTCAAATTGCTTAGTCATGTTCCCTGTGAAGTTGTCTTGCAGTCCTATGTGGAAAAAATATAGTAATGCAAAACACAAAATTGAGTAAGATAAAATGTCACTGTATATAGTATTCTTACTGTATATTGTAAAATGAAAGTAGAATACTGTCATATTGTATGAAGCATTACAGAAAGTGTACAGTATTACAGTACAGTGCCTATTGTTAGATTACATACCTGTTCTGTCGACGAAAAGTCTGAACGATTGAGGACACAGTTGTTCTCCCAACATTTGGCTGCACCCTTCGACCAGCCTCGGCCATTGTAAGCCCATGATTGAGAACATGGTCTACAAGTGTAGCTCTTATCTCAGCAGGAACGCGCATATGTCCTCGTCCTCTTCTGCCTCTTCCTCTGTTTTGCCTCCCAACTCCTCCGCCACGCAGCCTCACTCCTCTTCCTCTTCTTCTTCTCTCTGGCTGCTGACCCCGTCCAATTCCTTGTCCTTCCATTGTCAGACATTGTAACATTGTGTTGTGCTCCGGCTATATGTAAACTTGCCAGCTGATAGTTCATGAGATGCACCTTTGAGCTATTTCAGAAAACTGGTTGATCATTGGTTGATCTAATGCTTGACATATTTCCCTTCATTACAGAAAGTCAAGATTCACCTGGGAACAATTTATCAATTCAGGCCAGATTTACAAACAAAGTCTAATGGAAATGTATAGAAATATGCTGACATATTATGACAACTTGTTCAACCATTTTGCATGTAAAGACTTATGCGATGAACTAATGCCTAAATGTTGTGGGGGGTGAGACTATTCAACAGAGACAGAGGTAATACATTTTGATCAACATGACATAAACAACTGATAATGTAGGAAACAGCAGAAAATTGTACATTATCATTTGCATGGATGACAAATGCATTTGCAACTTGTTCAAAGAAATGAGAAACTGCTTTTTTGATGTGCACAAGTGACACAATGATGTGAAGATTGAAAGAGTAGTTTTGAGAATTTCAATTCTGATCTGAGAAATGTACCAAAGCGACTGAGAAAAACTGTAATTTTCCATCACTAACCTGCCCCGTCTCACTTGCGCCTTGTATTTCACGGAGAAAAGGCCCCCAAACTCAACCCGTACGGCATAGTAACCAAATATTGTCCAAATATTCCTGGATAAGCTAACCATTTATTACACAATGACATGATTAAAGATCTGCTTAGGATCTGCTTTGATTTCATATATAAACACACACAAATGACAGATTTGATTTCCACTGCAAATTACAGAGCAAAAGTGTCATCTTATTTTCAGAGTTTGAGTAACAACGTTTTTTTTAGTGCAATCAAGCAAACTTAGAGGATAACGTTGCTTATAAATGTGTGTTTTTGTCTCATTCATGTTATGTATCTTATGGTTGCTGCCTGTATTTATAACCATTAAAATCATGCAGGTTTCTTTGCACCACATTCCCATCTTTTTTTTTTCTTTGTCATTTTGTGTTCAGTTTTCTTTTCCCTTTTTTCCCAAGTGGTCTTTGCAACAGGTAGGTCAGATAGATGAACTATAGATTATTTTTCTGCGTGAGAAATTGGAGTTATGTCGTGAGTGTGTGTGAAGACAGTCAAATGTCATTGCGTGACAGTTGCCATCCCTGAATAAAGTTTGGTAGAAATTAATAGAAATAAAAAAAAAAATAGAAATTTTGAAATACACTTTTTCATCTTTATAACTTTACAAGTTATAATAACTAGCTTCTTGCTTCTATTACTTTCCTTTGTTTGCGCAAAATGCATTCTGGGATACTTTGCCATCTCAAGTCTACTCAAGACTCTACTGGATGTATCCTTGATACAATGGGTGGAGCGAGGACACATGGGGGCATTTGTTCCGTTCTGGTTCAGATGCGTTCTGGAAGATGGACCAGGATTCTGGCAGCAGGTGACGACATTCCACAAGAATGCAGGTACACACAAGAACGTATCTTGAGAAACAGCATTTGGTATGCCTCAATCAATCCAAAGCCGGCCTAGGTAGGCTTCTTAATTCTCTTAGATATAGTCTGGTTCATCTGGATTTGACTTCTGTGGAACAATAGCAACAGATGCAGGAAGAGCAGAACACAGATTAGTATCAACAACATACATCCCAAATGGTGACCATTGGTGTAGGAACATCAGAAAAGGACTTCTTCCGTACAAGATCCTAGCATTCAATGACACCACAATATCAATTCCAATAGACAAATGGACCACAGATCTCAACAACCTACCGACAGACACCAACTGGCTAAACATATGCAATAACACTTTCTCCATGACATGCAACTCCAAAACTCAATTAATTCAGTACAAAGTCTTACACAGAACACACATTACCATACACCAACGCTACCGCATGGGTTTCAGCCAAAATAATACCTGTTCACTCTGTTAAACTTCCGTAGATAATTACATCCACGCCCTCTGGCACTGCCCACCCATCCAACTTCTGGTCGGAGGTCATGAACAGAATCAGAGATGCTCAGCCTCAGCATCCCCATAAGCCCCATTATAACATTACTTGGTGACCTATCTTCATTACATATACCCAAACAACACACATCACTTCTGTTAATATCTTTAACTATCGCCAAGAAAACCATACTATTGAACTGGAAAGATAGAACAAAGATATCCATAACCCACTGGCTTAATCTTCTAACAGATCACTCAAACCTAGAAAAACTCACTGCTACTTTGAAAAATAACATCTCATCCTATGAAAACACTTGGTCACTTACAACTCTTACTTTATTGTTATTTTTATCAATTATGATCATATTATTACAAGATCATATATTATATATAGTATTATTACATATTATATCTATTATATATTACTATTGTTAAATTGTTATATCATCATATATTAAATATATTATTGGGGCCATGGCGGGGCCCTGGGTGGTGGTCGGGAGCAGGTAGGGGAGAACCCCATCTCTCTCACTCTCAAAAAAAACAAAAAAAACAAAAGGGGGGGGGGGGGGGGGGGGGATATAAATAAATGAATAATGAAAAATTGGAAAGCTTCTCCTCAGCGGGCAGACCCCCTCCTCTGGGTCTGGGAGTTGCAGTTGTAGGAGAAGCACAGGAGGTCGATCCACAACGGGCCTGCAGCCTCCTCTGGGTCGGGTTGCGGTCCAAGATGCGATCCCTCCTGACTCTAAATAACATCTGACAGAATTAAACAACACTAATCAGGAGGGGAGGCGGGGGAAGGGGAATAGGGGAAAAAAAAAGAATAATAAATATAAAAAAATATATAAAAAATAAAAATAAAAATTTAAAAATGCTTAAAAACAAAAAGGGAGGGAAGCTTTCCTTTCACTGCCGTCCTACCTGCCTCTTGCTGGGGCTCCCGGTCGGGGACAATCTGCTCGTTGTATAATATTACAACAACTAACATTGAGATCAACTAACCTAATAATTGTATAATAGTACAACATACAGTACATGTTTTGTATCCCTCTTACTTCTCTTTTCTTTTTTTTGACTGCTATATTATGTTGAAGAGGCTCCGAGGCGTGAGCAATATTTTAGTTTTCCTCGTGAGATTATTTTTTTCCTCTGCAGCTACAAATAGAGTTAATATTTTTTCCTCAACAAACTAGTTTTATCTGAAAATTGGGGTTAATTGCACCGCAGAGAGCTGGCCCACAACTGCGTTTAGCTGGCGAAGTGGGGAATAAAACCCGTGTTTTGATCCGACCCGGTCTGTGTGAGTGTTTGTGGTTTAAGGCTGATTTATGGTTCTGCGTTAAATCGACGCAGAGCCTACGGCGTAGGGTACGCGGCGACACGCACCGTACGTTGCGTGTCGCCACGTACCCTACGCCGTAGGTGTGCGTCGATTTAACGCAGAACCATAATTCAGGCTTTACTGTGTGTTTGGTCGTTACAGCCGCGATCCAAAGCGAGCCGACGACTCTTTCACTCTTTTACTCTGTTATATCAGATACTTGGCCTCCGTGGTTCTGCCTCCGAGCAGGAAACCGTTGAAAAGTTAAACCATTAGCGATCTTTTCCCCACGTCTGTTACGTCACGTCTGCCACAACGCAGCAACGGGTTACCAGCTTCTGCGGAGCTCTGCTTTGCGCTCCACGCCCCGCCCATTTTCGTCTCGACTGCGAATCGGGAAGGAGGGGGAAGTGACGTATGCCGTAAAGCAGTCAAAGTCGTAACGATTTGTAGTTTTTTAGTGTGGCAGGGTTCCTACCATGCTCCTCAAAGTTACATAGTACCAGTGAAGGCGATACAGACCCCTCAGACCATGACAGAGGTTCATTAAACCTGTTGGAAGTTGATGTACCATCACAATGACTCTGGAAATATGATATTAAGGTGGAAAAGTTACGTAGTGTCGCTTTAAGTTATGAAATCTCACAGGATGCTAAACTATAATATTATTATATTGTTATATATTATAGTATGGTGATATCATTTTGTTATATGTTATAATATTATACAAATTATTATGTTATATTAGGATATTATTATTATATTATATGCTATTATAGTATTATATATATTTATATTACTGTATATCATGCTATATTACATCACTCTATATGATAATTATTTATTTGTTTATTTATTTATTTATTTTCAAATTAATATTCTTAATCTATTTATCTACTTTCATTATATTATTTACACACACACACACACACACACACACACACACACACACACACACACACACACACACACACACACACACACACACACAGGTGACATTTCATTGTAACTTGATGTCGTCTTTTGTCGCTATTTCAACTGTATGTTAATAAAATATTTAAAAAAAAGATAAGGACTCTTCCTGATTATGCAATAAAAACTTTTTTGCAATTCTACAACCATCCTCCAGTCCTCCAGACTCCAGCCCACCTCTGTAGCCACTAGACTACCACCCCTGCCTGTTGTGATCGGTACTGCACTTTCTGCACCAGTGGGAATGGCTGTGTGAAGTGGATGGGTACGATTGGCCAGGCTAAACCAAACACACAAGTAACGCACTGAGCTCACTTCAAAATGTTTAAAAGAAAGACTTGTATTACAGTGTTTTTGTTTCTTATCCTGTAGTGTTTTTTTCTATCTTTCAGGACAGGCAAATTGAACCAGTCAAGCAGTTATTACTCTTTTTTCTGTCACATGCAATAATGTCTGCAGTAAAAAGAGGAGTAATTAAAAAAAAAACAACAACAAAAGGGCCACACTTGTATTTAATACTCATTTTCTCCATTATAAGCCATAAATCTTACAACTACTCTGCATCTTTTCTTCTGCAGGTGGGAATTGCAACACTGGGGTTACTAGCTTAATTTACTGATTTCAACATCACCGCTGAGAAACGTGAAACGTGTGTCAGGAAAAGAGCAACTTGGTTGGAGAGTGAGTTATATATGAGGTGGGCTGCAGAGTGGAAAACCAGGGTTTTGGAAACATTATTTCCTGTGGAAACTGTGATGTCATGATAATCTGTCTTTCAGTCTCACACGCATTCAAACGCACGCACACATACACACAGGCATTGTCTGTGTAAATCAGCTTCTTCTTGAAAGCGCTCTGTTAATGTCATTAACATAGCTGTAAGCTGAGCACTATTCTGCATTGTTTTATGGTGGGAAACTTTACTACACTGTTTGTGGAAGAAAGTCTTTCAGCACCATCCATGTGAGACTGGTAAAGCGCAGCAAAAGTTATCCAGTGAAGTTGCTCAGGATTTTATTAATCTTGTTGACAGCGTGAATGGTATGTGATGAATTAAGTTGTTTTTATTTCAAACAGTTTTAAAGTGTCTCATCGGTACAGTAAGTTATAGTTGACTGCAAACCAACAGGTGAGCTAACGTGGCTGGCGGACTAAAATTTGAATCACCACAGGGGTTTTAGTGTAATATATGTAATGTATGTGACCTATCACACTATGATAACACATTAGCATGGTGTTGGTAAGAGCAAGGCATGAGGCCACCTTTTTAAATGGTAAATGACAAGGTACTATTGTGATTAATCATTGACAATTGTCATTTTAACTTCTCCAACTTTCAATTCCCATGTTTTTTATCATCTCCATTTTTATCATTACATTTTTGTTCCGTCTGCCCCTCATCTTCTAATGAGTCATTCTACAAATATACCCCCGGATGTTTATAATCAACACAGAACACAGGAAGGAAGTGTGCCCAGTGTTTGTACTGACTTGTCAGAACGATGAAAAGTCTGTAAATAAGTCAGTTAAGTTCTTTATGTTGCAATGATTTGTGCAGTTCGGCTCTTTAACAGCTTTTCAAGAAATTTCAACTGATTATTTATCTGGGTTAAGGTGAAAGCCTGACTCCAGTGCTGAAGTCAGTATTTAAGGTGATAGTTCACTAAATTGCTATGAATAGGTCTTCAAAAAATGAATTATCCTCTATTTGATATTTTTACGTTTTGGAGAACCTTCCTTCCATGGTTACCACCAGGCTCCCTGGTAACCACCAGGCCCTGCAGCAGCTACCACCACCAGGCTCCCTGGTAACCACCGGGCCCTGCAGCAGCTACCACCACCAGGCTCCCTGGTAACCACCAGGCCCTGCTGCAGCAGCTACCACCACCAGGCTCCCTGGTAACCACCGGGCCCTGCAGCAGCTACCACCACCAGGCTCCCTGGTAACCACCAGGCCCTGCAGCAGCTACCACCACCAGGCTCCCTGGTAACCACCAGGCCCTGCTGCAGCAGCTACCACCACCAGGCTCCCTGGTAACCACCGGGCCCTGCAGCAGCTACCACCACCAGGCTCCCTGGTAACCACCAGGCCCTGCTGCAGCAGCTACCACCACCAGGCTCCCTGGTAACCACCGGGCCCTGCAGCAGCTACCACCACCAGGCTCCCTGGTAACCACCAGGCCCTGCAGCAGCTACCACCACCAGGCTCCCTGGTAACCACCAGGCCCTGCTGCAGCTACCACCACCAGGCTCCCTGGTAACCACTACTGTAAGTGGAACTTGAATTGATCGAATACTCAAAATGCCTCCAAAAAAGAATGTGAATCTTAAAGACTATGTAGCTGATGATGAATACATTACTGTCAGTATGGTAGCAGAATTGTTAGAAAAGCAAAAAACTGTCTTTAAAGACATGATGGATCTGCAAGAGAAGAACTTTAAAACTTTTTTGCAACTATTTATGGAGGCAACTAACAAACGAGTAGACGAGCTTGTGAAAGATGTCACGGAATACAAACATAGTCTTGAGTACACACAATCACAGGTGGAGGACCAGAAAAAGAACAGTGAGGAGCTAGTCGCAACGCTGAAAGAAACACGCAAAGACTTAAGCACTGTGTGTGAATCAGCATTATCACTTGACAGAAAAACTGACTACAGGTCTATAAAAACCCCAATAGTAAATTCATTATTATCCAATGCCGTTGAAAATCTATCAATTAGTTGAACCAGAGCCATCGCGGTGGAGTGTTTTTCTCTAAATCCATATTGATGAGAATAGAGGAGATTGGATTCATTTAAATACTCTGTTAGTCTATTGTACACAATTCTTTCAAGTACTTTGGCCAAACAAGGCAAAATGGATATTGGTCTATAATTTGAGTACTTACACTTTTCATCAGATTTGTGTACTGGGATGACTCTGGCCCATTTGAACTGGTCAGGACAACGACCTGTAGCAAGTGAGCAATTCAATATGTGAAGAAGAGGTTTTGTAATGGCAGGCAAGCATTTCTTGAGAAGACTAGGCTTCAGTCCATCATGACCAGCTCCTTTAGGTTTGAGTTTGGTCACAATGTCCTCAAGCTCAGCTTGCCCAATCATCTTGAACCTGAAAGGTTTAGGAGGAGCCTGTATTTCAGGAAGTGTTATAGAACTATGAGGTATACTGGCAGCAAGTGAGGGTCCAATGTTAACAAAAAAATCATTAAATCCATCAGCAATTTCTACAGGGTCAGTTACTAACTTACTTTCCAGTTAATTAAATTAAATTAAAGGCACTTATGAGCCAAAGAGATAATGCAAAAGATGTGGCAGCTAGGTCTGGCTGTATTTCTGATTGGCAAAATTATCGTGAAGAAAGGAATTATGTAACTAAACTCAATAAAAAGAAGAAAAAAGAGTGTTATAGATCTAGGATTGATGATATAAAATATGATGGAAAGAAGCTCTGGAACACTTTAAATAACATCATGGGAAGGAAGAACAATTCCACTCCATCATTTATTGAAGCTGAAGGGCGTTTTCTAACTAAACCAATAGCCAATCATCTCAATAATTACTTTATAGAAAAGGTCAGTAATCTGACTAAGGAAATGCCAACAGTTTGCAGTAAACCATCATATACATGTTTACAAGATATAATAATGAAAAATAAGAACTGCACTTTTGAATTTTGTAAGGTGACACTAGAAGAAGTGCAGAAACTACTATTATCCATACAGGCAGAGAAGCCATCTGGAACTGACAATTTAGATGGAAAGCTATTGAAATTTGCAGCCAGGTATATTGCCATTCCAATATGCCACATCTTTAATCTTAGTCTTCAGAATAAGGTGTTTCCACAATCCTGGAAAGAGGCCAAGGTAATTCCCCTACCCAAGAACACTCGTGTTGCCTTTACTGGCTCCAACACTCGTCCAATTAGCTTGTTACCTGTTTTAAGCAAACTTTTATACTAGCTATACTATACAGATATACTAGCTCAAAAGATGGGGAGAAACATTTCCATAGTTAAGAGATGCTCTCATTTCTTAACAACAAAGTTGAAAAAATTAGTCCTGCAGACACTGGTACTGTCACAATTGGATTACTGTGCGATGGTGTGGTCGGGAACATCGAAAACTAATTTAGGGAAGCTACAACGGGCTCAGAACAGAGCAGCTCGTGTTGCCCTTGATTGCACGTTAAGATCTAACATTAATGGCATGCATGTTCAACTTGGCTGGCTGAAAGTAGATGCAAGGTTAAAATCATCCTTAATCTCCTTTGTGAGAGACATTTATCATCTGAAAATCCCTGATTGTCTATATGAACAACTTACACTCAGTGCTGACACACACTCACATAGACGTCGGAACTAGGGGTGCGGGGGGTGTCTTAAGTAGCGGCCGCACCCCCTCCCATCCGCCCCATACAGCAATATTTCAAGCTGTCAGAATGCGTTCCCCCTCTGTTTATCATGAAGGGAGGCTCACACTTCTTTCAAATTTATACTGCTGACTTCTTTCACCACCACAGATAAGTCATGTGATGTACAGGCTGATATCATCATATTTGACCATTTTAAACACTTTTTGGCACGACCGTTCGGGCCATTTCGGACGGGGGCGGGACCAGGGGGAAACACATCTCGACGGGGGAACTGATCTCGATACAACACAGGGCGAGAGCAGGCAGTCCTTGAGGCGGCCCAAGGGAAACAGGTTGATGTGGGTTCCCCGGAACTGAGCCCCTTCTCACGAGAGCAGCTAAGCATTGAGCTGGACATACGGAGGGACGTGTGTAGGGGGCGAGAAGTTATCACCATTCAGGATGTTGTGTCCATCCTGCACACCTTGCAGCCCCAAACCCGCTCCATGCTGTCGGAGGTGGAGAAGCTCATAAAGCTCTGTCTGGCCCTGCCCATATCTGTCGCGGCATCCGAGCGCTCTTTCTCTGCCTTGCGCAGATTGAAAACCTGGCTGCGCAATACTATGAAGCAGGAAAGACTCACGCATTTGGCCATTATGAATGCGCATAGTGACCTTATTGATGAATGCGATGTTTCGGCCCTGCTTGAAGAATTCATCAGCTGGTCAACTGAGAGAAGGTCCACTTTTGGAAAAGTGTGAAAGCCCTTTGGAGCGCAAACTGTTCTTTTTCTGAATGCTGTTTTTATAGCCTAGTGTTATGTGTCTTAATAAAGGCTTGATTTATTCATTCATTTATTTCATTTCATTTTCTTAACAATTAAGATGCTGCATTATAGTTCGTAAATCATTGATACTGTAAGTGTGCGTCTCTCCCCCGACCCTCCCAAAAAAAATCCCGCCCCCCCTCTCAGAAAATAGTTCCGACGTCCATGCACACTCATATCCCACCAGACATGCAGTTAGTGGTAAATACTGTGTTCCAAAAGCAAAAACAAATTTCAAACAACAAACAGTACACTACAGAGCTATTGCTGAATGGAATTCTCTTCCGGGTTACATTTCTAAAACCCAGAGCAAGGTCAGTTTCAAAAAACAAGTGAAGAAATACATAGCTCACAAAAGGTAGTGTAACCATAAATGATTTATTTACGGTGTGTCTTGCTGTATCTGAGTGTGTTTTGACACGGTATATGTGTGATGATCCCCTACAAAATCACATGGACTATATCTGATTGGATGTTAAGACTATGCTTTGCTGCTATTTGCTTGCTAAATGAATTGCTAAATTTGCTGATTTGCTAATGGCCGGTACTTTTATAGACTGTACGTTGTCTATGTAAATCTTTTTGTGATGTTTGTTAAATTTGCTGATTTGTTAAATGTTGTTACTTTTATAGACTGTATGTTGTCTATGTAATTTTTTTTGTGATGTTTGTTAGTGTATTTCTGAACTGTATTCTTATTTTTTAATCATATTATTTTATTGTTTTATTGATCGGACCCCAGGAAGAGTAGTTGATGTAAACTACATCAGCTAATGGGGATCCTAATAAAATAAAATAAAATAAATCTCCTTTCACATTCAGGCATCTATTGTCACTAGATGCCTGAATGTAAAGAACCATTTGTTTTCCTCACTTAAATTTGTTGAGATGTTAAGATGAAGAATAATTGGAAAAATATAACGCTGCCGATGTGGGAGGGCCTATTCTTACACTTTATGGAAGAGTGGATTTAATGATTCTGTTGATTAATTTTGCGATAAGACAAAGTTGCAGGTTGGAGCAACTATGGTCACAACACAGGATTCTAGCAGCATCTGGATTGTTTTAGCATGTTCTGAGCCAGGAAGGAGGAAGACGAAGTTACTCAATCAGGTATCTAAGTCCAAGGGAGAGTTGGAAAAATGGTTTCTGTAGTAGACAAACAGCTGCTCAGCACACTATTGGGATACTTAGGGGTCAGGTTACAATCAGTTTTAGTGCTTCAAAATAGTCGTTGTCCAATGAAAAATATGTAATTGCGTGCATTTTGCATGTTTTTTTTTTTTTTTTTTTTACAACTGTCTTGATATTTATGGTGAATTAGTGCAGATGCTGGCAAAACGACACCCTTATTTTGGACATATAAAATTTGATCTTGCAGCAGATCAGATGAGAAAAAGCAGTGATGTGGACCTTCATCACAAGTTCAACAACAACTTGAGATCACAACTAAAACTTCCGGCTGAATCAGTTGGTACTGGTGTGTTGGGTCAAAGGGGACACGAGGCAGAAAGGAGAGACCAGATCCACGGCACAGAGACCAAAGATGCCCCACAAAATTCTTTTTGTGGGGCAAAAATTAAGTTTTGATACATTTTTTTTGTATTTGGAAGTTGGAAACTCCATCCATCCATCCATTTCCCACCACTTATCCGGAACCGGGTCGCGGGGGCAGCAGCCTCAACAGAGATGCCCAGACATCCCTCACCGCCAGACACTTCCTCCAGCTCTTCCAAGGGGAGTCTGAGACTTTCCCAGGCCAGCCGAGAGACATAGTCTCTCCAGCGTGTCCTGGGTCTTCCACGGGGTCTCCTCCCGGAGGGACATGCCTGGAACACCTCCCTAGGGAGGCGTCCAGGAGGCATCCGGTACAGATGCCCAAGCCACCTCAGCTGACTCCTCTCAATGTGAAGGAGCAGCGGCTCGACTCCGAGCTCCTCCCGGGTGACCGAACTCCTCACCCTATCTCTAAGGGAGCGTCCAGCCACCCTGCAGAGGAAACTCATCTCGGCCGCTTGTATCCGCAATCTTGTCCTTTCGGTCACTACCCAAAGTTCATGACCATAGCTGAGGGTGGGAGCATAGATTGACCGGTAAATCATGAGCTTTGCCTTTCGACTCAGCTCTTTCTTCACCACGATGGTGTGGTACACTGACCGCATAACTGCACACAGTGCACCAATCTGTCAATCTCACGCTCAGTCTTTCCCTCACTCCTGAAAGAGACCCTGAGATACTTAAACTCCTCCTTCTCCACCCACCCGGAGAAGGCATGCTACCCTTTCCCGCTGGAGAACCATGGCCTCGGTATTGGAGGTGCTGATTCTTCAAACCGCCCCAGTACATGCTGAAGGTCCCAGCCTGAAGAAGCCAACAGGACAACTTCATCCGCAAAAAGCAGAGATGAAATCCTGTGGTTCCCAAACCGGATCCCCTCCGGCCTCTGGCTACACCTAGAAATCCTGTCAATAAAAATTATGAACAGAACCGGTGACAACGGGCAGCCCTGCCGAAGTCCAACATACACTGGGAACAAGTCTGACTTACTGCCGGCAATGCGAACCAAACTCCTGCTCCGATCATACAGAGACCGGACCACCCTTAATAGAGGGCCCTGGATCCCAGCGGCACTCTCCCCTTGTTCCATGCAATGTTGCAGAGGCGTGTCAACCAAGACAGCCCTACGACATCCAGAGACTTGAGGAACTCAGGGCGAATCTCATCCACCCCCAGTGCCCTGCCACACTCTCTGCTTCCTCAATGCATGGCATGTCAGTCGAATTGAGAAGATACTCGAAGTATTCATTCCACCGTCCGACGATGTCCCCAGTCGAGGTCAACAGCTCCCCACCTGCACCGTAAACGGTGTTGGCAGAGTACTGCTTCCCCTTTCTGAGGCGCGGAACGGTTCGCCAGAATTTCCTTGGGGCTGACCAAAAGTCTTCCTCCATGGCCTCACGAACTCCTCCCAGACCCAAGTTTTTTCCTTCAGGACCGGCCGAGCTGCGGCTCGCTTGGCCTGCCGGTACCTATCTACTGTGTCAAGAGTCTCAATGGCTAACATGGCCTGGTAGGACTCCTTACTCAGTCTGATGGCATCCTGTACTTCCGGTGTCCACCACCAGGTTCTGGGGTTGCCGCCACGACAGGCACCAGAGACTTTGCGTCCATAACTTCGAACTGCCGCATCAGCAATGGAGGCAGAGAACATGGTCCACTCGGACTCAATGTCCACAGCCTCCCTCGGAATTGGTGAGAAGTTCTCTCGGAGGTGAGAGTTTAAGACTTCCCTGACAGAGGGCTCGGCCAGACGTTCCCAACAGACCCTCACAATCCGTTTGGGTCTGCCCGGTCTGTCCAGCCTCCTTGTCCGCCAGCGCATCCAACTCACCACCAGGTGGTGATCAGTTGACAGCTCAGCCCCTTTCTTTACTCGAGTGTCCAAAAAATACGGCCGAAGGTCAGATGAAACGACAACAAAGTCGATCATTTACCTCCGACCTAGGGTGTCCTGGTGCCACGTGCACTGATGAACACCCTTATGCTCGAACATGGTGTTCATTATGGATAAACTGTGACTAGCACAGAAGTCCAACAACAAAGCACCACTCAGGTTCAGATCGGGGAGGCCGTTCCTCCCAATCACGCCTCTCAAGGTATCCCTGTCGTTGCCTCCGTGAGCGTTGAAGTCCCCCAGTAGAACAATGGAGTCCCCAGTTGGAGCACCATCAAGTACCCCTCCCAGGGACTCCAATGTTGGACCACCGTCCATATGATTATGAATTCATGACATATGTGATTGGGTGAACATTTCCGGCTCTTGGACCAGTAAAGGGCCGAAGCCAAGCCAAAGTTTATGACCCCCGCTGCATGGCTCCAGACCAGAGAACAGACTCCCTGAAGTTTACGACACCTGGGGGGGGTCAGACACAGTGTAGCCCCCACAACACCAGCAGGGTTCCTGCCAGACCTGAGGGGGGAACAAAGGAAAAGACAACACAAAGGGACCAGAGAACAGACTCCCTGGGGTTACGACACCAGGGAACTGTCCCTTACAGTAAAACCGCCCCCAAGCCCAAAAGCGGCGAGCACCCAATCACTGGCCAGGGGCCGGTGACGTCACCGCAGCCCGCGGAGCTCAAACTCCCGTTCCTGCCCAGCGCTCGCTCTCTCTCCCTCAGCCAGCGGACCGGACAAGACGTGCCTGCCGACCAAGGCAGCCGCGGCCGCATCTACCAATTTATTCCTGAGAGCTGCGACGAGACGGGGGGGGAGCCGCTTCGAGCCTGGAGTGTCCGGCGGAGCGTAAGACCCGTTACCACGGAGCGCGCTGCGCTCCCGACACTCTCTCCCTCTAATTTCTCTCTCCGCTCTGACTTTCTCTCCCGAGGAGAGCCTCATCGTCCGGTCAGCCTGCCCAGCTCAGCCTGAGAAGCACCCAGCCACCTGTGTCCGTGAGGCCCACGCGCTCATCAGCCCAGACGGGAACCCGCACGTCCGACGAGTGGACCGGACCCCACGCGCACGTGACGCCGTGATAGGCTCTGTTGACCAGGGGGGGACCGCCCGGCTGCTGCACGCTGCACCCCTGTCTTTTTATTTCAGAGTCGAAGGAGAAGAGAGAGAGACGAGAGACTGCTTGGACTGAAAGCTCCGAGTAAAGAACCCCGGCAGAACCCTGATCAGCACCGACAGAACCCGCAGCCCAGATCCAGAATCCAGAGGAGACGTGAGGCTGTGTTTGGGCGATCAGTCATTTAGAATGGTGTAAAGCTGAATTTATGTTTAATGAGATTACTGTATGCGTATTACTGTACATTATCATTATTGTGTTCGTTATTGTAGCGACATCTTCCGTCAGTTACGTTTAAAGAGGGCTCCGCCATCTTTAAATACCACAGAAGCCCCGGCATCCTCTATTGATGTTTTTCTGGTTAATTAATGGTTTTATAATAATGTAGTGCGCCATCAGGATTTATTTGGGTATTTATTTACATCTGCTTTGATACCCGTATGTAAATAAATTCTGATTGATCTGTAATGAGTTTGTGTGTTGTTTCATACAATTTTGGTCACAATTGATTGTTTTGACAGAGTCAGTGCTCGGATCTCACCCTTCAATTGTTATTCTGTAAGTGATAGTAAGATTTACTGTTCTGCAGAATAATCCTAAACTCTTGAGACTGATATTCTGCTGTAAAAGTTATCATTTCCCTGCTTAAGGAACAGGGTGGTGCCCCGAGGATTTTATTTATCATTTTGGTCATTCAATTTGATAAATAGTCGACTTTATTAATTATTAATAATTATCAATAAAATTATTAATAACCTTCAATAACTGATCAGCTAAAGCTCCAGTTGCACAACACCAAGAAGGCCGGGTACTCCGCACTGCTGTTCGGCCCGTAGGCACAAACAACAGTGAGAGACCTTTTCCCGACCCAAACGCGCAGGGAAGCGACCATCTTGTTCACTGGGGTAAACTCCAATACTTTGCGGCTGAGCTGTGGGGCTATTAACAAGCTCACACCAGCTCGACACCTCTTACCTTGGGCAAGTCCAGAGTTGTGGAGGGTCCAGCCCCTTTCAAGGAGCTGGGATCCAGAGCCCAAGCTATGTGTGGAGGTGAGCCCGACTATCTCTAGCCGGTATCTCTCAACCTCACGCACAAGCTCCGGCTCCTTCCCCCCCAGCGAGGTGACATTCCATGTCCCCACTGTGAGGGTTTTGGTCCAGGGATTGGGTCGCCAAGGCACCCCGCCACGACTGCTACCCAGCCCACATGGCACCGGCTTGTCATGGACCTTCCTGCGGGTGGTGGGCCTACAGGAAGGTGGGCACACGTCGACGTTTCCGCCTGAGCCCGACTGGGTCCCATGAGCAAAGACCCGGCCACCAGGCGCTCGCCATCGAGCCCCAACCCCAGGCCTGGCTCCAGGGAGGGGCCCCGGTGACGCCACTCTGGGCAACGTAATGGTCCTTGATTTTTTCTTTTCCATGATAAGCTTGTGAACTGCTCTTAGTCTGGCCCATCACCTAGGACCTGCTTGCCATGGGAGCCTCCACCAGGGGCGTAATGCCCCAAACAATATAACTCCTAGGATCATTCGGGCAACACAAACCCTTCCACCACAAAAAGGTGGCGGTTCAAGAAGGGAGAGTTGGAAACTAAATTATTTTTATTTCATTTTATTTTATTATATTTTACTTTATTTTATTTTATCATCAGCATCAGTTTATTGTTTTCACTGCTGTTATCCTTCATTGCCAAAGTTTCAGCAAAACTTGATAATTTTTTACTGGTGACAATGTACACGAATAAAAAAACAACAAACAAAAACAGGAAAGAAGACTAAGACAGTGGCATCTTTGTGTTGTTGAACTGTTCTTCTCCCTGTGACACTTGGCTCCATCTGTTCACTCTGCCTCTATGGCAGAAATTCAGCATAAAGTCCAAGACTTATTCAAAGTTTTTTCTCCCCCCTGCTCACTGCCTTTGTACTTTTCTGCCCTCCTCTTTATCCTGTTCTCTCACTTCTTTTTCATTCAGTTATTTATTCCTGTTTTATCTTTCTCAATTTCCAATGAACCTTATTTTTCTCCTCCACCTCAATGTACAGCCTGACGTCTTTCGCAACATTTTCTCTGTGTTTTTCCACGTAGCTCTCATATCTCTATTGTTTTCATACTTTTACTTCTGCTGTCCATCTCTCTACATGCTTTGACCTAGGCTATCCATCTCAACTTTTATTTTCTTGGTGTCCTGCAGTTCTCAAAACACACACAGATTCACACATTGACAAAGAGCAAAGTAAAGAACGTGCGCTCTGAGCTGGTGCTTTTGAGACTTATTTGGCCTAAATACTGAGAAAATACTTGACTGTTAAAGTGCCATTATTCCATGAATTTAAACACATCAACCATCTTTCTATTTATGTTTTGAAAGGTTTTTTTGAACCCAGGCAGAGATGAAACAACCCCAGGCGTTATTTCAGGCAGGCAATCAACAAATTACAAAATTGTAATTTGTTGAAATATGTTTTTCATTTCTAATCATGATTACAAGTCACATGCAAAGGCACACCATCAATCATGATTTAAAATTTGAATCGTAATTTTTTCAAGCCATTCATAATTAATATTCCGTTATCAATATCGGGTGTTACGTTAAGTTATGTTGTTGACTATTCTTTTTTTTTTTTTTGGTGAACAATGCTAATGAGTGATTCAGCCCCTACATAGAGGGACACTAATTTTACACCGAGTGAAACACTTCATTGATTTTTTTTATTTTTATTTCTGTGATGTAGAATGGTGGGCAGTTTCTGGTCAGCCCTGTAAACCATCCAATTAAAACAGGGTGTGTTTTTTTTTATTTTAGAAGGGGTGCAGCCTTCTTGCTTCTGTTTTCACAGAAAATATGTAAATATTTATTGGCAAACAACTCTGTGCAAGCCTTTGGATGGGAACTTTAACTTTGCTGTCTATATATATGGAAACATGCTTGCAGACTGTGCAGACTACACAAACAAAATATATTCTAAATATTAGAGTTCAACGCATCTTGCAACATTGAAAGTTTCAATATTCTCATGAATATTTAATAAAAGGGGTTTGTATAGTCTAATTACACTGAAACACATGAGGTGAATGTCCTGGAGGAGAAACACTGCTTCACTCTCACTTCCACATCATCCAAAAACAACACACACTTACTCCTTTGTGGGTGAGTGTTTTTGTGTGTTTGCAGCTTGTATGCTGACCTTATACGCGACTGTGACTGCAAGTGTTTGGCCTCATAATGTGCGTGTGTGAGCAAGAGTGTGTGCTCAGAAGGTACAGACTGCGATTGTTCTCTCTGGGTGTTAGCTTTCACTGCAGGAAGTGCACGTTCGGGTCAGAAGGGGGGTATCTAGACACGCTTAGTCTGCCCACATCTGTTCAAATACCAGACCCTCAAAGTCACACAGGAAATGTGCACGTATGTACGCATGGGAGCGTGTTACGAAGGAATTATAACAATATTTGACCTTTCGCTGCTCAATCCGTTCCCACAATAAGTAACTGGGAAAACAATCAAGTACCTGCTGTAATGTTGTTCCAAGAGCGCAGCGACACTGAACAAGCACATCAGTTACCCAACTCCTCAGGTTTATTTTGTTCATCTGGTTATTGTACATTGATACTGAGAGGCAATAAAAAAACAAAGTTTTATATTTCTGTTTACTATCCGGTGGACAAATTTCACTAATTGTTGCTGTCATTGTTTGGTAGTGTGTACTATAAAAGCTCCAAAATGCTAAAGCATTGATAATTATGACATTTTTTTTTCCAAATGAGCAACGAAACACAATTTATAAATGATTTACATAACTCCTCTTTGATATTTCTTCCCACTGTGATGGATGAGGTTTTGTTTGGTGCAGAGTCTTGGAAGAGGCTGTGGAAAGACTGATGAGGAGACATGGTGCACATGGTTGCGTTGCTGTTTAAAAAACCTTTGCAGCTACAAAAGCACCACCAGGTTTGGTCTCCAAAAGGTTTATTGTTGGTAAAATGTGAGCATAAATCATATTCTCATGAGCACAATAATAATAACTGATACCTCACAAGAAGTTGCTTTTGAAACAGTTTCAAAAGCAAAATATGCAAATGCCATATTCCATCCATCTACAAAACTAATACTAAAGCTAAAAAATATTAGTTTAACGGTAAACTGTTTCAGTCTATTTTCAAAGCATGGCTGAACCTTTTAGTTACACCTTAATAAAATACTTGACATTTAAAGATTCAAACCCTATGTGATATTGGAGAATATTTCAAGACTGTTATAGAGTTGTAGATATTAGTAACTCACCTTAATTCATCCATCCATCATCCACTTGTTACCACTCAGGGTTACAGGGGTCTGCTGGAGTCAACATCAGCTATCTTCAGCTGTCCCAAAAAGGTTGGGTACATACTTGATTGGCATTTCAGGGCGGCACATTCACATTCAGATTCACCAATATGTTCCAACTTTAAATCCTTTAAACACACTCAAAAAACCCTTCTGATTTCTGAAGCTGACAGCCCTCTTCCCTTCTTCTACATTTCCCAAAATGCCAGTTGACACAGGTTCCATTAGGCCTCGTTTGCTAAGCAAACACATTTCAAAGCTCAAACCTCCAGCTTCTACCACTGGCTGTTATTAAAAGTCAAGCTATCCCTGATGATATCATCAGGAATATTTCCCCTCACAAAAACGCAGAAGGAATTGCTGTGTGGAACAATAAACAGAGCTATATTGGAATTATTATTAGAATGTTTAGTAAATTTGCATCTCAGTGTTGCTTAATTGACTCCTGATGTCAACAAATATTCGTCATAAAAGGGCTAACCGAGAAATAGACAACAATGCACTAAACTCCACCACTGTTGGAAAAAGGTCCCTCACATTTAAACATTTTATTGTCCATGTAACTCGACCGTAGTGACTGTTTTATTAGGTGTGATCGCGGTTGTCAAATCGGAAAGGACTGCCGTCAAACTGTGAATTTGTAAGCAGCTCGCAATGTTGCAATTATTCAGTGTCTGCATCTTACGTCGGATAAAAAGAACAATGGTGTCACATATAGGGTTCACACAAAAGACTGTCATGGTGGCTTTAGTGAAGGCAGTAAAAACTATCTGCTTCTAACACACTAAGTTTATTGAGAATCAGACCCCGTCCACACGTAGCCGGGTATTTTTAAAAACGAATATTTCCCCCCTCCGTTTATAAAAAAATTTGCATCCACACATAACCGAAGATCTGCGTTTTCGACCACATTCATAAGCATTCTAACCTGTAGATCATCTGCGGCTCCCGGGAAGCTGCACCTCCGCGGCGCAGCTGGCACCGCGGGCACCGTAGGGTGCGCGTCGCCGCGTACCCTACGGCGTAGCCTCTGCGTCGGTGTAACGCAGTAAGCGGTGGTCAAGACCAGAGACCATTTATTTAATAAATAGCTTGGAGAACAGATGCTGGATCATCTTTCTGTAGTTAACAAAAGTCGCACGTCAGAGCAGATTTGTTGTTGTTTTGGCGCATAATGTGACGTTCGAAAACGCAAAACTCCGGTTGTGTGTGTCTACACGCATCTACATAAACGGAGTTTTCAAAAATCTTCACTTTGCCCGGAGTTTTTTTAAACCTTCGTTTATTTGCGTTTTCGTGTGGATGACAGGTCCAAACGTAGGAAAATATCTCCGGTTTAGCAGATATCCGCAGATATCCGGCTACGTGTGGACGGGGTCTCAATTAAAATGTCTTCAACAACTGGGGAATGGTTGGAACGGTCAGAATGGGAAAAATGCCAAGGCGATAAATATGATGGAAGGAAGGAGGTGAAGATTTCAATTAAAGGGAGGACTGATGATGTAAGAGGGTGGGGGATATATGTTACAGACAATAAAAAGAAATCAATATCCCGATGTGTTGCCAAAAGTCTGAGGTTAAAGAGAATGTTGTCACTGTCCCGAAGCTGTCACAGAAGGAGTGGAAGCAGCGATTCAGATGGGAGTGGTGACAGTGGAGGACATGAAAAAGGGAAGCTCCAGATAGAGAGAGGGAGGAATGATGCGGGAGAATAGACCTCCGATATTTAAAGGATTCTATGAATAAACATTTGGTCACCGCCACCAAGAAAAGCAAGGAGCAGCCCTGCAAATAGAAAGTAGACGAAAAGTTCCAGAGTCCCAACAGGAAACTGCGCTCCTCCTCCAACTGTGCCACGTTTTCAGGGCAATCCTTCTATTCTTGGGACGGGGAAAAGCCTTGACAGGAACCAGAGCATGACAGAGAGTCAACATACCAATGGTAATAGCTGGTATGAACTTCAGAACAATGCAGAAGTTAAATAAAACTGGGTGGGACATGCTTTTAATGGTGCTGCATTTTTCTGTATTTATACCCCAGATAGTATTGTTTTTACTGTGTGTGTGTGTGTGTGTGTGTGTGTGTGTGTGTGTGTGTGTGTGTGTGTGTGTGTGTGTGTGTGTGTGTGTGTGTGTGTGTGTGTGTGTGTGTGTGTGTGTGTGTGTGTGTGTGTGTGTGTGTGTGTGTTATATACGCATATGAGATAAAAGGACATTTTCTTAAAGTGGCTTTGCAACACTTGAAATTGGAGACTATCTGTGGTCTTCAAGTGAATAAAGCCAGCTTTGGATGACTAATGTAGATCTTGTACTTATGTAAAAGTAGTAACTACTACTATGATGGGCAAGCAACCGGTCTCTCATCTGATGACAGCAAGCATCTTCAGATATGGAAAATGAATGAATGAAAAAGCATACTAATTCCATACTGTGAAGTACTGTCATGTGTGCCATGAGAGTATTCTCATTCAGGACTAAAACAGTGACTCTTTTTGCCATCAAATGCAGAAAACAGTGAAACAAAGTTTCACAGTAACAAGTCATGTAAGGCATGACCCTAGTGGAGTATAAATACAAGATTTATTAAACTGAAGGACCTCTTTTTATACGGAAATAGTTTAGAACTCTTTGGTAAAGTCAGTCATTTGTTTTGGGAACTAGCAAACTAGCAAGAGTTGAAGTTTGATTACAAAAAATCTCAAGAAAAAACAACATTTTGTGAAAATATATTTTGTGTCTGAATTAAATGTGATTCTCAATCATCTATATATGTTATGAATCCTTCATTAGTTTTTGAATTGATTTTTGTTGGTTGTTTTTTCAATCTTTTACATCTTTCAGCATTTTGTAGATCTTTTAAAATAATTTGACACTTTTTAAATGTATTCATGATTTTCATATACAAAACTAAAATTCTGATTTCATATATTTATTGCAAAAAGATGGATATCTATGTTACATTTTTATTATTTACTTTTTTAGATATGTTTAATTATTTTACTGGATAAAAGTGTCTTATTAGCCCCTTCAATTCTTATTGAATTTATGAAAAACAGAGAGAAGAAACCCTGGTGCACATACAACACAGAGGACTTGCATGCTTTTCAAAAATCATTTATTTGACTTTTTTTTTATACAGTATACAAACATTAAAAATTAGAACAAAAAATAAGAGAAAAAGGCGTTGTTGTCCCCAACCGGAGGAGGTCCGGTCTTCATTAACTTTCTGGTTATTACCACAGAAGTCCCCCCACTCACGTCACCGTGATCAAGATTATTTGATAGGAACAGCAACTTGTGTCAGACTTGTGTCCGTGGTCATAAAACTTGGAACTACTTACAAGGTAATCAATGGACTCTTGTAAGTCTGCAGACTCCTATCATGAATGCAAAGATACTGTAGTCTAATAGTATATAGAAGGGCCATTCACAAAGCTAGAATAGCTTATTATTCATTGTTGAGTATACCAAAAGTAACCGATGCTTTCTGTTCAGCACTGTAGCCATGCTGACAAAGAGTCACAACTCTGTTGAGCTGTGCATTCCTGCAGCTCTCAGTAGTGAAGACTTTATGAGCTTCTTTAACAGTAAAATAATCAAAATTACAGAAGAAATCAACCAGGCCCACCCGGTAGCGGTTGTGGGCGTTTCTTCAGCTTTAGCGACTCCCCTAGGTTCTGACTTCACTCTAGACGGTTTCGCTCCTGTAGACCTCCCTGAGCTGACCTCAGTTATCATTAATAAATCAACCATGTGTCTGTTAGGCCCCATCCCGACTCGACTGTTCAAAAATTCTCTTTTTCTTATTGGCACGACAATACTGGACCAGATCAACTTATCCCTAAACCCAGGATGTGTAACCCTGGTTTTCAAAATTGCAGTAATTAAACCTTTACTTAAAAATCGTTCTCTTGACCCAGACATTTTAGCTAATTATAGACCAATTTCCAACCTTACATTTGTATCTAAAATTCTGGAAAAGGTAGTTGCAAGTCAGTTATGTGACTATTTGTAAACAGTGATCTACGGTTACTGATGACTTTTCCAATCATGAATAAAAAAGAAAAAATGCTAAATATTTTTCTTTTAACATATTTCTAAGGCAATAAGCAAAACATACAGGTTTCAAAATTAGTAGTCTTCACGTAAATTGCATTTCTTTTGATATATGAAAAATAACTTCACATGATTTTCACATTTCAGGATATTTAAAAAAAGAATTCTGCATTTTTACAATTTTTGATATCTCACAACTTTTTTTAAAGATTTCCTATTTCTATGGGCTCAAATTAATGCCATAACTATTTTGTATCTGTAAATAAACTTTGTACTTGCATTTTGTGCGTGTGAAAAAAATATTTGAACTTGCAAAAAATATTTGTACGTGTAGAAATATTTTGTGTGTGTGTAAAAAATATTTGTACTTGTGAAAAATATTTGTACTTGTAGAAATATTTTGTGCGTGTGAAAAAAATATTTGCACTTGCAAAAAATATTTGTACTTGTAGATACAAAGCTACAAACTTTTTTACAAAAGCTACAAAACTTTTACAAAGCTACAAACTTTTTTACAAAAGCTACAAACTTTTTTTCAAAAGCTACAAACTTTTTTTACAACTATGAGTTTTGGCAGTGTTTTGACGTGCCAAAAATAAGAGCCAATCAGCGATCTTTGGCACGGGTTTCAAAGCGTTTCTGGAGAGCCAATCAGATCATTGCATCGCCTACTGACGTCGCCGCCATATTGGATGTGGCAAGACTGGGCTGCAAACTAATACAAGTAAATGGATTTATTTTCATAAAGCACCTTTCTACAAAGAAATTTACGTTTTACGTCTCATTTATTCATTCACACACGCACTTATATACTTGGGAAACAGTTACCAAACATACAGCACCAAATATAATATATTTAATTTTCTCAGACGGCAAAAATAAGAACTTTATTGATCCCACATAGGAGTAATTCATGTTATATCAGCTATAGAGAACAAGGTAGTGCCGAAAAACAATATATATCTCCCTTCACTTGAGCCCATATATTTCTGGCTTTTCAGTCATAAGTTGTAGAAAGAGAATACAATGTACTGTCATATGCGACCTACGTTTTAAAATAATGTTATTATGTGTATATGCAAACACTAAATGGTCATCATTTACAGATTACATAAAAGGATGACACGACATCAAGTGTATGAGTCCATGTTTGCAGGTTAGTTCTGTGATCAGTTGTGTGTCTCTGCTCTGCCGTCTTCTGTCTGTGAACACACACTCTGCTTGGTTTCCTCCTCTGAGCTCCTCTTGATAGTCAGCTCTCTCTCAGCCTCCTCAACACTTGGAGCTTTGCTTTCCTGGATGTGGACTTTTCCGTCTGGAGACAGGTAGGTGACAGTTTCAGGGTTCATTCCTTCAGGCAGATCCAACTCCTGTCTGAACTCATGGAGTCTATAAGTTTAAGAGTATTTCCTTTCCTCCTGCTTCTTCTATGACTTCCCACTGACTGTCAGCTTCCTGCCCACCTGTCTGACAGACAGCTCCTCTGGAGAGAAGCCGTGTGTGTCCAGCGTCAGGCCAAAGGACTCTCCCTCTTTCTGCAGCTGGTAGGAACCTGGTTGCAGGGACACGCTGCTCTGGAAAGGCTCAGTCTCCTCCAGGATCCTGTCTTGCAGTTTGTCCATCACCTCCTGTAGGTTTTTCTGTTGATAGATCAGAGGTCTGACCTCTGGCCACAGACTGCGTACAGTCCAGTAGAAGTCCATGAAAGGGCTCAGAGCTGAGGGGAACTCACCCTCTGTCTGGAAAGGCCTTAAAGAGCATATTGCAGGTTAGAATTTTTTCAAAAATGATACCTGACCTTATGTGAAAATGACTATGTGAGAAGTTAATGTAGGATTTAATATGTTTTACAAGACATAAGGGCACTTATTCAGAGGAAAAAGTGGCTGATTTTAGCCAAGCTCGTACAAACGCTCTTTTTTTCGACCACCGCGTCATATGACGTCACGCCAGGGAGACGTCTCCACAGCTCTGCCCCATGTTACTGCCCAGACCCCGTACACACGTAGCCGGGTATCTGCTAAACCCAAGATATTTTCCTACGTTTGGACCTGTCATCCACATGAAAACACAAATAAACGAATGTTTAAAAAAACTCCGGGCAAAGGGAAGATTTTTGAAAACTCCGTTTATGTAGATGAGTGTAGACCTGGTGTAAACAGAGACAACCGGAGTTTTGCGTTTTCGAACGTCACATTATGCTCCAAAACGACAACAAATCAGCTCTGATTCTGACGTCTAACGTGCGACCTTTGTTTACTACAGTTCTACAGATGATCCACCATCTGTTCTCCAAGCTATTTATTAAATAAATGGTCTCTGCTCTTGACACCGTTACACCGACGCGGAGCCTACGCCGTAGGGTACGCGGCGACGCGCAGCAGCTGCAGCCCGGCTGCGTCGGTTTAACGCAGCAGCTCCGTGGTGGGACCATGGATCTGACACGGGGGGAGTCGAGCTCGTTTCCCGAGAATGAGACACGGCTCCCGGACCCGGGAAAGCTGCGCAGCAGGACTGCTTCGATTAACGCGGCAGCTCCGCGGCGGACACCGGGGGGAACTCGAGCTCGTTGCCCGAGGAGGAGGCGCTGATCCCGGGGTAACTGCGCCGCGGAGACGGCCCGGAGTCCGGAAGACCAGATGATCTACAGGTCTGTGCTTATGAATGTGGTCGAAAACGCAGATCTTCGGTTCTGTGTGGAAGGTTTTATTTTTTTTTAACAACGATGTAATGTGGATACAAATTAATTTATAAACGAAGGTGGGGAAGTATTCGGTTTTAAAAAATACCCGGCTATTTCGGATGCTTTTAAAAAAAAAAGAGAAGATAATAAGCCTGTTTTCTGTTTAGAAAGTACAAACGTAGACAGATTACAAGTACTCACCCGTTTTTAAGGAGTTATTTTCGGAGTTTCTTTCAGGAGCACGGGCGGGTGCTGTAGTGAATAAAGGCGGATTTATGGTTCCGCGTAAAATCGGCGTAGCCTACGGTGTAGGGTACGCGGCGCACGCAGCGTTCGGTGCGTCGCCGCGTAACCTACACCGTAGGGTCTGCGTTGGTGTAACGCGGACACATAAATCAGCCTTTTAAAAAGCGAGTTTCAGCTGTCAATCAAAAGAACGTGGGGGGACTAACGGGTTCTTAGTCATATTGGTGTGAATACACATTCACAACCTCTTCAGTGTCACAAATAACATTAAGATCCATTATTTTTCCTATTGTTGAATTCACCGCGCTCCCCAGTGTGACGTCACTCCCGGTTCAACTTTTTCAGATGCGGAAGTAAAATACTCTCACAAAAACAACTCCAGAGGTCACTGTAGTATATATTTATGCGTATTTCAATGAAAATTCAGTTCCTACATTATTTTCCTACACATTGATTCACAGGGGTCTCCAACCTGCAATATGCTCTTTAAGACCATCACAAACTACAAACCAAAGTCCCCTCAGACGTCTGACAACCTCCCCCTGGCAAACAAGCTCAACGAGTTTCACTGTAGGTTTGAGTGTGAGAGGTTCCCCCGCCCTCTCCTTCCACCGCCCTGGTCACATCCACTACCCTTGTACCTCAGTGGACTCCTTCCCCCTCCATCTCTCCACCTCCACCCCCCCTCCCTGTCAATGTGAGAGATGTGGACCGTCTGTTCAGGAGTCAGAATCCCAGGAAGGCGGCCGGTCTGGACTCTGTCTCCCCTTCTGTCCTGAAGCACTGCGCTGCCCAGCTCGCTCCGGTGTTCACCAACATCTTTAACACCTCGCTGGTGCTCGGTCACATCCCAGCATGTTTCAAGGCCTCAACCATCATTCCCGTTCCCAAGAAGCCAAGGTTACGGACCTCAATGACTGAAGTGAAACAGGCCTGTAGTTAGTAAAAATATTGTTTTCTCCAGCTTTGTATACTGGGATCACTTTGGCAGTTTTCATTTTACTGGGAAAGCAGCCCAGGTTGAATGACAGATTACAGATGTACGTTAAGGTTTCTGCAATAGGGTCAATTTCTTGCTTTATTAGTGTCATGTCGAGACAATTCCAATCCAAGGAAGTTTTGTTCTTGAAGTTATTGACAACACCAATAATTTCATTTCTATTAGTCTCTGTCTCAAGAAGATGGAATTTTTCAACACCGCCCCCTTGTGGAGGATTTATTCCCTTTGCCAGTTGAGGTCCCACATTCACAAATAAGTTGTTGAAGCCACCTACCAAATCATTTTTGGCAGTAATTGTTTTACCATTTTCTATAAAATAATCTGGGAAGTTGGAGCTAGTTTTTCTATTTCAAATAATTGAATTTAATATATTCCATGTGCCCCTGATATTGTCTTTATTATTTATTTATTTTTTGTTTTTATTATTTTCACTATATTAACACTTTATTATAATAATCCTTCTTACATTTTCTAAGAATATCAATTAGTTTATTATTATATCTTTTATATTTAGTTTCTTTTTCTTTAGTTCTGTGTTTTATAAATTCCTTGTACATGGTGTTCTTTTTTTTACAGGCATTAAACAACCCCTTTGTGATCCATGATTTGTCAACGCTTTTACGTGTATGGTTGCTTTGTTGCATTGGGCAGCTTCTATGATATATGGCCAAGAAAGTATCCAAAAAAGAGTCATAGGCAGGTTCAACATCCACTGCTTCATATACATGTCTCCAGTCTTGTCTCTGCAATTCAGATCTCAATGCTTCAAGAGTATCCTTTGTTCTTATTCTCCTCTGTCTTTTTACATTTTCCTTCTTAATCATATTAAATTCACAATCATAAATAACAAACACTGGCAGATGGTCACTTATATAATTTATTAGTAATCCACTAATCAAATTGTCTTCCATGTTATTAGTGAATACATGATCCATAATTGTAGCTGACTGGGATGTTATTCTGCTGGGTTTAGTAATGCTTGGATATAGGCCCATACTATACATTGCTGCAGTAAATTCCTCAATCAATGCTAAGTTATTTGAGTTTAATAAATCTATGATGTAGTCACCACAGATAAGTGACTTTCTGCTCAGTGTTTGTAAACATGTCATTGTGAATGTTCTAACATACATAATTTTATCATGTCTGTCTTTATTCTTTCATAATATATGTATGTACATTTCCGATTTTCATTATTTATAAAGTTACCAAAACATTTGTTTGACATTTGAGAATTTTTTAAATTCTCTAATTATTTAAATGTTCAACAAGTCATTCAAATGCATACTTTTTATTCTGTCAGGAGGTCCAGACACTCCGTAGTTTCTGTCCACCACAGTCTCCACCAAGTGGTGCTGTTTCACAAAGGTGATCCATTTACAGGACTTCTCCTGAAATATGATATGATATATTATATTATATTATTATATCACTGTTTTTTTTGTTTGTTTGTGTGTTTGCTATTCCAAATGTTTTAAACCATCCAGCCTATTTACTGATCATTGTATCTTTAACTGCCATAAATATTATTTGTCATTATTAGGGCCCAAGCACTTACCCTATTGTATCCGTAGGATTTTTTTTTCTTTATTCTTTCTTCTGACAAAAGGAAGGCCTGTTTGCCTTCAATATGAATATATCTTATGACATCAATAAATAACAGAGCGCGCACCAACATATGTTGCTGTCTTTAATGTATCCTGTCCTTTATTTTGTTCATTATTTTTGGTTCATTGTTTATGTGCGTGTGCGTGTGTGACAGACGTGCATGGGATAATTGTGAAAAACGGAATCAACCGCGTTCCCTAACTTTTAATTCCCAATTACGTAACAATTCCGTATTTCAAGGGACGGGTGAAACCCTGATATATAATAATAATAATAATAATAATAATAATAATAATAATAATAATAATAATCTTTATTACGGACTCAGAAGGCCCACACACATCCAACGTACACAAACACACAACCATTACATACTTTAAAAAAAAAACAACATTAAATCACTGTACAGAAAAAAGGTGCAGGCTATCATGCCAGTGCTTTGGAAGCCTGGATGGTAACCGATAGCCCATCGTAGGGCTGGTTAAGCCAAAATGATGCTATTTTCTGTCATATCCAGTCGACACATAAAATTAAAAATTAGCTTTTGTAACAGTGCCTGACATGTTGGTACATTAGAGGACACAAATAACTGGCTGGCACTGTGCGTCCTAGGAACACGGAGCAGCAACCTCATGGCATCTTTATATGCCACTCTAAGCTTCTGCATACTTTCACTCTGTAAGAAGACCAGAGATGAGCTGTATATAACGAGGTGATATAAGCCCCAAACAGAGCACATTTAACATCTGTAGAACACATAAAACATTTCCTCAACAAAGTATTGGCCTGTGCATATATTTTATGTCTCCCACCCCCTTCATGAGACTGTCAGAGCCCTGGAGAGCTCCATCAGTGACCGGCTTCGTCACCCACGATGCACCACTGAGAGGCATCGCAGGTCCTTCCTCCCCGCTGCCATCAGACTTTATAATCACGCCTGCTCTCAGTAGCCAACAGACAATAATATGTGCAATAACTTAAGATGTGCAATATCTGCCAATCTACCTCACACTCCACCTGCTTTTCTGCACTGTTCATCTGTATATGCTGTTCATACCCTGTTTATACATATTTTATACATATTTTATACGTATCTTTTGTATGTTTTATATATTTTTTATTTCTGACTTTTCAGTCCTTTTACCCCTCCCTTATATGTGTGTGCTGCAACAAATAAGTTTCCCCACTGAGGGAGAAAATAAAGGATATTCTATTCTATTCTATTCTATTCTTTACTGTATTGACGCGGATGTCACTGTCATCCATAAGATCATCTGAGAAGACACGTCCAAGATATTTCAATTCCATAGTCATATCTAAAGAACCATCTGAAAGGTAGAAGGCAGGAAAACACAACTTCTTGTCCTCTCTAGATCTCACAACCATGATATATATATATACAGTACTCGAGGTAAGGGGGGATGAGGGGGGATGACATCCCCCCTGAAATAAAAACGGTCAAAATCATCCCCCCTTTCCATCCCTTATGTCATTTCATCAATGAATGTGGTTTTACTGCTATTTCAACATTTAGAGTCATCACCAGAAAAATAACTTATTTGACCATTTTCACCTGTTTCAAGTACATTTTCACTTTAAATAAGTAGGAAAATCGGCCACTGGGACAAGATTTTATCTTCTTATTACAAGCAAAAAAATCTTGTTCCACTGGTAGATTTTTCTACTTATTTCAAGTGAAAATTGTTGTTTTTTCCAGTGATGATTCTTGTTTTAAGGATAATGAGATTTTTTTTAATAAAATGAGACATTTTAACTAGAAATAAGACAAATATTCTTGTTAAGATTGTGAGTTTTTGCAGTGATCCATTTTACTTATCCTGTGAAGGACAGAGTCATATTGATAAGTTCAGAAAAAGTGTTTTTTATTGTTGTGTTTTGATGTATTTGATGTAAGCCCAGTGGATATTTAAAGCTTACAGAAGGCTGCATTTAACTGCTGCTATGTCATTCCTGCAGTATTTCTGCAGGTGTTTTGGTCAGTGCTATTATTTGTAATATATTATATTATTTGTAATCAGCACAAATTATCTGTCCCCATATGATAAAATCCACCATCCCCCCTGAATTCTTTTTACAACTCGAGTCCTGTATATATATATATATATATATATATATATATATATATATATATATATATATATATATATATATATATATATATATATATATATATATACATCATATGTGTCTGGTATCATGCCTAGATGTATGACGTTTGCAGAAAACCCCCCCGTGAAAATCAGTTTTATATTCTGCGAGTTATGACTGATTAAATGCGCCGACACTTAAGGCTGATTTATGGTTCTGCGTTGCACCAACGCAGAGCCTACGCCGTACCCTACGGCGTAGGGTCTGCGTCGACTTAACGCAGACCATAATTCAGGCTTTAACTGCGCCAGCCAGACCGATAACAGTGAGGGGAGCGGCGGCCCCGCGGCTCGTCAACGCCAACAGGCACCAGCGGTCGAGGAGGCGTCTGGTTCAAACCTTTGGCCTAGTCAAATTAACATCAGATACTCGTTTAATGCAGCAGAGCTATTAGCACCTACACGCCTGCGACGGTCGCCATCTTGGCCGCCCCGTTGCTAGGTTACGTTGCTAAATTCCAACACCAAGGTTTGACGTCATAGGAGGTGGGCGTGGTTTGGGCTTCGAAGACGTCATATTCTCTTTATCTACGGCTGAGATCTCCGGCAAGAGACATTCTACCATTGGTCTGCGAGGTGGCAACATCTATATAGGCTATTATGTGAACATTTTTCATTGTTTTTTTTCTACATTTAATATTTGGAAATGGGAAATTTCGGAAGTTCACAAAGCTCCTACAAAAGAAAGTGCAATGGTAATATTTTACCAATTTCAAAGTACTCACTTGTAAAAGCTTTAGGTCACGGATGTTTTGGAGATGTGTTCCAATACACAAAGAAGGACACACACCAAAATGTTGCAGTCAAGGTTTTGAAACAGAGGCTTGGTATGAAGAGATATAAAGAGGTTGAAATCCTGAAGAAACTAAAAAAGCTTGACTCTGAGAAGAACAACTTGTTAACATTTATAGAATCCTTTGAATACCAAAACGACCTTTATTTGGTCTCTGAAATGCTTGATACAACTCTTCATGCGTTCATACAAGAGAGGTCATTGAATTCAGTTTCTGTGTCTGGAATAAGAGTAGTAGCTCGACAGATGCTGGTGGCTTTGGATACACTGAAAAGTGTAGGTTTAGTTCATACTGACATCAAGCCAGACAACGTCATGCTAGTAAACCATCAGTCACAGCCCTTCAGGGTGAAACTGATTGATTTTGGATTGGCTGTAAATTCATCTCAGCTACGCTTGGATAAAAAAATTCAACCTCTTGGTTATAGGGCCCCTGAGGTGATCCTGGGTCTTCCAATGGATAAAAGTGTGGACATGTGGTCTCTTGGATGCGTTTTGGCTTTCATGTACATTAGAAATCATCTCTACTCATTATATTCTGAATATGAGATAATTAAGGCCATAGTACAGATGCAAGGAATGCTTCCAGATGATTTACTGGAAAGAGGAAAGAAAACAAACTATTTTTTTAACATCTTACAAGGGTCTCCAAACCATAACTTTAAGCTAAAATCATCCGAAGAGTATCATAAAGGATACCGCGTGAATCCAAATACCCATCATGGCATTTATAAAAGCATCAACAGTCTTGATGACTTGCCAAAGATAAGACTAGCTATTAAGGATCCAGATGAATCGCAGGATACACAGGAATTCATAGACCTGATTAAGAAGATGCTGTTTGTGGATCCGAGGGAACGGATCACCCCCGGAGAAGCTCTCAATCACAGTTTTATTACAATGAAACACCTCTCTGGTTGTAATGGCACCTATGCAAAATCAGCTCATGAAACTATGGAACTGGCAGAGCTTAGGAAGTCAGCAGATGAGCCGTTTGTAAAATCCACTAAAGTTAAATTTGAGAGAAAAAAGGCGAGAAAAAAAACAGAAAAAAAAATAAGAGAAAGTAAAGATAAATCATCAAAAACAGTAGCTAACAACACCGAAGATGAAGGAGCTTCTGATCAAAGGTTATCGCACACGTCTAAGAAAATATGTGATCACAAGGACATGATAGAAAGCATAACGAGAAAATGTTTAAATGATGCAGAGGGGAAAGGGACTTATATAATGGTGAAGCCACGTTCAGGTGTTGAATCATCCGAAGGAACTTTTGACTTATCTACATCCTACAAAAAGGAAAGAACATCAATAAAAGTTAATGAAAGCACCACAGCAGCTGGAACATCTCAAAAACGTCCTGTAAGTGGTAAAGATGCTCCTTCCATCAAAGTGGAAACATGTTTAGATTCAAACAAAACTCACAAGACCAGGAAAAAGTATCATCGCAAGGAGTCAAAATTAAAGTTGTCAGAAAAATGTTTAAATGATGTAGATTTTAAAGGGACTTGTATAATGGTGAAGCCACGTTCAGGTGTTGAATCATCCGAAGGAACTTTTGACTCATCTACATCCTACAAAAAGGAAAGAACATCAATAAAAGTTGATGAAAGCACCACAGCAGCTGGAACATGTCGAAAACTTCCTGTAAGTGGTAAAGATGCTCCTTCCATCAAAGTGGAAACATGTTTAGATTCAAACAAAACTCACAAGACCAGGAAAAAGTATCATCGCAAGGAGTCAAAATTAAAGTTGTCAGAAAAATGTTTAAATGATGTAGATTTTAAAGGGACTTATATAATGGTGAAGCCACGTTCAGATATTGAACCAGCCGAACGAAATTTTGACAGATCTACATCTAATAAAAAAGAAAAGGTAGCAATTAAAGTTGATAAAAGCACAGTAGCTGGAACATGTCAACAACTTCCTGAAAGTAATAAAGATGCTGCTTCCATCAAAGTGAAAAAACATTTAGACTCAAACAAAACTCACAAGACGACGGAGATGTGTCATCACAAGGAGTCAAAATCAGAGTTAGCTGACAAATGCTCCAACCGTCCATGTTGCAATAAGAGACAGACTGTTGCAAAGGCCCGTCCTCCAGCTGGTAAAAACACAGGTGACAACACTGCTGTCAACAAGAAAACTGAACTTTCAACAAAACTTGGAGGCAAAACCAGAGATGCTGGAACGGCCAAGAAACACTGTTCTACAAAGAAAGAAAAAACTTCCAGCGAGGAAGGGAAACCTGTTTTGGTTGAGGTTAAAACAAAACAAAAGTATATTAGAAGGCTTAAGAAATTCTTCTCTGGTTTAATTAAGTGTCTCCCATGCTGCTGGAAAAAACATGAAGAGGTTAGTACACTTTGGTTCATGTGAACGGGCCTTGAATGCCAGTATGATGGTTGTACAGTATTGTAGTGACTATCTTTAGACTTTAGACTCTTTAGACGTTTTCTTCTTTTGCTAAACTTATTACTCACTTCATGAATATGTGGTAATGACGATAGGAGATTGTTTACGCGTTGAGTACGGCAACAGAACGTCAACAGAACGTCAACAGAACGGTGAAACACTGTGTTGCTCCACCGGCACTCGTTTATTCAATGAACTCACAAAAAACACAGTCCCGCACTTCCTCCCGCTACGGAAGCCCCACAGGCCCAAACTACAGAAACCATTAAGGCAAAACAAATCTCAGTAGTGAAATTTAGGTATTAATCACTAAAGTATAAAATAATAACTCTCAAAATTTAAACTGAAATATATTCCCTCTGTGTAAACAACAAGGCATATTATGCAATAAAAGAGTTAAACTATAAGCTATACATGGCGCTTACAAGTATGTATGTTATAACTTCTTAATAGTTGACTGTCACCTGGCTGCATGGACCATCGACTACCTCACCAACAGTCCGCAACTGTGTGTCTGATGTGGTGGTCTGCACCACAGGGGCCCCGCAGGGCACAGTGCCTGTTTACACTCTACACATCAGATTTCCACCACAACACGGACTCCTGCCATCTCCAGAAGTTCTCCGATGACTCCGCCATCGTGGGACGCGTGTCCAGAGGGGACGATCTGGAGTACAGAGGGGTCATTGCCGACTTCGTCACATGGTGCGAACTGAACCATCTGCGCATTAACACCAGGAAGACAAAGGAGGTGGTGATCGACTTCAACAGGAACCCTCTGCCTCGTGCACCGGTGAACATCCAGGGGCTGGACATTGAGACGGTGGAGGAGTACAAGTACCTGGGTGTTACCTGGAGGAGTACAAGTACCTGGGTGTTACCTGGAGGAGTACAAATACCTGGGTGTTCACCTCAATAATAAACTGGACTGGTCTCACTAGGCCGGAGGTCAATGATCGACTTTGTTGTCGTTTCATCTGACCTTCGGCCGCATGTCTTGGACACTCGGGTGAAGAGAGGGGCTGAGCTGTCAACTGATCACCACCTGGTGGTGAGTTGGATGCGCTGGCGGAGGAGGAGGTTGGACAGACCGGGCAGACCCAAACGGATTGTGAGGGTCTGTTGGGAACGTCTGGCTGAGCCCTCTGTCAGGGACATCTTCAACTCCCACCTCCGGGAGAGCTTCTCTCGGATCCCGGGGGAGGCGGGGGACATCGAGTCCCAGTGGACCATGTTCTCTGCCTCCATTGTCAACGCGGCGGCTCGAAGCTGCGGACGCAAGGTCTCCGGTGCCTGTCGTGGCGGCAATCCTAGAACCCGGTGGTGGACACCGGAAGTACAGGATGCCGTCAGACTGAAGAAGGAGTCCTACCGGGCTATGTTGGCCGGTGGGACTCCTGACGCAGTAGATAGGTACCGGCAGGCCAAGCGGGCCGCGGCTCGGGCAGTCTTGGAGGCAAAAACTCGGGTCTGGGAGGAGTTCGGGGAGGCCATGGAGGAGGACTTTCGGTCGGCCTCGAGGAAATTCTGGAGGACCGTTCGGCGCCTCAGAAGGGGGAAGCAGTACTCTGCCGGCACCATTTATGGTGCTGGTGGGGAGCTGTTGACCTCGACTGGGGACATTGTCGGACGGTGGAAGGAATACTTTGAGGATCTCCTTAACCCGACTGACATGCCTTCCACTGAGGAAGCAGAGGGTTGGGGCTCGGAGGCGTGCTCATCCATCACCCAAGCCGAGGTCACCGAGGTGGTTCGTAAGCTCCTCGGTGGCCGGGCACCGGGGGTGGATGAGATTCGCCCTGAGTACCTCAAGTCTCTGGATGTCGTAGGGCTGTCTTGGCTGACACGCCTCTGCGACATTGCATGGAGGAAGGGGACAGTACCGCTGGGGTGGCAAACCGGGGTGGTGGTCCCTCTGTTTAAAAAGGGGGACCGGAGAGTGTGTTCCAACTATAGGGGGATCACACTTCTCAGCCTCCCGGGGAAAGTCTACGCTAGGGTACTGGAGAGGAGAATACGGCCGATAGTCGAACCTCGGATTCAGGAGGAACAATGCGGTTTTCGTCCCGGTCGTGGAACACTGGACCAGCTCTATACCCTCCGCAGGGTGCTCGAGGGTTCATGGGAATTTGCCCAACCAGTCTACATGTGTTTTGTGGATCTGGAGAAGGCATTTGACCGTGTCCCTCGTGCCATTCTGTGGGGGGTGCTGAGTGAGTATGGAGTCCGGGGCCCTCTACTAAGGGCTGTCCGGTCTCTGTATGATCGAAGCAGGAGTCTGGTTCGCATTGCCGGCAGTAAGTCAGACTTGTTCCCGGTGCATGTTGGACTCCGGCAGGGCTGCCCTTTGTCACCGGTCCTGTTCATAATTTTTATGGACAGGATTTCTAGGCGCAGCCAGGGGCCGGAGGGGATCCGGTTTGGGAACCTCAGGATTTCATCTCTGCTTTTTGCAGATGATGTTGTCCTGTTGGCTTCATCAGACCGGGACCTCCAGCATGTGCTGGGGCGGTTTGCGGCCGAGTGCGACGCGGCAGGGATGAGAATCAGCACCTCCAAGACCGAGGCCATGGTTCTCGACCGGAAAAGGGTGGCATGCCTTCTCCGGGTGGGTGGAGAAGTCCTGCCTCAGGTGGAGGAGTTCAAGTATCTCGGGATCTTGTTCACGAGTGAGGGAACAATGGAGCGTGAGATTGACAGGCGGATCGGTGCAGCGTCCGCAGTAATGCGGTCGATGTACTGGACCGTCGTGGTAAAGAGGGAGCTGAGTCGAAAGGCGAAGCTCTCGATTTACCGGTCAATCTACGCCCCTACCCTCACCTATGGTCATGAACTTTGGGTAGTGACCGAAAGGACAAGATCGCGGATACAAGCGGCCGAGATGAGTTTCCTCCGCAGGGTGGCTGGACGCTCCCTTAGAGATAGGGTGAGGAGTTCGGTCACCCGGGAGGAGCTCGGAGTCGAGCCGCTACTCCTCCACATTGAGAGGAGTCAGCTGAGGTGGCTTGGGCATCTGTACCGGATGCCTCCTGGACGCCTCCCTAGGGAGGTGATCCAGGCATGTCCCACCGGGAGGAGACCCCGGGGAAGACCCAGGACACGCTGGAGAGACTATGTCTCTCGGCTGGCCTGGGAACGCCTCGGACTCCCCCCGGAAGAGCTGGAGGAGGTGTCTGGGGTGAGGGAAGTCTGGGCATCCCTGCTGAGGCTGCTGCCCCCGCGACCCGGGAACGGATAAAGCGGGAGAAGATGAGTGAGTGAGTGGTCTCACAACACTGACACCCTGTACAAGAAGGGCCAGAGCCGACTCCACCTGCTGAGGAGACTGAGGTCCTTCGGTGTGTGCAGGGAACTCTTAAGGACTTTTTATGACTCTGTGGTAGGGTCTGCTATCTTCTATGCAGTGGTCTGCTGGAGCTGCGGGAGCTCGGAGAGAGAGAGGAAGAGACTGAACCGACTGGTCAGCAGGGCTGGCTCGGTTCTTGGTTGTGCTCTGGACTCTGCCGAGGAGGTGGGTGAGAGGAGGATGCTGGTCAAGCTGAACTCCATCATGGACAACCCTCTCAGCCCCTACATGACACTGTGGGAGCATCAGCAGCTCCTTCAGCCAAAGACTGCTCCACTCGCGCCGCAAGAAGGAACGCTACCGCAGGTCCTTCATCCCGACAGCCATCAGATTCTACAACAACCAACTTTAGTCATTCAAATGCAATAACCTGTTTTATGAAAGCACCAGCTGTATATTTGCTCTGTTTAATTATATTTAGGGCCCGAGCACTTACAGTGCAAAGGCCCTATTGTATCTGTAGGAATTATTCATTCTTTCTTTCTTTCTTTCTTTCTTTCTTTCTTTCTTTCTTTCTTTCTTTCTTTCTTTCTTTCTTTCTTTCTTTCTTTCTTTCTTTCTTTCTTTCTTTCTTTCTTTCTTTCTTTCTTTCTTTCTTTCTTTCTTTCTTTCTGACAAAAGGAGGGCCTTTTTGCCCCCCTAAACGTGCCCCAAAAGTCACCAAGTCTTGCACGCAAGCCAGGCCTGCCGAAAAATGTGATATTTAATGGTTTGCATTAATGGGCGTGGCAAAATGACTCAACAGCGCCCCATAGAAAATTTTGTGCCTCAAGCCCCACAATACGGTTTGACGTACATGCACGAAAATCGGTACACACCTGTATGTTGTCGCATTTTAAAGAAAAGTCTCTTGGCGCCATGGCCGAAACCAAACAGGAAGTCGGCCATTTTGACTTAATCATGTAATTTTGGCGAAATTTATGCCATTCCTTCGGCAGTTAATACGGCCCGAACCGTAATGTGCAGCCAGGTGTGTTATACATCAAAATGTGCGTCTCCATCCTGCGACGACGCGCATTACTTTTCTCAGTCAAAAGCGTTACCGTGGCGGCGATAGACGCCAAAAAGCGCGCCCACCCTTCATCTGATTCGTCCATATTTGATAGTTCCTTCTTTCTGCCATGACTTCTGAATGGTTTGACATAAAGACTCGTGGGTGGTGTCATCGGACTCGGTTTTGAGTACTTGAACATAATTGCTGCAAATTAGCCCCACCCCTTCATCTGATTGGTCGATATCTGATAGTTCCTACTTTCTGCCATAACTTTTGAATAGTTTGATATACTGTAGAGAGTCGTGGGTTGTGTCATCTGCTAAATGTCCAGGTCTGAAAACATCTACATGCAAGTCATACAAGCTTCCACTGCAGCACGCCTGAACGTGCTCAAGGGTGAGAGGGCCTGTTCATCGCTGCTCGCAGCTTTAATTATTGGTTATTTTTTTTAGGATATACTTTTTTATACCTTTTCGTAGTTGCCGTGTATTTTTTGTAAAAATTGTCGAGCGTGTGTATGTTTGCTGCTGCACAAGTGAATTTCCCCTCTGGGGTATCAATAAAGTTTTATTCTATTCTATAAATTGATGGATGGCTTATATATTTGTGTGTGTGCGGTTTATCTATTTACATCACATCACATTCATTTCTAATGAATGTGATGTTATAACCCAAATGTATAACTTTAAGTTAGTCGTATTTAGAAGTAATTTCTTTATCAATTCAGCTCTAGTCCTAGATAGATAATAGAAGATCTGAAGTTATATACTGCTATAACTTAAAATGTACTACTAACTGTGTAACAATACATTAGTTCTGTTGTATAATGGATTTAAAGTTATGCCTTTCCAAACTTAAAAATAAATCACTCCAATTAGAAGTAACCAAATTCAGGTAAAAAAGTGGAATCACAAGACTGTGTGGCTTTAGAATTTTTATTTTTTGATAGCCATAACAAAAAGAGTTTTATATTTGTGTATTGTTTTTATGTAAAGCACTTTGTGCTGCATTTCTTATGCATGAAAGATGCTATATAAAAAAAGTTTGATTTGATTTGATTTAACAGTGAGCCCTCTACGGTGTAATACCTCAAATTATCCACATGGTGGCAGTAGACTACAAGCAAAATGGACCCAGGCAAGCTGGTATGGTATGCAACACCAGCAAAGAACAAAATAAACCATGAATCAAATCACTTTTTTTAACCAATAAAAGATGGAGCATTGCAGCCCTTGGAACCGAAGTAAGAGAAGTCTTGAATACTAACCATTTAGCTCTAGAGCGTACAAAGGCTTCTTTGGTCATATTAATATTTAAACACTGTAAATACTCTTTCAGTTTTATCAGTTTGATTTCTTCCTCCGGAGTACGGGAACTTTTGTTTACTAGGCTATTTAATTTTTTATAATTTCAGATTCTTTAAGATTGCTGTGTTTTTTCATTTATTTACTGTGTCTAATGCCTGATTCTCTGATTTTAAATTTAAAGATTCCCATTTTTGTATATTACCGAGTTCTTTTCTATTAAAAATATTCCAAGCAATTGCTTTGACTGAGTTACAGAAAGCTTAATCTTTTAGTACATTACAATTTAATTTCCAATAACCGCGTAATGTTGCTTTTTGTTGTAGAGGATTAGTAAAATAAATGAATATCATTTTGTGATCCGAAAATGGGGCATAACTATGTGATATTTCAAAAACATATTGCATAGTGTAAGAAGATATTAACCACATGTCTATTTGAGATTGTAAAGAACCACCAGCATTACTCCATGTATAGAGATGCACCAATCAGGATTTTTGAGGGCTGATCACCCATCACCAAAAGCAGAATCTGCCGATCCCGATATTGCCATCACCGATCACAGCGTGAAATCCAGAAATGCTTCAATATTGTTGTCTCATGTACCCAACACTGACATTGCATTATTAAGTATAAAAATGAAGAGATGAGAAAGTGCAATATTTCACACTAGAGACTCTTAAAGACAATTTAGACTCAGCTTACAAAGAGTAAGTGTAGCTTATTAACTTAAGCTTTCCTGTGATAATAAATGTGTACAACACAACATGTGCAGTGCAACAACACAGACAACTGTAGACATGTCACTCTCTTAGAGTTGATACAGGTTCCTGTCATTTTACCAGAACCAGCAGCAGAGAGCAGCAGCAGAAACAATTTTGTTCATTTTTTGCAGTTTTTGATCTTACCGCGGTCAAAAATTCTTATTCACCGCTGGTTGATGAGAAGTGGTGCTTGATGATTTATGGCAGTGGATTGTGAAGTCTAAAGGTGATTTTTGGTGGATTGGAACTGTCATCCCTGGTGGCAGACTAGTCAACAGCCTTGGCTGTAGCCACCACTTGGTTTTGGCATTTACCACCAGGTGGCCACAGCAGCTACCACCACCTGGCCTCAGCGGCCTCAGTGACATCACAATCACATTTATCAGACACGGACGTTGCCATTAAATACAGAGTTGATTTTAAACTAGTATGACCTAATCTTAATCTAGAAATGATTACTTCCTCTCTCCTACACTTTCTTTTGAAAACCTTCACGTTAATTGACTTCTGTATGCTATAAAAATGTCTCCCTTTTACACCGTTGTCCCACACCTTTTGCCATGAGTCCCTCACTGCCTTTCTAATTAATTTTGATTTTGCTTCACCTTTACCAAAAGAAATTTCCACAATTGCCTCACTACTCAATTTCAATGCTCTTTTAGCAATATTGTCCGCTTTCTCATTGCCATCAACACCCATGTGGGCAGGAACCCAACAAAACTGCACAGTAATTCCAGTTCTGTAAAACCTCCACAATACCATTAATATTTCCAACACTAGATCGTCTCTTGTTGTTTTCTTTTAATTCAAGCTCTGAAGGGCTGCAATGGAATCTGAACAAATGACAACTCTTTGTGGTCTGACCTCTTCCACCCACAGTAAAGCTAATATTGTGGCTGTAGTTTCTGCAGTGAACACAGACAATCTATTAGTAATCCATTTGCAAATGCTGACATCAAACTCTGGAACATATACTCCTGTTCCTACATGGTCACTCCCTGGATCTGTCGAGCCATCTGTGAAAATGGGAATAAAATTGTAATAGTTCCTCTTCAGATAATCCTGAACCAAATGGTTGATGACTAAATAGACAATTTTTCTTTGATTGGAAATGTTCTTTTTATTTGAAGCAACTTTTTTGATTGAAGTAGTGTTGTTTTGTGTTTGGGCCATATTATGGGTAGGACATTTGTGTCTTTATCATTTAATAAAAAAAGTATATAATATATACAGTGGGGAGAACAAGTATTTGATACACTGCCGATTTTGCAGGTTTTCCCACTTGAAAAACATGTAGAAGTCTGTAATTTTTATCATAGATACTCTTCAACTGTGAGTGACAGAATCTAAAAAAAAATCCAGAAAATCACATTGTATGATTTTTAAGTAATTAATTTGCATTTTATTGCATGACATAAGTATTTGATACATCAGAAAAACAGAACTTAATATTTTGTTCAGAAACCTTTGTTTGCAACTACAGAGATCAACGTTTCCTGTAGTTCTTGACCAGGTTTGCACACACTGCAGCAGGGATTTTGGCCCACTCCTCCATACAGATCTTCTCCAGATCCTTCAGGTTTCGGGGCTGTCGCTGGGCAATACGGACTTTCAGCTCCCTCCAAAGATTTTCTATTGGGTTCAGGTCTGGAGACTGGCTAGGCCACTCCAGGACCTTGAAATGCTTCTTACGGAGCCACTCCTTAGTTGCCCTGGCTGTGTGTTTCGGTTCGTTGTCATGCTGGAAGACCCAGCCACGACCCATCTTCAATGCTTTTACTGAGGGAAGGAGGTTGTTGGCCAAGATCTCGCGATACATGGCCCCATCCATCCTCCCCTCAATACGGTGCAGTCGTCCTGTCCCCTTTGCAGAAAAGCATCCCCAAAGAATGATGTTTCCACCTCCATGCTTCACGGTTGGGATGGTGTTCTTGGGGTTGTACTCATCCTTCTTCTTCCTCCAAACACGGCGAATGGAGTTTAGACCAAAAAGCTCTATTTTAGTCTCATCAGACCACATGACCTTCTCCCATTCCTCCTCTGGATCATCCAGATGGTCATTGGCAAACTTCAGACGGGCCTTGACATGCACTGGCTTGAGCAGGGGGACCTTGCGTGCGCTGCAGGATTTTAATCCATGACGGCGTAGTGTGTTACTAATGGTTTTCTTTGAGACTGTGGTCCCAGCTCTCTTCAGGTCATTGACCAGGTCCTGCCGTGTAGTTCTGGGTTGATCCCTCACCTTCCTCATGATCATTGATGCCCCACGAGGTGAGATTTTGCATGGAGCCCCAGACCGAGGGAGATTGACCGTCATCTTGAACTTCTTTCATTTTCTAATAATTGTGCCAACAGTTGTTGCCTTCTCACCAAGCTGCTTGCCTATTGTCCTGTAGCCCATCCCAGCCTTGTGCAGGTCTACAATTTTATCCCTGATGTCCTTACACAGCTCTCTGGTCTTGGCCATTGTGGAGAGGTTGGAGTTTGTTTGATTGAGTGTGTGGACCGGTGTCTTTTATACGGGTAACGAGTTCAAACAGGTGCAGTTAATACAGGTAATGAGTGGAGAACAGGAGGGCTTCTTAAAGAAGAACTAACAGGTCTGTGAGAGCCGGAAGTCTTACTGGTTGACAGGTGATCAAATACTCATGTCATGCAATAAAATGCAAATTAATTACTTAAAAATCATACAATGTGATTTCCTGGATATTTTTTTTTAGATTCTGTCACTCACAGTTGAAGAGCACCTATGATAAAAATTACAGACTTCTACATGCTTTTCAGGTGGGAAAACCTGCAAAATCGGCAGTGTATCAAATACTTGTTCTCCCCACTGTATAATAATAATATATAATAATATAATAATATCTATATAATTTTTTGGATTGAATATATTTTTTTTTCGATTTGAAGTGATTTTTTTTTATTGAAGTGAAAAAGTGTTAGAAGTCTTTTTTTTGATTGAATCATTTTGACACAAACATCCCGCAGTGGTCAGCCCATAGGGTCAGACATGTGTTTAGTGACAAGTGTCTACACCAACGACGTCTTTCTAACAAGCAAGTTATGTGACATCACGTCTACTTGGTTCCCTAGTAGGACACCAAAGCACTCGTGATATAAGTATTTCGGTCACGATGATTAGTAAAAGCCTTCACCAGAGCACCAAGAAAAGCAAGAGAAAAATCACTCACAACTTGTTTTGGCATTGGTGCATCTGCACGAATCCACTCTGTGAGCCACTGTGCTATTGCAACTGCATCATGTCTTTCAGACATCTGGACCACTGGGACACTGGAGCTGTTAGATCCTGTCAGGACGCCTTGGTAGAGGAATATGTGGCCAGATGAGCCATTTGGTCTCACCAGTTTTTTCACCACTGAGCCAGTTGCGTCAAAACACACTGTCTAGTGAGATTTCTTTGACAATGTTTTATATATGTGCATTTGTGTTTGACTCCAGTAGTGGCAGAAAAACTTGTCAAGGCCGATGTCTCTAATGCTACCACTGTTGGGAATGCTGTATTTTAAAAGCTGCAGTGACTTAATGGGATCTTTGTCACCCAATTCTGAGTCTTTCTTTTCTTGTTTTGCCTTCCTCAGGGTAGCCAAATTTGGAAGATGGCCTGGCTCAGGATCTCCAAAATCCATCAGCATGGTTGCTTGGGATGCCCGCCATACATGGGGTTCCTTCCTGCCCTCACACAGTTCTGTGACTACTCGCTCACGCAAATGTCCAGGCAGGAAACGTTTACAATGACCTGTGTGCTTGGACTCGTCAATGTTTTTGCACTTGAGGACCATTGGGCCGTTTAGTACAGGCTCTTTTTCACTTTTTATATCAAGCTGGCTTTGACACTCTTTGCAGTAGCCTTTTATAACAATATAAATTGTGGCTTGTAAAGGATACACCTTGGCTCTTTTAAAAACAAATATGCATGGGCTTTTAATCTGTTTCCAAATATACTCATTTATAGTATGAGTCCAGATCCCAGGTTTCAAAATTGTGTAGTCCATTTTTTATTTGAAGAAGTTTTGTCTTTGTATTCCACCTCTTCAGGTATAAACTGAACCCATTTGTCAAAAAAAACTCTGGAAATTCCTGGTCGTTTTCTTGTCCAGGAGAAAGGGAACCTGACTGGGATTATTCTGTGTCACTTTTTTCTGGATCCTTGGTCTGATTATTGAACCCTAACACTGACCAGACATTGTGTCCGTTTAATTTAACAGTTGTATGGGCCTTTGCAGAGATTTTGTTTCCAACTCGCTCAGCTCTGTCCAGACTCTGGCCTTAGGAGTGGCTATGTTTCCCTTCTCCAGCACTATGGCTTCCTTTGAGGAGTAGAGAACCTTCATGAGGGAATCTCTGCCTACTGCTGGTTCTTTGGGCATCTAGTTTAAAGAGAAATGTACTATTAGTGTAAATCCATTAAATATTTTAACTAATTTAGAACCAGCTTTATTAAGGACTTTATTTATCCATCAGTCTGCAAATTAAAATACTGTTAATTTACTATACAATAGTAGGATTTCAAAAATAAAGCGCATGTAAATATAACATATTTAAATCTGTGATATTAACAATTAAAAATGAAGTTTTTTGCTTTACATGAATACATCTACTTTTGAACTTAATCTGCATTTGTTCAAGCATCAGGGTTCATCATCAACCCAGACCAGCCCTGGATCGGAGCATCACCTGATGGCATGGTAACGTGCGCTTGCCATGGTGACGGCGTACTGGAGATAAAATGCCCATTCAACAGCAAGGACTGCTCACTCACTGAAAGCTGCAAAGATCCAACATTCTGTTTTCACATAGAAGAAGATGGGACATTGACACTTAAGACTGACCACAAGTACATGTATCAAGTGCAAGCTCAAATGCATGGTGCCAAGGTGAGTTACTGTGATTTTGTGGTATGGACACTGCAGGAGATTTTCATCCAATGGATCAAGTATGGTCCTGTTTTCTTCCACAACGCCTACCTCAAAGTGGTTGAACTCATCAAGACCGGCGTACTACCAGAGCTGCTGGGGAAATGGTACACAGCACCACGGCATCCTCCCACAGACACTGCAACCACAGTGCAGCCACCTCAAATAGGATGCTACTGTGGTAAAACCTTCTGGCTCAGATGACATCACCTGCACATCTGGACAGTGTAGGCGGAAGCACTTTCATAGGTCTTGCCTAAAAATTGAAAAGGTTACCAAAGACATGGAAATGTGTGGAGTGCAAAACAAAGGTTTAGCTAGTTTTTGATTAATCATTTTATCCTCATTTCAGTATCCTTTCAATGTTTACCTCCATGGAACTAATGCATTACAGAACTATTTTCTCTTAGATTTTAACATTCATATTTTCATTAATTGTTAGTTTGAAAAGTTACTGTATGTAAGTCAGGTTGAAGGAAACAGTTTCTAATTAGAACACTGAAAAAAATCTTAAAACTTAATACAAGACAATCACCTATCACCTAACATTTCTGTGAGACAAAATCTTACCAAGAAGATTTTATTTCTCGTCAGAAATGTCTCATGTCTAGTCTAAACAAATCTGATTACACTTTAAATAAGACTCATCACCTAAAAAGTAAGTAAACGTTTGTTTCAAACTAAATTTCAATGGAAATACTGTAAGTAGAGATATTTACCAATGTAGTAAAAAAAAAGAAAAACTCCATTGACAGATTTCAAGTGAAAATGACCTTGAAAGAAGTGAAAATTGTTTAAAAACAAGTTTCTTAGGTGATGAGACTTATTTGTTTTGAATAATTAATTTTAATCAAATTTAAAAGGTGAAACTAATATATTGCATAGTCTCATTACATGCAAAGCAAGATATTTTAAGCCTTTATTTGTTATAATTTTGATGATTTGAATTGATTATTGATTTCATAAAATATTCACATTTTGGGATTTTTTATTTGGGGTTTTGATAAACTGTGAGCCATAATCATCAAAATTATAACAAATAAAGGTTGAAATATCTCACTTTGCATGTGGTGGGAAATAATATATTTGTTTCACCTTTAGTTGAATTTACTGAAACGAGTTTTGCAATATTCTAATTTTCCGACCTTCACCTGTTTATTATGACATCAATAAATAAAAGAGCGCGCAGCAACATATGTTGCTGTCTTTAATGTAACCTGTCCTTTATTTTGGTTCGTTATTGTGTGTGTGCGTGTGGGACAGACGTGCATGGGACAACAGCCAGAATATTCTATCACTATTAAGCCTACTTTATGATTTTTAAAATACGCCGAATCATGTGTCTGGTATCATGCCTAGATGTATGACGTTTGCAGAAAAAAAAACCCGTGAAAATCAGTTTTATATTCTGCGAGTTATGACTGATTAAATGCGCCGACACTTAAGGCTGATTTATGGTTCTGCGTTACAGCAACGCAGAGCCTACGCCGTACCCTACGGCGTAGGCTCTGCGTCGACTTAACGCAGACCATAATTCAGGCTTTAACTGCGCCAGCCAGACCGATAACAGTGAGGGGAGCGGCGGCCCCGCGGCTCGTCAGCGCCAACAGGCAGCAGCGGTCGAGGAGGCGTCTGGTTCAAACCTTTGGCCTCGTCAAATTAACATCAGATACTCGTTTAATGCAGCAGAGCTATTAGCACCTACACGCCTGCGACGGTCGCCATCTTGGCCGCCCCGTTGCTAGGTTACGTTGCTAAATTCCAACACCAAGGTTTGACGTCATAGAATGTGGGCGTGGTTTGGGCTTCGACGACGTCATATTGTCTTTATCTACGGCTGAGATCTCCGGCAAGAGACATTCTACCATTGATCTGCGAGGTGGCAACATCTATATAGGCTATTATATGAACATTTTTCATTGTTTTTTTTCTACATTTAATATTTAGAAATGGGAAGTTCTGGAAGTTCACAAAGCTCCTACAAAACACTGTCCAATAGTTCGCCAATTTCAGATAACAGATTTTTACCAGATAACTACACACCTGTAAAAGTTTTAGGTCACGGATGTTTTGGAGATGTGTTGCAATACACAAAGAAGGACACAAACCAAAGTGTTGCAGTCAAGGTTTTGAAACAGAGGGTTGGTAAAAAGAGATATAAAGAGGTTGAAATCCTGAAGAAACTAAAAAAGCTTGACTCTGAGAAGAACAACTTGTTAACATTTATAGAAGCCTATGAATACCAAAACGACCTTTATTTGGTCTCTGAAATGCTTGATACAACTCTTCATGCGTTCATACAAGAGAGGTCATTGAATTCAGTTTCTGTGTCTGGAATAAGAGTAGTAGCTCGACAGATGCTGGTGGCTTTGGATACACTGAAAAGTGTAGGTTTAGTTCATACTGACATCAAGCCAGACAACGTCATGCTAGTAAACCATCAGTCACAGCCCTTCAGGGTGAAACTGATTGATTTTGGATTGGCTTTGAGATCATCTCAGCTAAGCTCGGGGAAAAAAATTCAACCTTTTGGTTATAGGGCCCCTGAGGTGATCCTGGGTCTTCCAATGGATGAAAGTGTGGACATGTGGTCTCTTGGATGCGTTTTGGGTTTCATGTACATTAGAAATCATCTCTACTCAATAAATTCTGAATATGAGACCATTAAGGCCATAGAACAGATGCAAGGAATGCTTCCAGATGATTTACTGGAAAAAGGAGAGAACACAAACCTTTTTTTTAACATCTTACAAGGGTCTCCAAACCATAAGTTTACTCTAAAAACATACGAAGAGTATCTTAAAGGAAACCGCTTTCATCCAAATACCCATTATGGCATCTATAAAAGCATCAACAGTCTTGATGAATTGCCAACGATAAGACTAGCTATTACGGATCCAGATGAATCGCAGGATACACAGGAATTTATAGACCTGATTAAGAAGATGCTGTTTGTGGATCCGAGGGAACGGATCACCCCCAGCGAAGCTCTCAATCACAGTTTTATTACAATGAAACACCTCTCTGGTTGTAATGGCCCCTATGCAAAATCAGCTCATGAAACTATGGAACTGGCAGAGCTTAGGAAGTCTGCAGATGAGCCGTTTGTAAAATCCACAAAAGTTAAATTTGAGAGAAAAAAGGCGAGAAAAAAAACAGAAAACAAAATAATAGAAAGTAAAGATAAATCATCACAAGCAGTAGCTAACAACACCGAAGATGAAGGAGCTTCTGATCAAAGGTTAACGCACACGTCTAAGAAAATATGTGATCACAAGGACACAATAGAAAGCATAACGAGAAAATGTTTAAATGATGTAGATTTTAAAGGGACTTATATAATGGTGAAGCCACGTTCAGGTGTTGAATCATCCGAAGGAACTTTTGACTTATCTACATCCTACAAAAAGGAAAGAACATCAATAAAAGTTAATGAAAGCACCACAGCAGCTGGAACATCTCAAAAACGTCCTGTAAGTGGTAAAGATGCTCCTTCCATCAAAGTGGAAACATGTTTAGATTCAAACAAAACTCACAAGACCAAGAAAATGTATCATCGCAAGGAGTCAAAATTAAAGTTGTCAGAAAAATGTTTAAATGATGTAGATTTTAAAGGGACTTATATAATGGTGAAGCCACGTTCAGGTGTTGAATCATCCGAAGGAACTTTTGACTTATCTACATCCTACAAAAAGGAAAGAACATCAATAAAAGTTAATGAAAGCACCACAGCAGCTGGAACATCTCAAAAACGTCCTGTAAGTGGTAAAGATGCTCCTTCCATCAAAGTGGAAACATGTTTAGATTCAAACAAAACTCACAAGACCAGGAAAATGTATCATCGCAAGGAGTCAAAATTAAAGTTGTCAGAAAAATGTTTAAATGATGTAGATTTTAAAGGGACTTGTATAATGGTGAAGCCACGTTCAGGTGTTGAATCATCCGAAGGAACTTTTGACTTATCTACATCCTACAAAAAGGAAAGAACATCAATAAAAGTTGATAAAAGCACCACAGCAGCTGGAACATCTCAAAAACGTCCTGTAAGTGGTAAAGATGCTCCTTCCATCAAAGTGGAAACATGTTTAGATTCAAACAAAACTCACAAGACCAAGAAAAAGTATCATCGCAAGGAGTCAAAATTAAAGTTGCCAGAAAAATGTTTAAATGATGTAGATTTTAAAGGGACTTATATAATGGTGAAGCCATGTTGTTCAGATATTGAAGCAGCCGAACAAAATTTTGACAGATCTACATCTAATAAAAAAGCTGGAACATGTCAACAACTTCCTGAAAGTAATAAAGATGCTGCTTCCATCAAAGTGAAAAAACATTTAGACTCAAACAAAACTCACAAGACGACGAAGATGTGTCATCACAAGGAGTCAAAATCAGAGTTAGCTGACAAATGCTCCAACCGTCCTTGTTGCAATAAGAGACAGACTGTTGCAAAGGCCCGTCCTCCAGCTGGTAAAAACACAGGTGACAACACTGCTGTCAACAAGAAAACTGAACTTTCAACAAAACTTGGAGGCAAAACCAGAGATGCTGGAACGGCCAAGAAACACTGTTCTACAAAGAAAGAAAAAACTTCCAGCGAGGAAGGGAAACCTGTTTTGGTTGAGGTTAAAACAAAACAAAAGTATATTAGAAGGCTTAAGAAATTCTTCTCTGGTTTATTTAAGTGTCTCCTATGCTGCTGAAAAAAACAGGAAAAAAAATAAAACTACTGATGATAGCTTTGCACGAGCTACGTAATGTCCTTCATTAGGCCTATTGCAGCATCTGGAGGTAGTTCCTGCATGAACATCCCCACCCAGTTTGTGAAACTAGAGAAGATGTTTTGCATATATTTGTATATATGTGTGATATTCACAAAAGTGTTTTTGTAGAGTTGTTATTATTATTATTGTTATTATTATTGTTTTATCTCCGCTGAAGTCACTTTTTGGTTTATTGTTATCTTTGGTATTGGTATCTCTCTATTTTTTATTTTATCCTGCTAAAATATGAACAAGAAAGAGAAACACACAAGGACTTGTAGCACCAGAAACGGACACACAGTGGCAACACCGACCCGCGCCACTGGGATTCTTCACAGCAAGACGAGGAAGGGAAGCTCATAATCCGTTGGACTTGGAGAATGAGCAGTGGTGGTCTGGTGTCACTGATTGTATTTGTGTGTTTCCAGGTTGGTTGGATCAACTGATCACCACCTGGTGGTGAGTTGGATCTGCTGGCAGGGGAGGAAGCTGGTCAGACCTGGAAGACCCAAGCGTATCGTGAGGGTCTGCTGGGAACGTCTGGCAGATTCCCCTGTCAGGGAGGTCTTCAACTCCCACCTCCGGGAGAGCTTTGACCGGATTCCGAGGGAGGCCGGAGACATTGAGTCCGAATGGACCATTTTCTCCACTTCCATTGTTGACGCGGCCGTCCGGAGCTGCGGCCATAAGGTCTCCGGCGCCTGTCGCGGCGGCAATCCCCGAACCCGGTGGTGGACACCGGAAGTAAGGGATGCCGTCAAGCTGAAAAAGGAGTCCTACCGAGCCTGGCTAGCTCGGCGGACTCCCGAGGCAGCTGACGGGTACCGGCAGGCCAAGCGGACTGCAGCCCGGGCGGTCGCGGAAGCAAAACTCGGGTCTGGGAAAAGTTCGGGGAGGCCATGGAGGAGGACTACCGGTTGGCCTCGAGGAAATTCTGGCAAACCATCCGGCGCCTCAGGAGGGGGAAGCAGTGCTCCGCCAACACTGTTTACAGTGGAGGAGGGGAGCTGTTGACCTCGACTGGGGACATCGTCGGGCGGTGGAAGGAATACTTCGAGGATCTCCTCAATCCCGCTGACACGCCTTCCGTCGAGGAAGCAGAGGCTGAGGATTCAGAGGTTGATTCATTCATCACCCAAGCTGAAGTTACTGAGGTAGTTCGGAAGCTCCTCAGTGGCAAGACACCGGGGGTGGATGAGATCCGCCCTGAGTACCTCAAGTCTCTGGATGTTGCGGGGCTGTCGTGGCTGACACGCCTCTGCAGCATCGTGTGGCAGTCGGGGACAGTGCCTCTGGACTGGCAGAGCGGGGTGGTGGCCCCTCTCTTCAAAAAGGGGGACCGGAGGGTGTGTTCCAACTACCGGGGAATCGCACTCCTCAGCCTCCCGGGGAAAGTCTATTCCAGGGTGCTGGAGAGGAGAATTCGGCCGATAGTCGAACCTCGGATTCAAGAGGAACAATGCGGTTTTCGCCCTGGCCGTGGAACGCTGGACCAGCTCTACACCCTCCGCAGGGTGCTCGAGGGCGCATGGGAGTTTGCCCAACCAGTCCACATGTGTTTTGTGGACTTGGAGAAGGCTTTCGACCGTGTCCCACGTGGCATCCTGTGGGGGGTGCTCCGAGAGTATGGGGTCGGAGGCCCTCTGCTGAGGGCTGTACGGTCCCTGTATGACCGGAGCAGGAGCTTGGTTCGCATTGCCGGCAGTAAGTCAGACCTGTTCCCGGTGCGTGTTGGACTCCGGCAGGGCTGCCCTTTGTCACCGGTTCTGTTCATTATTTTTATGGACAGAATTTCTAGGCACAGCCAAGTGCCGGAGGGGGTACGGTTCGGGAGCCACTTGATTTCATCTCTGCTTTTTGCAGATGATGTGGTCTTGTTGGCTCCCTCGAGCCAGGACCTTCAGCATGCACTGGGGCGGTTTGCAGCCGAGTGTGAAGCAGCTGGGATGAGAATCAGCACCTCTAAGTCTGAGGCCATGGTTCTCGACCGGAAAAAGGTCGCGAGATTGACAGGCGGATCGGTGCGGCGGCCGCAGTAATGCGGTCATTGTATCGGTCCGTCGTGGTGAAGAAGGAGCTGAGCCGAAAGGCAAAGCTCTCGGTTTACCGGTCGATCTACGTTCCCACCCTCACCTATGGTCATGAACTCTGGGTCATGACCGAAAGAACGGGATCCCGGATACAAGCGGCCGAAATGAGTTTCCTCCGCAGGGTGGCGGGGCGCTCCCTTAGAGATAGGGTGAGGAGCTCTGTCACCCGGGAGGAGCTCGGAGTAGAACCGCTGCTCCTCCACATCGAGAGGAGCCAGCTGAGGTGGCTCGGGCACCTGTATAGGATGCCCCCTGGACGCAACGAGGGCTTCATATCTCGTTTCTCACCGGATTGCAAAAGCTAAAAAGCCCTTTACAATTGGAGAGGAGCTAATACTGCCCGCTGCAAAACACATCTGCCTCAAACTTTTGGAGGAAAAAGCAGCTGGCAAAGTGGGAAAGGTTCCCCTTTCCAACAATACTGTTGCCAGGAGAATTGATGATATTGCCGAGGATATTGAGGGACAATTGCTGGACAGAATAAAAGCATCTCCGTGGTATGCAATACAAGTGGACGAATCTACTGATGTGGAAAATTCTATTTCTAAAATGTTTATTAAAATTGACATAAATTGTCAACCGGTCCCTGAGCTTTTTGTTTATACTTCTGCTGGTCCTTGGCACAAAAAAGGTTGGGAACCCCTGCACTAGAGGGCTCATTCTTTTTGGTTTGGAACGCTTCATCTGACATTATTACAAGAAAACTTAAAATGTATACACATTTTTTTCATAAATCCTGCCTCAATCCTGCCTCATGCTCCTTTAATGTTTTACTGTTACCTCAGATGTATAAGAGTCATTCTATAATTAGGGGCACATTTCATATCAACCAAAAGTGACAAAATCAGTTTTCTTTTTTGATAAATAATCTAGTTTTTTCCATAATATACCCCGTAAATGTGCTAAATTCATTAAATGCCAAGCTTAAACTCTAATTACATATTCAATATTTTAATGAAAATAAACATTGGACTCATTATTTTGTCAACCGTGTTACAGACAAATGTTGTGTCATATACAACAAGAACTAGGTACTACACATTTGATAATACATTTGTTTGAAAGGTTTTGAGTCTATTCACCAGGGGTTTTAGGGTTGCCTGTCTAACTGATTTGAAAATATGAATTTTGAGCTTCATAATGGACATTCTATGGGATGTTGTCAGGAGGGATTAATAATTTTTTCAACATAAATGCATATTACACTGAATTTAGAGTTATTCACCAATCTTATATAAGACCTCTCTCTCTGCAGATTTTCCCCACTTTTTTTTTTTTTTTTTTACAGTTTAGTCAATATTTAAAAGATATATGACACAAAAAACATTCATAACACAGTTGACAGGCAAAGTAACACAGTTGACAGGAGTAACACAGTTGACAGGACGCATTAGGAGGACAAGAGAAACCTTTCTTTATGATAAAAACATTTTAATGAAACAAATTTAAGTGTCATGCAATTAAGTGGATGAGTTGAACTTGAAAATTTTCAATCCATAGTTAACAGAACAAATACATAAAATGCTTTAATAACAAATCTTTCCATCTTGTATTTCATCTTGTATTTCATATTGTATTTCATATTGCATTTCATCTTTGTTTCTTTTCAAAAGATCCTACTCATAGTCTATTTCATATTTGTTCTTTCTTTTGTTCTTTCATGTTCTTGTTCTTTCGTGTTCCTTTTGATTTCAGTCACAAGTCTGATATCTTGGACCATAGGTCCCTGTTGATCTCCATATGACGGGAGGTCACAGAAGTTGGAGGAGGAATCATTCTGACGATATCTTCATGCAAATACCACAGGACATCTTCCCGCGTTGGCCAGAAAAAGCGGTTTATTCCAATCCGGTGCATACATTTTACTTCAACGTGAGTTTCAGTCACCTCTTGAATCACTCCAGGATAAATGTCGTCATCATATTTCACACAACACCACTGGCCGATGATGTCTGAGTTTTGCCAAGGAATTTCGGACCGCTTTTGACTGTTATCCTGTGTTGAAGAAGAGCTCAGCGTTGGGGATGTCTTTCCCGTGGCTGACAAGCCTGTCAGCGGTCCTTTTGAGGAGGCCTCCAACTCCATCTGGGGCCTCCTTGCCGTGGCTCGCCTCAAAAAAGTTCCAGGTGCCTGATTGGAACCCACACTGCTGCAGCTTAGTACAGAACAGATAGAAATTGCCTTTCTGCCTGTATTGTGTGCATGGCCCATCGCTGAAAAAATGCACCACGGTCACATTTGGATGAGAAGCCTTGACCAGGTTGAGTATTGGGGATAGATGGGTCCATATGGCTGCAGGCCCTTTCTCCTTCGATGGGCTGATTGTGCCAAAGCACACATGTTCTTCCACTCCACCAATATGTAGAACTCCAGTGTGTAGTGTTGCCTGCTGCTGGTTTGACGCAAAGTGTACAGCTTGGTTTTCAGAGGAGTACTTGCAGGCATAGTTTTCTGAAAAATCTACATGAATTAAGCATTCGTGATCTGTCATGCTCCTCTTTAGTACCCGGTAGAAGGTGAATTGCTGTTTTATGTTAAAGAGGTGTCTTTTGAAGTTTGTAAGTTGGCATTGGAAGATTTCAAGTAGGTTCTGCAAAGTTGTCTCTGTCTTCTTTTTCATTGTGATTTTGACAGACACTTTCTCTTTTTCACCTTTATTGTTCTTCTTCTCTCTGAGAACAGTCTCGGTTGTCCACTGTGTGACAAAAACACTTGCTTGCAAATCCCCCTCACTTGCAACTGGAAAGTCTCTATCTTTGCAGTTGGGACATTCATTGTACATGCAGTCCTTCGAATTTGAGTCACAGCATATTGACTCTGCCATTTCCTCCAAGTTAGTCCCCCAGATGAGTCAGAGAGAATGTAGCTTCTCTACAAGAAAACAGAGATTCTCATGCACCTTGCAAAGGAACTCTGCAATGGATGGCTGGACCACCCAGAAGGGCCGCACGGCAGAACAAAGAATATGAGATCCTGCAGTCAGGGCTCTCAAGGAGGAATCTCCTATGCAGGTTTTTCATGGTGTCGTTTAAGAACCTTTTCTGTTTCTTTATCTTCCCTCTTGTTATTGTTTGTGATTTTCCAGCTGTGAGGCGACTGTTATCATCCCTTGTCAAGAAGGACAGAACTTTGTTGCACAGTTTATAGCATAGGGATCTATATGTCAACTTGTTGGAGAGTGATATCTCACTGTAGCTCTGCAGTTTTCTTGAAATTCCTAAGGTCTCCTGAATTCTTTTTTTGAACTTGTATTTTTTCAAGATCCTTCCTGACACCAGAGCTGTGATGAGCTGCCTAGTTTTTTTGTGTTTGGTAGAGTCAAACGTTTTGCCGATGTTGTCCACTAGGGCATGATGGAAAACTAAAGTTTTGTGCACTTCTCTAGACACAGGAATCCTTCCTAACAGGTGCCAGGTTTTTGATCTAGGTGACTCTGAAACTTTCTGTAGTCTTGCACATCTTTTTCTATATTTGTCAGTTTTTCTTTTCTGTTGTTTGAGTGAGTCCTTCAGACCCTGAATCTCCCTGTATAACTTGGACTCCCTTCTCTTGACTTTCTTCCTTCCAGCACTGCTCAGTCTGAAATAATACAAAAATTATTACTAAATTGATAATGTGTTCTATGCTTACTGAACAGAGAAAGGATGACAAGCTGTCACTCTAGTCTTTTCATCATCATTTCATAATAAAAGCTATTGTTAATCCTATTTTCTGTTCAATAAATTTCTACCTTGACATCTGAGGCTCTGGATCAACTTCAGGACTCTGGGGTGGAGTAACCTGGTTCTCTATCACTTTCGCTCTCTCTCTGCTCTGGCGTTGGGCTCTTCTCCAATATGCTCGTTTCCTTCTCTTCTCTCTTTCACTTAGATCTTTCACTGGCTTCACCTTCCCTAGCTTTTTGTTCTCATGCCACGTCTCTCTGTGTTTCTGTAAATATGCAGCCCTTCTCTCAGGATCAGCATTACGCAGAGCCCTGTACTGGCGCTGTTTCTCAGCGTGTGTGAGCAGTGTGTGTGTAGTGTCGCGCTCAGCACTAAAGCTAATACTAAGCTACAAGCTAACACCAGCTACGGCTGTTGCCCTGGTAACACAAGACCGAGTTCAAAGTTAAAAGGTCAAGCTATGTTGTTTCACTTGTGTTAATATTGTATAAAGTGAGTTAGTGACTGCAATGATTATTATTCTGTTATATTAAGTGAACACTTAATTTACTTTATGTACTTTAGGTACAAAAATACTCTTTCATTAAGAGACAGAAAAGTTTGTACATGATTGCTCAGATTACATGATTAGTGATGTGTGTTTGAGAAAAGAGTGTACATGATGATATATTAAAGAAGCAGGTTCGGGTCTGTTTTTATGTATTTAAGAAGCAGGTCATGGTCTGTTTTTACTGTATGTATTAAAAAATGAGGTTATGGTCTGTTTTTATGTATTAAAGAAGCAGGTTATGGTCTGTTTTTATGTATTAAAGAAAGAGGTTATTGTCTGTTTATACGTATTAAAGAAGCAGGTTCCGTTCTGTTTTTATGTATTTAAAGAGCAGATTCCGGTCTGTTTTTATGTATTAAAGAAGCAGGTTCCGGTCTCTTTTTATGTATTAAAGAAGTGGGTTCCGGTCTGTTTTTATGTATAAAAGAAACAGGTTCTGTTCTGTTTTTACGCATTTAAGAAGCAGGTTCCGGTCTGTTTTTATGTATTTAAAGAGCAGATTCCAGTCTGTTTTTATATATTATAGAAGGAGGTTCCAGTCTGTTTTTATACATTAAAGAAGCAGATTCCGGTCTGTTTTTATGTATTTAAGAAGCAGGTTATGGTCTGTTTTTATGTATTAAAGAAGGAGGTTCCGTTCTATTTTTATGTATTTAAAGAGCAGGTTCCGGTCTGTTTTTATGTATTTAAAGAAGTGTGTTCCAGTCTGTTTTTATGTATAAAAGAAACAGGTTCTGTTCTGTTTTTACGCATTTAAGAAGTAGATTCCGGTTCCGGTCTGTTTTTATATATTAAAGAAGCAGGTTCCGGTCTGTTTTTATGTATTTAAGAAGCAGGTTCCGGTTCCGGTCTGTTTTTATATATTAAAGAAGCAGGTTCCGGTCTGTTTTTATATATTAAAGAAGCAGGTTCCGGTCTGTTTTTATACATTTAAATAGCAGGTTCCAGTCTCTTTTTGTGTATTAAAGAAGTGTGTTCCAGTCTGTTTTTATGTGTAAAAGAAACAGGTTCTGTTCTGTTTTTACGCATTTAAGAAGCAGGTTCCGGTCTGTTTTTATGTATTTAAAGAGCAGATTCCGGTCTGTGTTTATGTATTTAAGAAGCAGGTTATGGTCTGTTTTTATGTATTTAAGAAGGAGATTATTTTCTGTTTATACGTATTAAAGAAGCAGGTTCCGTTCGGTTTTGTATTTAAAGAGAAGGTTCCGGTCTGTTTTTATGTATTTAAAGAAGAAGGTTCCGTTCTGTTTTTATGTATTTAAAGAAGCAGGTTCCGGTCTGTTTTTATGTATTAAAGAAGCAGGTTCCGGTCTGTTTTTATACATTTAAAGAAGCAGGTTCCGGTCTGTTTTTATACATTTAAAGAAGCAGGTTCCGGTCTGTTTTTATACATTTAAAGAAGCAGGTTCCGGTCTGTTTTTATGTATTAAAGAAGCAGGTTCCGGTCTGTTTTTATGTATTAAAGAAGCAGGTTCCGGTCTGTTTTTATACATTTAAAGAAGCAGGTTCCGGTCTGTTTTTATACATTTAAAGAAGCAGGTTCCGGTCTGTTTTTATACATTTAAAGAAGCAGGTTCCGGTCTGTTTTTATACATTTAAATAGCAGGTTCCAGTATCTTTTTATGTATTAAAGAAGCAGGTTCCGGTCTGTTTTTATGTATTAAAGAAGCAGGTTCCGGTCTGTTTTTATACATTTAAAGAAGCAGGTTCCGGTCTGTTTTTATACATTTAAAGAAGCAGGTTCCGGTCTGTTTTTATGTATTAAAGAAGGAGGTTCCAGTCTGTTTTTATACATTTAAATAGCAGGTTCCAGTATCTTTTTATGTATTAAAGAAGCAGGTTCCGGTCTGTTTTTATGTATTTGAAGAGCAGGTTCCGGTCTGTTTTTATATATTAAAGAAGCAGGTTCCGGTCTGTTTTTATACATTTAAATAGCAGGTTCCGGTCTGTTTTTATACATTTAAATAGCAGGTTCCAGTCTCTTTTTATGTATTAAAGAAGTGTGTTTTCCGGTCTGTTTTTATGTATAAAAGGTTCTGTTCTGTTTTTACGCATTTAAGAAGCAGATTCCGGTCTGTTTTTATATATTAAAGAAGCAGGTTCCGGTCTGTTTTTATTTATTTAAAGAGCAGGTTCCGGTCTGTTTTTATATAATATGGGGATAACAGCAGAAAATAAGACAAGAGGGTGGGCCGGTGTTGCTGAAGCTGTGTCCGCGGTGGGAGGGAGCCTGCGGGACGGCCCAGGGGTGAAGAAGAAGTGGGCCGACTTCAATTCGGAGGTAAAAAAGAAAGGAGCGGAGCGGAAAAGGTTAATCAACAAGAAAGGCGGAGCTGAAAGAGTGTTTGTCGACAGCCTGGAGGAGAAAGTGCTCGACATTATTGGAGAAACAGCGGTCGAGGGAGTCCAAGGGGGCGTCGACACAGGAGACCCACCGGCGGTGACAGCAGGTAACCGTTAACCGTTTTTATTAAGTTTTTTTTCAGGCTTAAAAGTAACCGTTAAGATCCCCAACCTGGGCTCAGTTTATCCAAATAACGCCTGTTAAGAAATTTGCTCAGAAAATCTCGGGATTTCAGCCTGACTGCCGGCTCCGGAGCTGATTTATGGTTCCGCGTTAAATCGACGCAGAGCATACGGCGTAAGTTACGTAGCCTACGCCGTAGCTTACGTAGCCTACGGCTCTGTTACAAAATACTGTATGTTACGCTGCTAGTTCTTTAAATGTTACAATGTTTCAAGCGCAGCAGGACACAATTATACCGTCGGTTAATGTGTGCAATGCACCACTAACGTATACTGTATTACTGTATTCTCCGTTCATTGCAGGCCCTGTCATCTCAGTGTTTACTCTACCAGCTGACACAAGCAGCACAAGCTCCGACTCTGACGTTGTGCTTAATGTTGTGGAGGACTTCAGTGCTGAAGAAGCACAGGTAGGCTTGAAAACAACACACTGAACAGTACAGTTGGCAACATAAGCTGTGAACAGGGTTCCTACACAAGTATGGAAATAAATTAGACCAATTCCCAGGTATCAAAATGTATGGAAAAATGAAAAATAAAGTATGGAAAAATATTTGTTTCACCTAGTGTGTGTGTGTGTGTGTGTGTGTGTGTGTGTGTGTGTGTGAAGGATGAAATGTGTAGGAACCTTTTGTGAAGACTGTAGATGGAAATTACATATTTTATAATATTGTCTTAATTGTTTTTGTTCTTTGTACTTGTTTTTACAGACCATAGAGGATAACCTCCTGGCAAACATTTTGCCTAGGGCCCTATTCTTCCAGCCCCCTCCAGCAAGGACCAAGTCTGACACCGCTGAGATGGTGATGCTGCAGAGAGAATTGGTGAAAGAAGTTTCAGCAATAAGGAAGATCCAGGAGGAGCTGCTGTGTGTAAAAAAAGTTAAAGATTGCTCAGGAGAAACTGAGATGAAAAAGAAAGAAAGAAAGGAAATGAATAAATGTTGTTTTTTCTTGTAACAAATGAAATGTTTTGGAAAAAGTCGTTTTTTGTAACAATTTTTGTATTGAATATTAAATAATTTATTTGATTGTATAATAATGTCTGAATTTATATTCTTTGAAATATTACTATGGTATAATATTACTATGCTAACTACAACATTTTTTATACTGCTAACAAATCAAATGGGATATTTATATACATTGTGATTTTACATTTTGTGTAGTAGATTTTGCTTTAATTTGCTTGGGTGAACCTCCTTCTAATGAGGTCATTTCTAGCTTGGATGCCAGTCTCGCATGGGGCAGGGTGGTCATGTCCATCTTCCTCAGGGCGGTCGTCAGGGATGTTGGGTACTGGCAGGCGATACATCTGGCAGATGTTGTGTAGTATGAAGGCTGAGGTGATGATTTTACAGGCTTTTTCAGGTGTGTACTGCAGCACTCCTCCAGAACGGTCGATGCATCTGAAGCGAGACTTCACTACACCGATGCATCGCTCCACAATATTGCGGGTCTTTGTTTGTGCACTTGTGTAGCGCCTCTCTGCCAGTGTTCCTGGGTGAAGGAGTGGTGTCATCAGCCAGGGTCGAAGGCCATAGCCACTATCACCTGTGTCATAGAGACCATCATTACTTTATTAGGAAGCTTATTTAGATGTGGAAATATAAATATGTTTTTAACATTCTTATAACTTTCTTACCTAACAACCAGCCATCTGGCATTTCTCCATCGCTGAATTTTATGCCTATTCCCGAATTCATCAGGATGAAGGAATCATGGGTTTGTCCTGGCCACTTAGCTTCAAGGTTGGTGACGCGCAGTGTTGCATCACAGATGACTTGCACATTTATTTAATGGTAGCTTTTTCTGTTGACATAGATATCCTCCTCATCCTTAGGTGCCTATTTAAAAAAAAAAATTTTTTTAAACTTTCAAAGGTTTGTTATTCAAAAAATACAGAAGGGAACGTTAAAGGTGTTTTCAGTGATATTTGTTCATATGAGTGCTAAATAGCTCTATAATTCTCCATTATTTAATACAGTTGTAAACAGTAAGGGAAATGCTCTTGCAGGTGACTGGTGCAAATGCAAAATAATCTCTCTTGCAATGTACCCAAACACCTGAAAACATCTTTAAAATAAGGTACTGCCATGTAAACTTACTTTGATAGCAATATGGGTCCCGTCAACTACTCCTAACACATTAGGAAATCCTGCAATCTCAAAGAGCTGCTGCTTGGATTGAATGCATTCTGTTGCTGTTGCTGGAAACTTTATGAACTGCCTTGCTCTTGTGCTTAGTGCATTTGACACATCCCTGACCACACGACTGACAGAGGATTGACTCACTCCTACAGTGCCCCCTAACACCATCTGAAAAGTTCCAGAAGCAAAGAATCTCAAGGCAACCATTACTTGTAGTACCACAGGAAGTGATGATGATCTCCTTGTACTCCTTTGCAACTCATCTTTCAAGATATCTGCAAGTTGCAAGATTGCCCTTCTAGGAAGCCTATACTGCCTCAGTAAAACATGATCCGGCAGTCTTAGAGGATCCATTCTGTCCCTCATTGGTCTTGGTGGGTTTTCTTCCCTAACTGCTACCCAAAGTGCTTCCATCTATAAAACAAATGTGGGAAAACTAATGAGGGCAATAACAACTGATTATGTAAAGGAAATAAGATGACAACAACTTAGAGTAATTTAACATTCTAATACATCCCTAGTAATAGTAAATGTTGTGTTGTGTTGTATTTATTTTATGTGAAACTTTTTAAGAATGTCCATCTGCTGTGCCTGCACCTGCGCACTTTATATGTTTATATGTCTATATGTTTACATGTTCACCGTGGGAAGTGGGAAACGTCCCTCTCAATCTCTGTATGTCTTGACATATAGTATTGACAATAAAGCTACTTTGACTTTGACTAATTTAACATACTAACTGTCAGTTAACTAACAGTTAACTGACAGTTAACTACCACGCTAATTAACATGCTAACAAACAGTTAACAGGCTCTTTGTGTAATTAATTACAAGTATATCCTCAAACTATGACTTACTAGTCTAAACTTGTCTAAAATGTGTTGGAAAAAGGTGATTTTAGAGTCTTACCTTTTCACAGACCAAATCTTAAAACAGGTCAAGGTTGTCTTAAGTTAAGAAAAAACAAATTTGAGAACTTTTATTTCAAGAATACCATTTCTTCTTAAGTTTTTTCTTAAGAAGAAAGTTAAGAAAATACTTAAGAACTTTTTTGGAGAATACGACTTAAGAATTTTTTCTTCTTAAGACAGAACTTAAGAAAAAAATGGCACTTAAGAAGATTTTTTTTCTTAAGAATGTTTTGAGAATACGGCCCCTGGTGTAGACAGAGACAACCGGAGTTTTGCGTTTTTCGAACGTCACATTATGCTCCAAAACAACAACAAATCTGCTCTGAGTCTGACGTCTAACGTGCGACCCAGAACTATGGATGATCCACCATCTGTCCTCCAAGCTATTTATTAAATAAATGGTCTCTGCTCTTGACACCGTTACACCGACGCGGAGCCTACGCCGTAGGGTACGCGGCGACGCGCAGCTGGGCTGCAGCTGGGCTGCAGCTGGGCTGCAGCTGGGCTGCGTCGATTAACGCGGCAGCTCCGCGGCGGACACAGGGAAACTCCAGCTCGTTGCCCGAGGAGGAGGAGCGGATCCCGGGGAAGCGGCGCAGCTTCCCCAGGGCTGCAGCAGTGCTGCAGCTGGGCTGCAGCTGGGCTGCGTCAATTAACGCGGCAGCTCCGCGGCGGACACGGGGAAACTCCAGGGGCCGGATTCTCCAATATCTTCTTAAGAAAATATTAAGAAATGTCTTAAGATCTAAAATTAAGAAGTTCGTAAGAAAGTTCTTAAGTGCAATTCCTCAAAATTTTCTTAAGAACCATCTTAAGAACTGTCATTTCTTACGAATTTCTTATTTTTCTACTTAAGAACTTCTTAAAATATGGCTGTTTTTGAAATCACTCAATCAATTCAGCAGCCGCTCCAGCGGACCATTCAGCAGTAGCAGCCAAGTATCCCAGAATGCATTTCGCACCAAAACGACAGCGGGAGCCGAGAGCTAAAAGCAGGCTAAAGGCTGTTTTAATTTCCGCTGTAGCGCTGTTAATATGCCACTTTATTAAGTTTTAATATTTTTTCAGATGCCAAAGTCCCCCTTAAGATCCCCAACCTGGCCTCAGTTTATCCAAATAACGCCTGTTGAGAAATTTGCTCCGACGTTTTCGGGGATAAGAAGAGCCGGCGGCCACGGGGAGCAGCATTAGCTCAGGTGAATCGACTAAATATAATGAAATTAATAAAAATAATAATAATATAATGAAATTAATACAAATAATAATAATAATATAATGAAATGAATAATACATATAATTTTGTATACCAAGTACGTAGAGGTGCACTAAATAAAAACCCAAACATATGTAGCTTAATAAAACAAAATAAAATTCAATAGACTGATATGTTCATTTTAATACCTTTTATTAAAATTGTGACGGCTCTGATGTACAGACAGAGCAGCAGCGCTGGTTCTGGGGCTCCAGTAAAAACATGAAGCTCCACTTTATATTCAGACAAACTAATATGGAAACTACAACTGTTAGATTTCATCTATTAAACCAACATTTATCTTCCTAAATGATTTATTTCAGCCAGCGACAATTCTCCACATAGCTGCAGTTCATTGGTTCAGTTTCTCCCCGGGACGACAGCGCGGTTTTACCCGGCGATCACGCCTCTCCCCCCGGCCGTGAGCTAATGCTGCTCCCCGCAGCCGCCGGCTCTTCTCATCCCCGAAAACGTTGGAGCAAATTTCTCAACAGGCGTTATTTGGATAAACTGAGGCCAGGTTGGGGATCTTAAGGGGGACTTTGGCATCTGAAAAAATATTAAACCTTAATAAAGTGGCATATTAACAGCGCTACAGCGGAAATTAAAACAGCCTTTAGCCTGCTTTTAGCTCTCGGCTCCCGCTGTCGTTTTGGTGCGAAATGCATTCTGGGATACTTGGCTGCTACTGCTGAACGGTCTGCTGAATTGATTGAGTGATTTCAAAAACAGCCATATTTTAAGAAGTTCTTAAGTAGAAAAATAAGAAATTCGTAAGAAATGATAGTTCTTAAGATGGTTCTTAAGAAAATATTGAGGAATTGCACTTAAGAACTTTCTTACGAACTTCTTAATTTTAGATCTTAAGACATTTCTTAAGATTTTCTTAAGAAGATATTGGAGAATCCGGCCCCTGCTCTTTAAATACAAAACCGAACGGAACCTGCTTCTTTAATACGTATAAACAGACAATAACCTCCTTCTTTAATACATAAAAACAGACCATAACCTGCTTCTCAAATACATAAAAACAGACCGAAACCTGCTCTTTAAATGAATAAAAACAGACCGGAACCTGGGGCCGGATTCTCCAATATCTTCTTAAGAAAATCTTAAGAAATGTCTTAAGATCTAAAATTAAGAAGTTCGTAAGAAAGTTCTTAAGTGCAATTCCTCAATATTTTCTTAAGAACCATCTTAAGAACTGTCATTTCTTACGAATTTCTTATTTTTCTACTTAAGAACTTCTTAAAATATGGCTGTTTTTGAAATCACTCAATCAATTCAGCAGACCGTTCAGCAGTAGCAGCCAAGTATCCCAGAATGCATTTCGCACCAAAACGACAGCGGGAGCCGAGAGCTAAAAGCAGGCTAAAGGCTGTTTTAATTTCCGCTGTAGCGCTGTTAATATGCCACTTTATTAAGGTTTAATATTTTTTCAGATGCCAAAGTCCCCCTTAAGATCCCCAACCTGGCCTCAGTTTATCCAAATAACGCCTGTTGAGAAATTTGCTCCAACGTTTTCGGGGATGAGAAGAGCCGGCGGCTGCGGGGAGCAGCATTAGCTCACGGCCGGGGGGAGAGGCGTGATCGCCGGGTAAAACCGCGCTGTCGTCCCGGGGAGAAACTGAACCAATGAACTGCAGCTATGTGGAGAATTGTCGCTGGCTGAAATAAATCATTTAGGAAGATAAATGTTGGTTTAATAGATGAAATCTAACAGTTGTAGTTTCCATATTAGTTTGTCTGAATATAAAGTGGAGCTTCATGTTTTTACTGGAGCCCCAGAACCAGCGCTGCTGCTCTGTCTGTACATCAGAGCCGTCACAATTTTAATAAAAGGTATTAAAATGAACATATCAGTCTATTGAATTTTATTTTGTTTTATTAAGCTACATATGTTTGGGTTTTTATTTAGTGCACCTCTACGTACTTGGTATACAAAATTATATGTATTATTCATTTCATTATATTATTATTATTATTTGTATTAATTTCATTATATTATTATTATTTTTATTAATTTCATTATATTTAGTCAATTCACCTGAGCTAATGCTGCTCCCCGTGGCCGCCGGCTCTTCTCATCCCCGAAAACGTCGGAGCAAATTTCTCAACAGGCGTTATTTGGATAAACTGAGGCCAGGTTGGGGATCTTAAGGGGGACTTTGGCATCTGAAAAAATATTAAAACTTAATAAAGTGGCATATTAACAGCGCTACAGCGGAAATTAAAACAGCCTTTAGCCTGCTTTTAGCTCTCGGCTCCCGCTGTCGTTTTGGTGCGAAATGCATTCTGGGATACTTGGCTGCTACTGCTGAACGGTCTGCTGGAGCGGCTGCTGAATTGATTGAGTGATTTCAAAAACAGCCATATTTTAAGAAGTTCTTAAGTAGAAAAATAAGAAATTCGTAAGAAATGACAGTTCTTAAGATGGTTCTTAAGAAAATTTTGAGGAATTGCACTTAAGAACTTTCTTACGAACTTCTTAATTTTAGATCTTAAGACATTTCTTAATATTTTCTTAAGAAGATATTGGAGAATCCGGCCCCAGGTCGTCGATAGATGGGAGGTTAGTCCCAACTATCCTCTCTGCAGTCCTGATGGTCCGTTGCAGTCTGTGCCTGTCTAGTTTGGTGGCTGATCCAAACCAGACAGTGATGGATGTGCAGAGAACAGACTGTATGATGGCAGTGTAAAAAGTGATCAGCAGCTGCTGTGGCAGGTTGAACTTCCTGAGCTGCCGCAGGAAGTACAACCTCTGCTGCGCCTTCTTCCTGATGGAGTTGATGTGGGTGGACCACTTCAGGTCCCGGGAGATGGTGGATCCCAGGAACCTGAAGGAGTCTGTGGTGGAGACGGTTCTGTTGAGGATGGTGAGGGGGAGGAGTGGCAGTGGGTTTTTCCTGAAGTCCACTGTCAACTCCACAGTCTTGAGCGGGTTCAGTTCCAGGTGGTTCCGACCGCACCAGTGGACCAGCTGATCCACCTCCCGTCTGTACGCGGACTCGTCACCTTCCCGGATCAGGCCGATGACGGTAGTGTCGTCCGCGTACTTCAGGAGCTTCACAGACGAGTCCCCTGAGGTACATAAAAACAGACTGGAACCTGGGGCCGTATTCTCAAAACATTCTTAAGAATGTATGGAATGTATGGTATGGAATCTGCAACCTACCATCTACCATTAACAATGTCTACAGTCAACATTTCCATATATGAATGCTGTGCCTCTTCAGCCTTAGCTGAGACCAGCTGCAGGAGGATGAAAACTCTCCATGATGGTTTAAACCAGACAATGAATGGTGAAGTGACTCACTTTCCCTCCAACTGTCTCACAGGTCAAATCGTTGAACTGCAGGAAGTCAGGTTCATCTGCCATCAGTTTTGTTGTCCTCTTCTGGGCCATGTTGAGGTCTTTTTGAGACTCGTCTACAGAAAGAGTATTCTGGAAATATTTGTCCGCTGAAAAGGAAACACTAGTGCAATTCCCATAGATCAAAGTTCGGCAGCTGTTTGTTCAGACAAGCTGACGCCAGACACCCACACACACAAATCACATTTGAACTGACAGAAATGTACCCTTATCCTTGAACTCATTTCCCAATTTGTGCATGATTGACCCCTTTCCTCAGGTCTCCGTCCCTCCCAACAGAGACATGTTGAGACAAAAGCAAACATAAAGAGAGGAGCCAAGGTGACGGGGATTGACCATATTCAGACGGTTTATCTTCAAAGTCGTGTATACTGATTTCTAGATCAGGATATAATGTGGGATTTAAATGTTGCACCCTTTAGACGCAGAGGAAGATGAAAAAAAACATTAATAAAAAGATGCATCGGTGTTCCTTTGCTTCCAGCTCTTCCAGCGAGCCTCCTCTCTGACGAGTGCATTGTAGAAATTGAGACACCTTTCAAAATATTTTGGCTGGGATTGATTTCCAGGTCACAGGGGACGGGAGTGACAGGAGACAAGGAAGCAGGGAACAGATGAATTACATGAGCCTGTAGTGTTGTCAGGTAAGGTTTTTATTCTCTTCTTTGAACCATTGAGCTTTTTATAGACATAACAATTTCCCTCCATCTTATCAATTTATGGTTGACTACTGTCTGCATAAAAAACTTTGGGATTGAAGACATAAGCCAGAATTGAACTGAAATATTTGAAAACACTGGCTTGGTAATACAAATAGCCAAAAAATGTTCCTGTACTAAGACAATTTTATGAAATACTTTGGAAACCCTTTGCCACTTTCTTATGAAATTACTATAACACATGTTTGAGTTTGAGTTTGAGTTTGAGTTTGAGTTTATTCACAATACCAGAATAATAATTATAATAATACAATTGTGGGGACTGTGGCGTCACACGGACGTGTACAACTCATCCGGATCCTGTTCCCTGGAGCTGCAGAGTGATGGGAGTCTTCACCAAAGGAGACGTGATGACCATGACGGCCTTGAACTCTCTGTCCTCGCTGCGAATAAAACGAGAAAACACCTGAAGCTGAAGTATTATTTACGGAAGAGTATTAGGGCCAGGCAGGAGAAAAATAAAAATAATATTTTAGATGAGGAAGATTTTTTTTTTTCATTATGCACCTCGAAATGCACCTCGAGAAAAAAGTCGAAATGTATTTCAACTTTATTCTTGAAATTTCGACTTTATTCACAAAATTTCGACTTTATTCACGAAATTTCGACTTTTTTCTCGAAATTGTATTTTAACATTAATCTCAACATTTCGACTTTTTTCTTGACATTTCGACTTTTTTCTGGAAATTGTATTTCAACATTAATCTCGACATTTCGACTTTTTTCTCGACATTTTGACTTTTTTCTCGAAGTGCACAATAAAAAAAAATATTCCCCTCCCAAATATTTTTTCTCCTGCATGGCCCTAATACTCTTCCATAATTATTGACATATGTCGACTAGATGTATGTTTTCTGTCTTGTGCTTACGACTTCAGCAAGGATAAATACCTGGGAGTGAAGCTGAGCTGTAGACTCTGGCTGCAGACGGTCGCGTAGGGCTTGTTGGATTTGAGAAGCCCAAAATCAGGTGTAACTCTAAACACATCCGATTCTCCTTCACCAGACTCTAAAAATGAGAGACCCAATTCAGGCCGACAAGCAAAGCAGCATACAGAAAAGCAGGACTAATGCTTCTTGGCTATCCAGCTATGATTGATGGTTGTATGAATGGTTGCCTGGTTACCTATAAGTGACTTCCAGTAGATGTGACCTCCTGCGATGTTTAGGTTCACGTCTTTAGTCTGTGTCTGCCCAACGTAGCAAACCCCGAAGCTGAGGGAGTTGCAGGACAGACTCAGTGTAGGGAGATACAGATGGGCTCGGAGAGGCACCGTCTGCACAGAGGAAATAGATTTTGTGAAATCATAGGCTACATTTAGCATTTACATGTAAATAGAGGTGGGTAGTAACGAGTTACATTTAATCCGTTACATTTACTTGAGTAAATTTTTGGAAATGTTGTACTTTTAGGAGTAGTTTTGAATCACTATACTTTTTACTTTTACTTGAGTAGATTTGTGAAGAAGAAACTGTTACTCTTACTCCGCTACATTAGGCTACGTTGAGCTCGTTACTTTTCTTTTATCCCTTTTATCCACGTACGGGTCAATCTCACGACATCACTGAGTGATTCTTTGGGAAAAATGTTTGTTTTTTTGCATGTTTTGTCACATTTACACAGACTCAAACACACACAGAGTTTCTATGAGTTCATGGGCTTGTTCTAGTTCTGCCTGGTTAAAAAAGAAAAGTACAAAGGCTTGAAATCTTGTGCGACTTGTGCTTAATTTATTTTTTTATTCTGTTATTTTATTTATTTTATTACTTATTAAAGTACTTGAATTTACTTTAAAGGAGCTTGCGGCTGCTTTTAAGAAATGAGACTCTCTATCGCCACCCTTCACCATGACGGCCGTTGGGGGTACTGCAGCCAACAGTGAAGCCGGCACGGGAGAACGGGGAGAACGTGCATGCAGCGTCATGTGACGTCACATCTGCAGGACAGCGCGGGAAAATCTGGACCGAATTGCAGCACATTTTGCAAATAAAAAAAACAGCCCCAAGCTCCTTTAAGCTTATTTTAATTTAAGCTATATTTTATTCATTTTAATTTATATTATTTTATTGATTTAATTTGCCTGAAGATGATTATTTTGTACTTTTGTCTGTTTGAATGGTTGTGTTAAAAAAATAAATCAGACGTTACTCAACAGTTACTCAGTACTTGAGTAGTTTTTTCACCAAGTACTTTTTCACTTTTCCTCAAGTAATTATTTGGATGACTACTTTTTACTTCTACTTGAGTCATATTATTCTGAAGTAACAGTACTTTTACTTGAGTACAATTTTTGGCTACGCAACCCAGCTCTGCATATAAACCAAATATATGTGTGTCTGACCTGCTGGGTGTTGTTGCTGAAGGTGATCTGGAGGTTTTGCTCAAAGCGAAGCTTCTTCTGACCACTTTTACTGTGGATCAGCATCGCTGTGGGGAGGAGTTCCTCTCCTTGCTGATCCACAGTGTCCAGAAGTGGCAAGGAACAGTGAAAGGCCACTTTCACCTGGAATTTGCAGAAAAGAAAAGTGTTTTTCTGTTAATAACAGCAAACATCCCTCAGATCAACAGTTGCCTCTCCTAATCTCACCTCGATCCATTCTTCAGGTTGCAGCAAAAGAGGGTAACTGTCATCTGTGGCAGTGCTGCTGGAGATGCTGGTCTGAGCTCGAGGCTGAGACTTGAAAACTGAAAATGGAGGCTTAGTCTCCAGTCTGAAGCGTAAGGGCATCTTCAAGGGGTTCTTAAGCTGACATCTCTGTTTAACATCAAATTCGCAAACACTGACCTGCAGAATAACGCAACAAAATAACCAAAGACTGATTAAAACCCTGTCCTTACTTGAGATCAATACCTCATGTAATCCTCGATGAATCCCTCACCTCTTTGTCAGATTCTCCCTTCAGTAAATCACCGGCAGAGGCGGTGAACTGCAGCACCCCGTCGTCCTCCTCCATCTGCACTAACAGCCTGCAGCAGCGGGGATCCACACGAGAAGATATGCAACTTAATCACACCACCTCTAGGTTCCTTTTTTTTGCATAACCTCAGCTTATTTTAATTTAGGAAACATAAATTGAGTTGGATGTGGGACATAAATAGCAAGAACGTAATTGCTTACACTGCAGGGCTAACGGCTGCCTGTAGATCCAGTCGGATAGGCTCTAAATCCAAACCCTGTACCCTTCTAACTTTACCTGGGACATAAGCTCTAGCCTGCAACACATAAATCAACATAGGCATAAATGGCAGAAGAAAAATAAAAATAATATTTTAGATGAGGAAGATTTTTTTTTCATTATGCACCTCGAAATGTCGAAATTAATGTTGAAATACAATTTCGAGAAAAAAGTCGAAATGTATTTCAACTTTATTCTCGAAATTTCGACTTTATTCACAAAATTTCGACTTTATTCACAAAATTTCGACTTTATTCACGAAATTTTGACTTTTTTCTGGAAATTGTATTTCAACATTAATCTCGACATTTCGACTTTTTTCTCGACATTTCAACTTTTTTCTCGAAATGGTATTTCAATATTAATCTCGACATTTAACGTGATTTAATATTGAAATGTGCTGCTTTGCACGTGTAAAGACTACCTGGGAGTCTAGGCTCATGAAACCCAGCGCCAGGCCCACACATGTGGACTCACAGGCCGTCCCAGAGAGAGTCACAGGCGTGAAGGAGGCATGAAAGGTTGCAGTGCTCTTCCTTGGAATCACCTTTTAATACAAACGGCAAAGATATGCTTCACTTTTCTGATCAAGTAATGAAAGTGTTTAATCAGTGTAATCAAAGAGTCTGGCAATAATCCTTAACTGTTTGTCGTGGTGTGATGCAGTAAGGCTCATCTGAGAGGTTGCCCACATGCGGTCTGATGTGGACGGAGACAAAGTTTTTCTTCACAGCAGAAGGATGAAGGCAAGTCTTCTCTTCTGCCAAGTCACTCTCAGATATAACGTTCTCCTCTTCCACATCCTGAAATCGATAGAGGAAAGCTTCGTTTGAGCCGGTGGGAGAATAACTATATCTGGACTATAAGCCGCACCTGAATATAAGCCGCATCCGCTCTATTTTTAAAAAAATAATTAAAAAAAGATATACAAGCCGCAGATATTTATGTTGTTAGATTAGACATTTACTACATGTACAGAAGGATTTTGAACTGTAAATGATGTACATGTTTGTACCTAAATAGATCTTTCCTAACAGTGTCTTTTAACACGGCAGCAACTTTGCTGATTAAAACGGGACAGAACCAAGAGAAAATAACCGGTATTTATCTATTTATCTGTTTGAAATCTGCTTCTACCTACTTCTATCTGCTAAAGAAGAAGTAGTGTATTCTTCTTTGCATTTATTTTGTCTTAGTTTTGATTCTAATTCCGGTTAGAGCGCCCCCTAGTGGTGGAAGAAAAATCCACAGAATAGCTGCATCTTTGTATAAGCCGCACGGTTCAAAACCTAGGAAAAAAGTAGCGGCTTATAGTCCAGAAAATACAGTATTTCCCAGAGGCCATGTGATAAAAGACTTCTGTTAATATATCTGTGGGGTGATGCTTGATACACTCACAGTTTGGAGGGAAGCGCTTGCGCCCTTGGAGTCGGGTGTGTTAACCTCCTCCCCTGCTGATAGAATGTCTCCATCAAAAAGTCCTAAAGGCCTTCTCTGTATCTCATTCCCGTCGGCATCTTTAAGTGGGAAAGGGTCTCCACATTTCACCACAACATCCACCAGTTTACGGTCATTCTGATCTATGTTGTAAGTCTCCCAGTCCACACGGATATCTGTCGCACAATAAATGTACATACTCAGCCGGAAATAATTCTTATTTTACAAACAGGGAATGTGTGAGTCAAATAGAATTGCTCCAGTTATAATAAAATCGTACCAAACATGGTGGGATTTTTGATGTAGAGAGCTCGAGAAACTGTGTCCCCTCCAGAGATGTGAGTGCCAAAGCTGCCAATGCAAACACAGACGTCAAACAACCATAATTAAAAATTCACAGAAACCAAACTTGACACACAGAGTATGTAACAGACTATATAGTTGGTCCCTGGTGCTGGTCGTCTTCCCGTGGTCCTGTTATCTGGAAGTAGAGCGGACAACCTTTTACAGTCATCTGCACAGGAATAAGGACGGGTTCAAGTGTCCCAACCTGCAGCGGAAAAACACACACAATGACCCTGAAAATTCTCTAGCCCTGAAATACACTGTACATCAGCTCTGATATTATAGAACATAAGAAAAACACACTTTGCATTCGAGCTGATCTCTGTATTCCCCCCACATGTCTGTGTAGGCAGTCACGTGCACAGTTTGAGTCTGAAATGGCCCCAGCGGCCCTGAGTCTGGGTTCACGTGGAAAGCAGCACCTTTTCCATAAGCGAGAAGGCCGCTCACAAACTCTGATGAACCAAACAAATGATCAAAGCCACTGGAATCAATAGATCAGCGTTGCTTGAGCTAAATACTCACACATTTATAAAAGGTAAAAGCATACCTTCATGTGCTTTTGCTTCCTCTTGCTTAGCCCGGAAAGAGACTGAGAATCTGTGATGAAGATGCAGTTTATGTTACGTTGCTATCAAGAAAAAAATAAGGTTGCACTGCAGGGGCGTCAATTGGGTATGAAGGTATGGCAGCCGCCACATCTTTGCTTCAAGGGTTAAATGTAAATGTTTGTTTTTTTTAAATACATTTATGGAATAACTACAAATGCAAATAAGAACAACATGATCGATTTCACTAGTTAGTATACACTGCAAAAACTCAAAATCTTAACAAGAATATTTGTCTTATTTCTAGTTAAAATGTCTCATTTTTAGTCTCATTTTTTTTTAAATCTCATTACATTTAAGACAAGACTCAAAAACAACCATTTTCACCTGTTTCAAGTAGATTTTCACTTAAAATAAGTAGAAAAATCTGCCAATGGAACAAGATTGTTTTGCTTGTAATGAGAAGATAAATCTTGTCCCACTGGCAGAATTTACTTGAAACAGGTGAAAATGGTCAAATAACAAGTTATGTTTCTGGTAATGACTCTTGTTTTAAGTGTAATGAGATTTTTTGACTAAAAATGAGACATTTTAACTAGAAATAAGATAAATATTCCTGGTAAGATTTTGAGTTTTTGCAGTGAGCGAGACTGCATTTGAAAAAGTTCCAATTTTCTTGACCACACAGATTTGCTACATAGCAGACTTCTGTGATGAGTATTTGCTGGACGTGTTGATTGATACTCTAGTTAAGTTCTGTGACTCGTAACCTTGCCATACCTTAGTAAGACTGAATTGACGCCACTGTTGCACTGTGATTTACTATTCAGGTCAGTAAACTGACTCCTTTACCTTTTCTGTGGTTTGCTATCAGTCTTGGAGGCATGGCAGGTGAAATACTCTGCCTGGATAGTAAAAGTCGCAGGGATGGCAGTTTGATTGGTTATCAGCAGCTGCTTGGTCACAGCTTTCTTCAAAATAACATCTTCCCCAAAGTGGAGCACCAGTGGCGGAGGGCAAGCATCATCCAGTGGAGGACTAGAAGGAAGGTAAAGACAATGTTTCAAGGGGAAGCACTTCTAGTCTGCCTGATTGACAAGTCAGTGGTTAGTTGTTAAGCCTGCTACCAGACACGGGGCACCGAGTAGGTCACGCTGAGTTTCTTGCTCGGGGAAGCTACGATAGCGAGAACAAGAGGTGAGTTCATCCCCTCCACCTCACAGAGAGCCGTCACCTCAGTCAGCTCCAGCTAAAAACACAGAGACAAGCAGGAGGATACAGTATCCATCATCAATAGAAAGCATCTCTCACACTTTGTTAATATGTTTATGATCTTAACCGAAACCGGCACTTACGTCTGTGCGAGAGGTGAAATTAACTAGAATATCTACGCTTTCATTAGGCCCTAGAATACCAGAGGAGGGGTGGAAAGTGGCTGTACACAGTGAAGCCTGTTTGCCCTGGAGCTGGCCCTGTTCAGTCAAAATAAATAAATCAATCTTTCATCAACAAGGTTAGTTTTAGTCATTTCTTCCTTGACATGAAAAAACTGAGGTCCAATTTCTGCTGATTGTGCTAAACACTCAGTACTAGAGTTGAGGGGGGATGAGGGGGGATGGCATTCCCCCTGAAATAAAAACGGTCCAAATCATCCCCCCCTGTAAAACTGCCATCCCTCCTTTCCATCCCTTATGTCATTTTTATCAATGAATGTGGTTTTACTGCTATTTCAACATTTAGAGTCATCACCAGAAAAATATCACCAGAAAAATTACTTATTTGACAATTTTCACCTGTTTCAAGTAAATTTTTACTTGAAATAAGTAGAAAAATCTGCCAGTGGGACAAGATTTATCTTCTTATTACAAGCAAAAAAATCTTGTTCCACCGGCAGATTTTTCTACTTATTTCAAGTGAAAATCTACTTGAAATAGGTGAAAATTGTTGTTTTTTCCAGTGATGAGTCTTGTTTTGTAAAAGTGTAATAAGATTTTTTTACTAAAATGAGACATTTTAACTAGAAATAAGACAAATATTCTTGTTAAGATTTTGAGTTTTTGCAGTGATCCATGTTACTTATCCTATGAAGGACAGAGTCATATTGATAAGTTCAGAAAAGTGTTTTTTATAGTTGTGTTTTGATGTATTTGATGTAAGCCCAGTGGATATTTAAAGCTTACAGAAGGCTGCATTTAACTGCTGCTATGTCATTCCTGCAGTATTTCTGCAGGTGTTTTGGTCACTGCTATTATTTGTAATATATTATATTATTTGTAATCAGCACAAATGATCTGTCCCCATATGATAAAATCCCCCATCCCCCCTGATTTTTTTTTACAACTCGAGTACTGTAAATACTGATAAAGTAATGCACAAATTATAAATGACAAGCATCCATAATTGAGACACCGTCTTCTATCTAGACTAGAGGATGTAATGGGATCGTTGAGTACACTATTAAAAGTAATGTAACGTACCACCCAGCTGAAGTGTGACGGCAGCAGAGTCTGATTGAGAAGAGTCACGCTGGCTGTGGTGGGAACTCCAAGGTAAAGTTCAGAGAGGACAAGCCTGCAGTTTAACAGGCACGCCTGAGGAGACTGCACATCTGCTCGCACCCTCAGGTGACTGCTAAAAACATCCAGGAAACAATTATCAACAGGAGAGAGTCACTGCCATCACAGCTGGTGGTCTGGGAACGACGCACATCTGTGAATTATTCTACAAGCGCTTCAATAAAGAGGTAACAACCCTCTTTAGGAAAATAACCATGGGTTTTATGTTTCAGTGCATTACTCACCCTCCTTCTCCGTTCTCCACCGTCAGCTCCAGCTCAGTTTCAAACTGCTGGCAGGATCGTGGCCTGAAGAACACTTCCACACTGCAAGAAGCCAAACGTGGCAGCGTACCACTGCTGGGCTTCACCGTCATCTAAAGACCAGCACGGACCAGTGACGTAAAGATGTAAAAAAAACACTAAAACAATCAAATGCTGCAAGCACAGTTCTCCCTGGTGTGTTAGTGAGCAGCACCTGTGTGTCTTGGTGGTCTTGAAAACTATTGAGGCTCTGCTCCAGCTTCCATTTGGCCCTCAATGGGGTGGGATTGGTGAGGAGAAAAGTAGCGTGAGTCGCCTCCCCAAGTCTCAGCAGACCAAAGTCAATGCTGGGAACACTGACGGTCACTGTGGGACCCTGTTGAAGACATAATACTCAACAACACCAGAGCAATAACACGCATTGGTGAAGTTTGTTTCGACCACAAGATTAAGGCCCAGTCCCAATCCCCCCCCCTAGTCCTACTTTTCAGCCCTACCCCTAGATTTTGCGCGTTCCCATGAGGGTAGTGGGGTCCCAATTCCTCTTTGCATTTAGGGGTAGGGGACATAACGAGGGCTAGTGTGTATGAATCTAGCCCTTCACAGCGAGGGTTTTCAGATGCTGACTAGCTGACCGAGGGCTAGAGAAATTTCCCAGAATGCTTTACGTCATCATTTGCAGACTGAATCAAACAAAAAAACCTGGCGGACATTTCTTATTTTTTAGTGAATAAAATCAATATTTTGAGTTAGTTTCTGCATAAAAATGCATTTTGATTACAATTCTGCCGAGAAATATATATTTTACTTTCATAATATTCACTCAGTGAATGTACATAATCACTCGCTTGCTCGTTGTTGCGTTGTATCTTCAGATCCCGCCAGAATAAAGGCTGATTTATGGTTCTGCGTTTCACCAACGCAGACCCTATGCCGCAGGCTCTGCGTCGATTTAACGCGGAACCATAAATCGCCGGCGGCTCTTCTCATCCCCGAAAACATCAGATCAAATTTCTTAACAGGTGTTATTTGGATAAACTGAGCCCAGGTTGGGGATCTTAACGGTTACTTTTACGCCTGAAAAAATATTAAAACTTAATAAAGTGGCATATTAACAGCGCTACAGCAGAAATTAAAACAGCTTTTAGCTCTGGGCTTCTTGATATGGTGTGACGTATGTGCAAACGTAACTACGCAGTCGCCTACGTACCGGAACGTAAACCACGCAGTGAAGTAGCAAGTGGTGTCCCAATCCCTAGGGAAGATTACAAGGCCCTACCCCTGTGGCTTCATTTGTAGGGCTAGTGGTAGAAAGTAGGGTGAACATTGGGATTGGCCCTAAATCTTACTTTGAAAGAGACTTCTACAGGCAAAGTGATGGGCTTGTGGTGGTGTTGTATGTTGCAAATCAAGCTGGTCACAATCTTCTCTGGTTTCCCTCCAGTCACAACAAGCTTGAAATCAAAGCAGCTGTCCTCCTCTGGAGGCAATCAATCAAACAGTGAACAAAAAAGAGGCAAATCATTTAAAAAAAACACTAAAATATGAACATAATACCCAATCGTTGTGGAACACACCTATTCTACCAGCAGATGGCTTCACTTCTATCACATGGCCACTCCTGTTGAACGTCTCCCATTGAAACAAAATGAAGGTTTTACTATAATTCCACATCTGAGGACACAGATAAGATGAAAAACACTATTAATAACGCCAAAACAGGGACAATAAGACTTCACAGAAAAGTAGTAAATATCCACTATGGAGACTTTGAAGTAAAAAGTGGCTTAAATAACCTTAAATAGCCTGCAAGTGGTGGTGTGTATAAAGATGTCTCCAGGGATTACAACAGCATCGGGGTCCAGGAGGATCTGGTACGGCTCTGTACGTCCCTGGACCTTTCCTTTCATGACGGTGACGTCACTCACCTTGGGGCCAGGCTGGGAAACACTACATTTTCCACAAAAGTAGACACAATTTGGAGTTTCATTAGAGGAAAGTTATGTCACAGAGGCTTCAACCTTGTTCGTAAGCGATTACTTTGGATTTTACACATGCAACATGAACATTATCCAGCTCAAATGAAAAGAAATGTACCTGTGCTCACTGGGCTCTGGGGGCAGCTGGGGGACATCCCTTACAACTAAGTGACAGACAGAGTGGTAATCCTTCAACTGAAGAAAACAGAAACAAACAGTCTTAATTTGTAGAAAAACTTTTGAAAATTAAAATACATTTAAAAAAAATACAACATTGTTCAAGCACATCCGGGACTAAAGTATTCTTACTTCCTTCGGACAGAAACTGATGCGAAACTCTTGTTCCTGGCAAGGAGCCAGGACGCCTGTTAAGGGGCTGATGTGGAAAACATCGTCTGTGTCCGGGTGGGACTGAACATGTGCAGACTTGGGGGTTTCCTCTGGAAGCAGATGATCCAGATCGGGCTTCATGATTCCCCATTTGAAAGGCATCTCCAAGTTGCTTCACCCCCAAGATGATAAGATAGAAGGAGAAACAGACTTTTAATGTGGTATTTAAGGATCCCCGAGGAAAAATTCTTTCTCTGCTGGTTTTTCTATTAAAGAACAGTTATGATCAGAACAGTTGCTTTGAGTATTGAAGGTAATCAGAATTTTATGCAAGAAAAAATGTCAACTGCGTAATAATTATTGCCATCAGGGGAGCTTGAATCCAGATGCTTTATTTTAGACTGGTCTTGTCACAAATCATGTTATCTCCTGGCCAAAAATGAAAATTCATGTTATACAAAGGTGGCTTATTGAGACTAGGAATTGGCGATATTTTACCGTTCACGATATACTGTCAAAAAAATTCTCCACGATAAGAATTTGTCATCTCGAGGTAAAAACGATAAATTCCTGTTGATGACGGACGGAAGGAAGAAATGAGCCAGAATGAAAGAAAGAAAGAAAGAAAGAAAGAAAGAAAGAAAGAAAGAAAGAAAGAAAGAAAGAAAGAAAGAAAGAAAGAAAGAAATGAGCCTGAAAGAAAGAAAAAAAGAAAGAAAGAAATGAGCCAGAAAGAAAGAAATAGAAATGAGCCAGAAAGAAAGAAATGAGGCAGAAAGAAAGAAAGAAAGAAAGAAAGAAAGAAAGAAAGAAAGAAGGATAAATTCCCGTTGATACGTTTTTGTGTAACAAACATGGCGGAACGGGGATCTTTTATCAATTCAGTTTAATGGGTGTAGTTTAGTAGCATTTAGTATCTTTTAGAGCAGTGTTTTGGCTCCAAAGACTGAATGTGGTGATAGATTTATAGTTACAAAGGTGGAGCTGAATTGGTATTTTTTTATTATCATTTTTATCATTATCGGGATAAATGCCAGAAATTATCGTGATAAATCTTTTAGTCCATACCGCCCATCCCTAATTGAGACTTACATGTTGTTTCTGATGACCAGCGACTTGTGTTGCACAGAGTGAGGGTTGCATGGGCTGAAACGGACAAGGTGCTCTGCAGCGTTGTCGCGCATCTCTCCCAACACAGGAGGGCCCCTCTCCCCAGATACGGAGACGAGCTCGAGTGCGATCACTTGACTTTCACCTGGGAGACACGCACACAGCATTCAAAGCGGTAGCACTTTTTTATAGGGTTCTATCACAGAGAAAACACTGCTTAATGTCTACTGCGAAGAATCACCTTTGATGGAAACGTCTTGCACCTGGCAGTTGTCACAGACGACAGTGAAAACCTGATGGCTCTTTCTTGCAATGGTGGGAGAGAAAACAACCTGCCAACACACACGTATACATGTAAAACAGAGCCTGTATGTGATGGAAAAAAACACAATAAAACAAGTTTATGTATTGCAGAAACAAATCATGCTTCCATTAGAGTTTAAATTGAGAAGACGTGACTTACTTGTACAACAGTAGCCTCGCCAGGCTGCAGCACGAACATTGATGGAGTCACTTTAAAGGGTGGCTGCTCAGTGAAGTTTGTTCCAACTACAGACTATATGCGAAGAAAGGTAAAAAGATAACTGTCATCACAACTGATTTGATTTCAGTTTTTAATTGAATTGAATTAGTCTGTACATTTTTGACAGAGGAGAAAGTGGATTTCTACCCTAAGATCTGAGACTGGCCACTGGCTCTTTGGGATGATGTCAAAACTCCCAGTGCTGAGGCCGACATTTCGGCAAGGGAACTCAACACGCTTTTCTCCACCGACCAGGCAAAAACCACAGTCCAGGACTCTTGACACTGTGCAGCGGTTAAGGGGAGGTGTGTTATCAACAATGCATGAACAAAGTACAATAAAAAGAAGGAGATTTTTACAAGACTCACAGGTGAGTTTAGGAGGAGGACGCCGCGCTTCAATGGGTACCACAAGTTTGCTCCCAGCCTGCATCACTACTTGTATAAAATCCTTGTAGTCACCCAGGCTGTCTGGAGTGAAACTGACCGTGTACTTAACACTCATTCCTGGAGCAACAATGCCACCTTTACTGGGGAATCTCCCTGCCAACAGACACCATCAACATAATATATATAAGCTCCTAACATAAATACAACTCAGTTCAGCTTATGTTAAGATCATTTCGTGTTTGTTACGGCAGGTGGTGCTAGTGTTCACCATGACCAAAACCTAAAAACAATGAATCATGTTCCAGAAAAATGTGACTTGATTTGTTGAGATGCATGCATTCCTTTTTGATCTGGTTACTAGGGCTCCTTCATGGGTTGCATTATTATTTAGCATGCAAAGACCCAGTTTAGTTTAATTAGAAAATGTCTTGTTTTATTTAATTGGAAATATAACTTACTGTATGTTTGCAAGTGCTGATTTGCTGATTTTTTTTTCAGAGATAAAACTTTATATTTTATTATATTTTTTAAAACTTTTTTTCAACTTATTGAAAAGAGTTTTGCAACTTATTGAAAAGAGTTTTGCACTTTATTCATTCATTTTTGGTTTAATAAGAGCAAAGTTTGCACTTAAAGCCAAATGGGGCAAATGTTCAATAAAAAAAACAGCATATTTGAAATCATTTCTTTGCCTTTTGTCAATTCACAAAATAATCGTAATCGTAATCGAAAATCGTATTTTGAGAGAAAAAAATCGAGATTTTATTTTTGGGCAAAATCGAACAGCCCTACTGGTTACTGACTTAAATTACACTTCAAGATTTCCACACCTCTTTGGGTGTAACCGTGCGTCTATATATAATCAAATACGAGCCACAATGAACTCACCCAGGCCAACCGAGAAGTAACGAGTGGTGGGGGGGACGATTCTGACGTGGTGGCTCAAGGAAGTCACGTTTATCAGCTCCAGTGTGGTCTGACAAAGCAGGATGTGTTACTATTGCATCATTTCATAGGAGTATTTCTTGTGTCAGCTAGTCCATGGGCCAGACCAGATATCAGCACCACTCAAGGTGACAAAACTTGCTTATGATTTTTGAAAATATCCATGTCTGTATATGATATTTTGGTTTGATAACCTTCCTGAGTGGCAGATGTATCATATTTATCATCTCATGAAGTCACTCACCCCGTTCAGAAAATTACACTTTAGATGCTGCTGCATATCCTGGTTTAGACTCATGTACAGGATATCTGTCAATGTTTCACAATATTGTCTTTGGTATCATTTTAAAGGGGACCGTTTTAAGCATTCATTGAAGCTAAGATGTGAATCTTTCTGACCAACATAGAGGTCACTGCAGCTCTTTAAACTATAAACAACACACATTTTTACACAATTTTCGCCTAAATGATATACTATCTTTTAGCCCTGTGTCATCTAGGAACAACAGAGACACAAAATACAAAAACTGGAATACTCGCAGGACCATAAGGATTCAGGAAATGTATACCGTATTTTCTGGACTATAAGCCGCTACTTTTTTCATAGGTTTTCAACCATGCGGCTTATACAAAGGCGCGGCTATTCTGTGGATTTTTCTTCCACCACTAGGGGGCGCTCTAACCAGAATTAGAATAAAAACTAAGACAAAATAAATGCAAAGAAGAATACGCTACTTCTTCTTTAGCAGATAGAAGTAGGTAGAGGCAGATTTCAAACAGATAAATACATAAATAAATAGCGGTTATTTTCTCTTGGTTCTGTCCCGTTTTAATCAGCAAAGTTGTTGCCGTGTTAAAAGACACTGTTAGGAAAGGATCTATTTAGGTTGAAACGTGTACATCATTTACAGTTCAAAATCATTCTGTACATGTAGTAAATATCTAATCTAACAACATAAATATCTGTGGTTTGCATATCTTTTTTTTTTAAATAGAGCGGATGCGGCTTGTATATCTTTTTTTAATTATTTTTTGAAAAATAGAGCGGGTGCGGCTTATAGTCCAGAAAATACGGTAATATACCCCATAATATATCATTGTTACAGGTCATTGTGAGCCTTAAACTAAAAGAGCATCATTAGGCTCCTATGAAACTATAACAGCCACTAATGCCACAAACTGGTCTTTATCTGCAAATACACCACATAAAGGACATAACAATGAAAGAAGGTTAACCAAGTACATAATTATCACATAATGTCACTCAAACTATGATCCAGCTGCCACTCAGGAAGGGTTATCATACCAAAATATCATCTACAGACATATATATTTTCAAAAATCATAAGCAAGTTTAGTCACCTTGAGTGGTGCTGACAAGTGAAATTTTGGGCTCTGGGCCATGGACTAAGGTATGTCTATGTGAACAAGATAAACCTTGTACGAATGTCCCACGTTGTACTCAGTAAACATCACCACTGGGGGATTTGGTTTGAAGAGTGGAGCACGATCACCAGCGGCCCTTTCAAGGGAAAGAAAAATAAAAAAAACATGAAAACAATAGCAACGCACTAGGAACAGGGGTTTCTGATGTATTCAGATGACCATCTCCTGTCTCCAGTCCAATCTTTCAAATGCAAGGTTAAAGTTATAAAGGTGAATGACATAGAAATATTTGGAAGAGCTGAAGAAGTTTTACTTGCACTGAGGTATCTGTCATGGATCTCAATGCAAGTATAGCTGCTTCCACTGAGGTACACAACATGTTTTATGTGAGTACCGAGGAGGGATTAACCTGTGCTTATTGTATTTCATCTACTCAAACCTGTCCTGGATGAGGGACTTGCCGCCCTTCTGTGTATTCAGGGGAAGGAAGCGTGGATTACGAAGGAAGTTCTGTCGATCTTTCATCCTCTTAAGTTTCTCCTCCCCCTCCGCTAGATCCATCGCACTTGGCTCATCCTTCCACTTTGGCCTGGATCTGTTCTGGCCCGATTTCTAAAACACATAGAACAGCATTGCCACACTTTTATGAACATTTTATGGTCATATAACAGAGATGAAAACAAGCCCCCAGAGCAGCATCATTTCTCATTTCATTCTTTGGAGTCACTCCTGAAAACCAAGAGCAGTAAAGCCAGAGCTGTTAAACAAAAGAACAAGAGAATTAAAGAACAAGAGCATAAATGTGGAAAAACATAGATATATGAAAACAAAACAACTGTTAAATAAATGTGTGGCATTGTAAAAAGAAATAATTAATATTTTGAATGGAAGATAAGATATTAGAAAATATATGGAATATGGAAGGTAACATATGTGGAAAGAAAAATAACAATTTAAATTTAAACCTTCAATTCAATAATACAACTTAAAAAACGAGCCATACGTATCATCAATAAGGCTGATTACTACGCTCACACAGAGCCACTTTTTCTAAATTCACATGTTATTAAATTTTATGACTTGTTTTATTATAAAATCATGCAAATTATGTTCAGAGCAAAATCAAAAATGCTTCCTGACTCAATACAGAGGTTTTTTTCAATTCAGGAGACTCTGTATCTTAGAGGTGTCTGCAATTTTACTGTACAAAAGCTAAAATAGGTATGAAAAGGAGATGTGTCTCCATTACTGGAGTTATATTCTGGAATGATGCCAACATAAATTTAAAAAACATGTCACTCTCTTTTGGTTTTTAAGAAAATGGTTTGTAAAGCTATTTTTGAAGCTTATAAGTGCGATTGACTATCTGTTAATGTTTCTTTGCTTTTCCGTTGTTTCTTTGCCCTTTGTCGTTTCTTTGCTTTTCTGTTGTTTCTTTGCTTTTCTCTTCTCTTTTTGGTTTTCTGGAGGTCGGTAGCCAAAAAAAGAAAGTTGGTAATATAGGATAATATAGGATAGGCTTTTATAAGCAGTTGGCTTCTGCCTATGCCTTTTTAGTCATTGTTCAACACATGATTATTGGTTTTGTGTGAAATGTTAATGCTGCAATCTGAAGTCTTTTGATTGTGTTGTATATTCAAAACTTTTTTAGCAGATAATGAATACTTTAGATTGCTACCTCTTGAGGAGCTTTCTTCCTCTTTGGATCATCTGAGCTGGATTTATGTGTCAGGTTATGAACTGGCTCTTTCCCTGCAGACACAGTCTCCTTTGGACGGGCACCCTGGGCTTGTCCATCATCCCGACGCTTTCCTGAGGCGTGCATGGTGTCAGCAATGGTGGCTTTTGCAGAAGTAGACTTTACTAACGAGAAAAGAAAACCATATGGTCACAACCAATCCATGGTTAATAGTATAAAGTAGTCAAAAGTATGAGGTATCTGCTGCTGCTGCTCCTCGTGTTTGCTGTTCAGGTAAGATGTCCTGGTGTGACATCAGACTGTTGAGAGGATTTGCATCTATATACCAAAAGAAGGATGTTTTCACTGAACATAAAGAACATTTGACCATTATTTTATTTCAGGTATCTCACAGCACTCACAACCATTTTGAAAAATCTATTTATTGGAATTTTTGTTGAGACCATCATGTAGAAGTCACATGTTAAGAAACTTCACATAATAAATCCCCACTGCCCCACCCTCACCACCCAATGTTCCCAGATCCTCTAAAAGGAAATACAAAAACAATAAATAGTTAAATGAGTAAATAACTGAATTAAGAAGGAAAGAAAGAAAAGAAGGAACGAAAAAGAGAAAAAAAAGTGTATAATAGTACTAATATATAGAACAGCTATGGTCACAGTCACCAGAACCAGAGTTCACCTGCAGACATGCAGACATACCCGTCTTATGATTGCATGGAATTGGGCTGTACCAGGGTCTGATCAGGAGGGGTCCCAGTTTGTGACAGCAGTGAGATTGTCAAAATATATAAGAAAGGGCAACCAAACCTTTTTAAATTTGTCCTTATTAGCCCTCAGAGTGAATTTGATCTTCTCCAACTTTAGGTGAGACATAATGTCTCTCATCCACCTGACATGTGAGGGAGGTTTTGAGCTCTCCCAGTTCAACAGTATTTGAACAGCAAAGTAGTAAAGGCCACCACATTGTAGATGTTTAATGGCCGGTCGCAGTTCTCAGGTTTTACTCCAAATACAGCTATCAGAGGATGTGGATCAATTATCATATTGAAAACATCGCTCAAGGAGTTAAATACTGCAAGCCAGAATGTGCGAAGAGTGGGACATGTCCACAACATGTGTATTAAAGCAGTTGGAGCATGCTTGCACCAATCACATGTGGGATCAATATTGGGGTAAATCTTGGCCAGTTTCACTTTGGTATAGTGCAGGGGTCGGCAACCCGCGGCTCTAGAGCTTTTTCTCGAGATTGTACTTCAACATTAATATCAACCTTTTCACTTTTATCACGAAATTGACTTTTTTCTCGACATTCGACTTTTTTCTCGACATTTCGAATTTTTTCTCGACATTTCGACCTTTTTCTCAAAATTTCGACTTTTTTCACAAGATTGTACTTCAACATTACTCTTGACATTTCAACTTTTTTCTCGAAATTTTGACTTTTTTCTCGACATTTCGACTTTTTTCTCGAGATTGTACTTCAACATTAATCTCGACATTTTGACTTTTATCACGAAATTTACTTTTTTCTCGACATTTTGACTTTTATCACGAAATTTACTTTTTTCTCGACATTTCGACTTTTTTCTCAACATTTCGACTTTTTTCACAAGATTGTACTTTAATGTACATTAATCTTGACATTTCAACTTTTTTCTAGAAATTTTGACTTTTTTCTTGACATTTCGACTTTTTTCTCTTTTCATTTTTTGCGGCTCCAGACATATTTGTTTTTTGTGTTTTTGGTCCAATATGGCTCTTTCAACATTTTGGGTTGCCGACCCCTGGTATAGTGGATGCGAAGAACAATTTTAAATTGAGGCCATATCTGGAGCATGAAGAGGATGAGTCTACTTGCTCTAAAACTGCTTTCCACAACTCATCAGAAAGAGGTGTACCAAATGTTGATGGTGGGCTGAGGATTTATATTAGTTAGAGTCTCATAGATCCTTGAGATGACAGTCTACGATTTAACCTTGTGGCCAGAAGAGTATCTAAGGGTGTCTCTAGGAGCAGTTCCAGAAAGGGATAGGAAACTTTTCGCACAAAGTCCCTGATCTGCGTTCGGGGTAACACTAGCACTCAGAACCATTTTGATCTCATCTGTAAACTCTGAAAAGTCTAGTAGACTGTCCATGCTCTGCTCCATCCTCTCATAGGACAATTATAATAATTAATAATAATATTAACAATAACAACAATAATACTAATTATTACTATTTTATTATTATTATTATTATTAACAATAATAATAATAATAATAATAATAAGTCAAGCTATGGCGTCATCACCAAATGTCTATCCTCATAGCATTTAGACACTGTTATATAGTTGTTGCAGAAGCGAAGACTATAAAGATATCCAAAGCAACATATTTAGCTATGTTGACCAGCTCGTATGGTGTTCAAGTAGAAACTCTCAAGAGGGCTGTAAGTTCAGGCATTTCTCATAAGACCTTCAAATAAATGAGGTTAAAAAATAAAAGAACAAACCTCCAGGCACTGATAAGATGGAGTAACAAAGAGGGATCTGTCAAAGCGCTTACAGGTACATATTTCAGATTTAGTCCATTACTGGGGTCAGTATCTCCATAAATGCAGTACAGATTATCACAAAGTGTCCTGCTACTCCTTTTTACATTTGTTAGACTGTACATTTGACAAGTAAACCTATATTTTATTCTCAGTAGACCGAAGAATACATATTAAATGCTAAAAGTAAATCATTGTACGATTTCAGCCCACTTTCAGCATTTAATATGTTTTCTTTGTGAATAAAATATAGGTTTAATGGCAGCAACGTATGCCCAAAATACAGGAAAGCAAGTGGTATCAAAAATAAACAACTGCAGAAACATCTGGTGGTTACAAATTAGATTAAATAGCAACATGTACTGTAGGTGAAGACATTGAGTTTAAAATAAACATCTTAGACACAGTCTCTCTTTCTCTCTCTTCTCAGATATAAAGATGGCCATGAGTTCACTGGGAATCAAAACAATTGTACTGTTCTCCCCCAACGCCTTGCCAGGGTCAACAGTCAGATAACTAGCAAAACCACGGAGACAAGTTCTAATTCCTTTGAACTTTTATGATTGATACGATGAAGTACGGTAAAACTAGGAAAACAGAATAGAATACAGTCTATTTAGAACAAATATACAATAAGGTAGACTTAAATTATACAGTCTGTCAGAGTAACGTCACAGTGACGTCAGGTTATTATTTACCTTAACAGAGAAATTATGTGGATTATGTAACATTTATAACCATATAATAATAACCCGAATATTTCATCCACAAATGCAATTAAAAACATACCAACGATGCTTTAAAGGCAATCTTGAGGCTCTGAAGTGTTAAACGCTCTCTCCCTGGATCGCGTTACCGTTGCTAAGAGCGTCTTTCTGAATAACGGTCCAACCAACGGTCCAATGCTGCCATCTACTGGCGACCGTTGGTTGCCATGGCAGCATCAGACTAACAACCAGTGAAAACAACGTAAAAGAATAATGCTGTGCTTCACAGGAGCAAAACAAACTGGACATTAAACACAACAACAATCATCAAAAGATTCAGAGGACTGTCCTGGTTCGGCTGCAGCTTCTTTTATGGGTTGTTCACATTTAAAATGAGCCTGCTTTGTTGAAAACAAATTTAAATAAAATACAACTTTTGTTCTTATCTTTTTTTAAGCACTTTCACCAACCAATTCCCAGCCGACAGTTTAACTCCCTATTGTTATTTTCTGGATCTCTTCAGCTGCTTTGTTCATTTGTCTTGACAAGTTTAGACACAGTGTGTTGCCAGTTAATGTCGTTTGTATTAATGTCCTGGTACAAATTGCTTGCAGACACATATCAAATGTCCCAGAGTTCAACGATGGGGAGAAAACGCGTGATGGCAGCCGTTAGTCTGACGAAATGAAATGAAATGAAATGAAAAAGTGCCATAAATCTTACCTCTGAAGACGCAACGCGCACCTGTTGTTTCGTGTCTGGTTCCTCCAGCTTAACTGAATTTATTGTAGGTGAAATATCTATTTCTGACCGCCTTAATCTAGGTTAATTTAATGTAAAAGTTAACGTAATGATGTTGAATAGTGCGGCTGTCGGCGGTTTGCGGTTGCCTAGCGACGGCTGAGCTTCTCTTCCCGGTGACGGTTGAAAATTTACCACAGACGTTTTAATTTTACACAGTTTGAAAAAAAACATTCATTGTATAATTATGTTGAATATGTCGTTCAAGGTTCTGAACCGTTATGTATGGACCACAACAGTCCAACACAGCGGTGATAGGATTAAAACACAATATTTGTAAATATGATGTCCATTTAATCAGTTCTGGCCGTGAAAAAAGTTGCCTGTGTCTAATATAGCCTACAGTATGAGCACACGTTAAAGTTTATTTTTCGCCACCAGGTTAAAAAAATATATTATTATTATTATTATTATTATTATTATTATTATTATTATTATTATTATTATTATTATTATTATTATTATTATATTTATAACAATAACTACAATAATACTACTAATTATTATTATTTTAATAATAATGATAATAATAATAATAATAATAATGCGAATAATAATAATAATAATAATAATAATAATAATAATAATAATAATAATACATTCGAGCTACGGCGTCATCACCAACTGTCTATCCTCATAGCATTTACACACCGTTTACAGACGGCTATTTATGCTGCTAAGACCAAGGTTTCTGACCAACTTTTTCATTCTTCTTCTTTTAGTAAAGGAACTCCCTATTCCTATTAATGATGCTGAAAAAATAATGTTCAAATCTAAATATTTCCTTAGCATCCATCCACTATAATGAGCCATTGTCTTCGTTTTACCTACTGTACAGTAAGTGGTTTATTTTCTAAAATAGATGTGTATATTTACATAACACAGAATCACAAACACGTCAGACGTGCCCATGTCTTTAAAAAAGGTTATTTATATAGGCATAAAAGTCAGCAGCTGTTGTTGCAGAAGCCAAGACTCTAATGATATCCAAAGCAACATATTTAACTATGTTGACCAGCTTGTATGGTGTTCAAGTAGAAACTCTCAAGAGGGCTGTAAGTTCAGGCATTTCTCATAAGACCTTCAAATAAGTGAGTAAAAAAATAAAAGAACAAACCTCCAGGCACTGATAACATGGAGTAACAAAGAGGGATCTGTCAAAGCGCTTACAGGTACATATTTCAGATTTAGTCCATTACTGGGGTCAGTATCTCCATAAATGCAGTACAGATTATCACAAAGTGTCCTGCTACTCCTTTTTACATCAGTAAGACGGTGCATTTGACAAGTAAACCTATATTTTATTCTCAGTAGACCGAAGAACACATATTAAATGCTAAAAGTAAATCATTGTACGATTTCAGCCCACTTTCAGCATTTAATATGTTTTCTTTGTGAATAAAATATAGGTTTAATGGCAGCAACGTATGCTCAAAATACAGGAAAGTAAGTGGTATCAAAAATAAACAACTGCAGAAACATCTGGTGGTTACATATGAGTTTAAATAGCAACATGTACTGTAGGTGAAGACATTGAGTTTAAAATAAACATCATTATAAGGCAATCCTTGTCTTTCTCAAATATGCAGGGATAGACAATAGGATATAAATGTGGTTATCTTATTTTACTTAGGTATTTCCTTTTTTTTTTCTTTCCCCCCTTTTAAGTTACCGTAGATTGTAACCTGGGGTCCGTTTCACAAAGCAGGTTTAGTGAAAACTCTGAGTCTGTTAACCCTGAAATGAGGGAAACTCTGAGTTTTCCGTTTCACAAAGGGAGGTAACTCAAACCAGAGAAAGAGGAGTAACTCTAGCCTGTTTCACAAAGAGAGGTAACTTAAGCTCTCGGCCAGTTACCGTAGTAACAGACGCTCTGAAACTAACAGGTTATGGTCTGTTTTTATATATTAAAGAAGGAGGTTATGGTCTGTTTTTATGTATTAAAGAAACAGGTTCCGGTCTGTTTTTATATATTAAAGAAGCACGTTATGGTCTGTTTTTATATATTAAAGAAGCAGGTTATGGTCTGTTTTTATGTATTTAAGAAGCAGGTTATGGTCTGTTTTTACTGTATTAAAAAAGGAGGTTATAGTCTGTTCTGCTTCTCTTTCCTGCCAAGTTAAGTCTCAGTCTATAGACCCTTTTTGTGTTTGTAAACAATGATGACGTAAAACGTATGCGCGCGCATTTTGGCAACGGAAGTACGGCGGAGATGAACAGCGTGTCAAGCTCTGCAAGGGGATTATCAACTAAAGATCACGAATCTTACCTTAACAAGTTGACTTTGACAAATGGTGTCCGACTTCCAGATCCGTGTTCTATTAATGAGTGGGTTGAAGACGTTAGCAGGTGGCCAAATGGGTTGTCGTCCCGGGGCGGTCCCTCCCCCCTCACCGCGGAGCCTCCAACCCGGACTGAGAGGGTCATGAGCGGCCAGCGGATCCTGGAGCTCCCGGAGGATCGGGACCGGCTCCTGGAGGTTCTGGAGGATCGGCAGCGGCTCTGGCCGGCCCTGGAGAGCCTGCGGCGGCGGGCGGAGCAGGTGCGCGGGGTCCCCGGTGCCGGGGCGGTCCCTCCCCCCTCCCCGCTGAGCTGCGGATCCTCCAACCCGGACTGAGAGGGTCATGAGTGGCCAGCGGATCCTCGAGCTCCCGGAGGATCGGGACCGGCTCCTGGAGGTTCTGGAGGATCGGCAGCGGCTCTGGCCGGCCCTGGAGAGCCTGCGGCGGCGGGCGGAGCAGGTGCGCGGGGTCCCCGGTGCCGGGGCGGTCCCTCCCCCCTCCCCGCTGAGCTGCGGATCCTCCAACCCGGACTGAGAGGGTCATGAGTGGCCAGCGGATCCTCGAGCTCCCGGAGCTCCCGGAGCTCCCGGAGGATCCGGTGCGGCTCCGGCCGGGTGTGCGGGGTCCCCGGGAACCCCCCCGGGTCCGGGAACCCCGCTGGCTTCTCCGACCGCTTCCTCCTCAAGTTCCTGCGGGCCAGAGACGTCGATGTCCCGCTGTCCCTGAAGGTACGAGCCGCCGCAGGAGCACCGGTTGCTCTGAAATGGTCGTGATTCCTGTCTGAATCCTATAAAACTTTAGTCCGCCGGTGGAATAACGATTCTTACAACCGTATACGCATCAACCAGACATGTTGATGCTGGGAACAGTTTGTTAAATGCCTGCTAACCAGTTGTTTCAGTCAGAACTGCATGATAACAACGCCACTTCTGTTGCCAAAATGCGCGCGCAACATTATGTGACGTTGGCTGAAAAAGGGTCTATTCAATTATGCATTCTAAATCAGGGGCGCCACTAGGCCCTTTTTGGGGGGGCTTGAGCCCCCCCAAAAGAAGTCTCAGCCCCCCCAAAAAAATAGAGACAATTTTTTTTTTTTTTTTTTTTTTTTTTTTTTTTTTTTTTCCCCTCTGGTGGTCATTACTAGCAGTTTCTGATTCCACTCAATGCGCTGTGTGTGAGTTCCCCCTCTATGTTCTTAGGGTGTGCTGACAAACATTTAGGGGGGTTCATCCCACCAAGGGGGCCCTGACTCAGCCCACCCGAAAAGTTTCTAGAACCGCTACTGCCAGGCGCTCCCTCCTCCATCTATGTGCCTAATCCCTTCACTTCACACAGGTCACACACACACACACACACAACGAAGTAGCCTTTTACAGTCAACAATCATTCTCCCCAGTCCCCACTCATGATGAGACTGTGAGGTGAGCATTGAGCAGTCAGAGTCGTTAGTTACTCAATTAGCGCATATTGATGTGCAAATTAGCGCATACCGTTGTAGTAGCTAAACAAAATAACTTGTCATGTGCCTGCCAGACAGGTGACGATTGGCAAGGCTACCATGACACACCAAGCCAGCCAGCCATCATGCTAGCTCGCAGTAAAGCGGGTCTAAATGGATGCAATGTCTTTTGAGAAACAATATGGGCATAAGTGAAGAACATATTTTCAAACGGGTCTCTTGTCTTCTGAATGAAATTAAGCCCTTCAGAATCGCAAGTGGCTGCTTTTCAACTAGTTGACTGCAAACTCCTGCTTTAGCTTACAGTATATTATTATCTTGTCGGAATATTATTCCAGCCAAGGAAGTTCGGAAGTTCCATTTGATTTGATTTAATTTTACTTTTGCCTACAAAGCAAAATATTACTTTACTTGAGTCTCCCCTGAAGTGATTTTGGTATTATTTATGCAAGCAAAATTCTACCATAACCTGTATGCAGAATATATATAGGGAAACAATTATTTTTTCATCGCTGTAAAACCACAGAACAGTAAAGAAGATATTGATGTGTATAGGTCTTCATAGATCTAGTCTCTTCATTTTGACCTCAAAGTGCACCAGATTGATCCATTTTTACTTAAAATCTACAAATTTTTCTTCCGGGGGGGCATGCCCCCGGACCCCCCTAGGGGTTCTGTGGTCCATGAACTTTGGTAGGCTGAGCCCCCCCAAAGCTCTGATGCTAAAATCGCCCCTGTTCTAAATGTCTGCACAAAGCCATAATATGATAGAGTGTGATATACGCACCCCCCGAATCTCGCGCTCAGCAGGCAAGCCGATGTTTTCCAGTGGCCAGCCGCGGTACTGCAACAGAAAATCCCATGGGGCCCAGAAAGCTTTTTTCCCATAGACCGCAATAGTAAAAGAGAAGCCTCTAAAACTGTTCACAGGACACCTCCAGCTGTAATCACCGGCAATTACTAATCTTTGTATTCTATATTTTTAAGTCATGGACTTTATATCCGTCAAAAATGTTTTCTAACGGCCAGAAAAGTCAAAGAAAAGTATCTTTCTGGGTGTGACGTCACGGCTGACGTCACAGCCGTGTCCGTGCACTCCACGGATGTCACTCACTCATCTCACTCATCTTCTCCCGCTTTATCCGTTCCCGGGTCGCGGGGGCAGCAGCCTCAGCAGGGATGCCCAGACGTCCCTCACCCCAGACACTTCCTCCAGCTCTTCCGGGGGGAGTCCGAGGCGTTCCCAGGCCAGCCGAGAGACATAGTCTCTTAGTCTAGTAGGAAGGAGGGGTTCCCGAGCACCCGATGGACTCTTTTCTGAAACGTGTTTTTTTGGGATCCTTTAGGTGTTTGCTTACGATTTTTGCTTGTTGCCCGAAAAAAAATTGGTCCGAAAGTTCTTTTTTGGAACCCATTTAGAATTTTTGCCTGTTAAAATGGCAAAAACACCGATTTCCATAACTTCTGAACCATAAATCCTAGAAAGACAAACAAACACACTTTTTCTCATAATATTGACACCAGGAATCCAATGGAAAGGTTACTGGGATGGTAGAACCACTCTTTATTAGGGAAAAATGAGCTTCAAGTAGTATTTTAGGGCAAAATTACCCAAAAACGCTTGAAAATGTTTTTTTCAATCAAGTGCATCTCCCTTTTGGAAATACCTGTTGGTGTATTGTTTACACCAAAAAAAAGGCCCAATTAGTCCCCTTCCCAACGAGGTACAACTTGTAAGAAATCTGCATTTGTGGAATGAACACGACCAACATTCCATTTTCACAACTCCTAAACCTGACATCTTACTAAGACAAACAAACACTTATTTTCACTTTATTTTACATTAGGGATCCAATGGAACGGTCACTGAGATGATAGGACCAGTATTTATTACAGAAAAAAACACAAATTTAATAAGTATTTTAGTACAAAATCATTCTCACTCTTCTACTCTCCACCCATCACTGTCCATGTCCATCTCCTCCACTTCACCATCATCTAAAATGATGCCACCCACCAACAGATCCACTAGTGACTCAGGTAAAACTGGTCCATAGCACCATATTGGCTCTAAAATGCCGTGGTCATCCTTCTCTCGCCCCTGGTGTTCATCGTGTGGTTTAGGCCTCCAAAATATTGGCTCTGCTGCCCGTTTGTAACAGGCAACTCTGTGGTTCACCCTTTCTATATGTGGAATAAGGGCATTTTTGCAGGGAGGCAGGCGAGCAAAGTCCACTTTAGACTTTTGATTGATGGTCTCGTCCTCTCCCACCATCTTCTTCAAGATGTTGGTCCTGGCCTGGTCGACTGATGCCAGACGTGACTGGCCGTACATCAGGCATGTGAAGCCCTCCAGCTGCTCCTGCACCTCTGGCTTCACGTTCCACTCATCGCCAAGCTGACTGTAAAATATTGTTGTGATGCATCTTACTTTTTCTACTTACAAATGTTTTATTGTTTCTAGCATTTCAAATCGAACACATGAATAATAATTATCGACCTACCTGAACGCCCCTTGGAATTTAGGGTTCTTCTGCAGCTTTTTGAGTGGCACCACCTTCCCCTTGCCCTTGAATGCACTTGTACAGTCCTCTCCGGTGAAGACATAAAACCCGAGCAGGGTGCTGCAGTACATCTGCCCAAGAGAGGTGGCCAGCTCTGTCACGTTGATGAGCTGACGTTGCTTTCCTGTGCCAGTGTCAACATAGACAGTCAGGCTGATGGTGTGGGCATGATGAAGGAGGATGAAAAAGATGTCTGTGTCTGGGGTTCTCACGACTGCAGACTTGAAGCCCTGCTCGACAGCATAGTGAAGGTACAGAACCACCCGGCTATCAGTCTCCTGGTTGGAACGGAGATCATGGATCTCATTCACCTCCACCTGAAATAGCAAAATTACGTTCTATAAAAAGCTTCTCAATTCATAACTTTTGCTCTTAGGGCAGAAATAAAAAAAAAAAAGAAAAATGGAAAGTATCCTACGTGACTACATTAACGTTACATTACGTGTTTTGCTGTTTTTTAATCATTATTGAGACTAGTGCATGCCCGTTCCCCCCCCCAACCACTCCTGTTTCACATTTCATCAAGCGAGAAGCTGCCGCTTTACTCCCCCAGACCTTCAGCATCAACTGGCAGAGTTGCTTCTTGTTCTCTTCGTTGCTTAGAAAGAGTTTGAAGTCCTGGTGCTTCCGGGTAGCTTGACCCTGCACTATGAACTTCTCAGAGTAGCCACGCCTCAGCCTTTCCTGTGCCTTGATGGAGTCCTGCTGGTAGGAGTCAGTGGAAAAGACAAAGTTTTTCTTGGCTACTATCACCCTAGAACCATGAAATCAGCATAATAAAAAGCTTCAGTTGACAACATATACAGTGACTTAAATAGGTCTACATCTTGGTTACAATACATCAGGATATACCGGATACAGCATATAAAAACATGTTCAGTCACACAAATACCTGCTTACTATCCAGACGTAGTACACTTGTAGACTGTCTTTGAACACTTGATCATTCTCCGCAGGAGGTATGAAGGACGCATCTGCAGGAAACTTAGGACCCACTCTGATACCAATGTGCAGTGGAGGGAGGGTCTCAGGTGTATCCAGTTTCAGACGACGTTCCATGGTCCTGTCATATTTAGGTAGTGTTCTCTCCTGGCAGCTTGTGGCACCCGGTTTTGTTTCCTGGATCATGATGCCGCCGGCACTGTTAACAACATTCGAACCATGGACATTTGTTGTGACTCTGTTCAGGTTGTCCAATTCGCTATGGAACACCTCATTCCCATCTCCTCTGATGATAGAAGGTGTAAGGGAAGTTGACATTTCATCCACAGCCTTAGCCAATGCTGTCTCCAGCTCCAATCCAAAATCATAAGATTCGCAATGGCCTAATCTCTGCAGAATGGTGGTCAGTTGTCTGCTCCGGTACAAGTGCCGGACTGTGGCACATAAAAGCACATGTTTTGGAAGTTTCCACTCGCCATTTGTCACTGCTCTACACAGGTCCTGTCCAATTGAAAGAACAAGTCGCTTTGTTTTCTCACAATCAGAAACGGTGTCTCCAGAGAAGAGAAGTTTGAGGAAGCGGTCTAGCTCTTCAGGTAACACCTCTTCTGCTGTCTTGTTTAGGTCATCTGCGGTAGGTGGCCAAGGCATAACACTGGACTTGAAGGCCTTATTGATGACGCTGTGTAGGGTGAGAGCTACATCTTTTACACTGTCCACCGTTCCAAGTCGATACGCACAGGCCATGGCATCCTCCACAGAAATACGGGAAGAGTGGACCAAGTAAAAGGCAAGGTTTCCTTTGTCCTTAACAGGAACTTTGGAAAAGGCTAAATGCTTCTTAAGTTCCTCATCACCTTGCAGACGACTCAGAAGTTTATTTCCTCTGTATTCAGGGTTAGGGTTATTTTGCTTTTCGAGCTCAAGGATATACAGGTGGCGCAGGTAGCGAAGTTGTAGGACTTTGTTTTGTTCTATGACCTGCTCTTTAATGTGGTCCCTCATCACGTTGTATGCTTTAAGGTGCGCAGAGATTGTCAGTTTCTGACCTGAGGCTTCCTTTGTCAGCTTCTTAGAATGATTCAAGTACTCTACTTGTAAGGCTTTCCAGCAGGTGACATGATAGCGAGCCCCTTTCGCATACAGGTCTTCATTTTTCAGTTTGCGGAGCAGACTGCTTTTCCCTAAAGCTTCAGCCATAGGTTCAATGCGCTTCCATGCGGCACCATTGTTTTTCCAAGTAAATGGGACAGTCCTTTGGATTTTCCCATTTAATTTCTTTTCATCTGTGTCACAATATATACATTCTACTGGAAATGCAGAGCCTGTGGCTGGGTGTGACTTCCGGGGAGAGTACTTGTTGTCTGTTACTTCAAGCTGATGTGAATTGTTTTTTAGTCGATCAAGCTTTGATGTGAAATTTAAGTAACAGTTCCTGTGATAACCAGTACTGTCCAGGTTGACACCATCTAGGGTTTCTGGCAATAGTTCAAATTGCCTTCATCCGAAAAGGTGAGTCGATTGGCTCAGCTTGTCTCTTGTCTCGTATTTGAAGAAGGTGATGCAACTTTTCTTTGGGGTCATTTTTGGAGGCACTGAAGCAAATGAAGTTCCCAGGCGATGGACTTGGGGTGTGCAATACACAGGTATATGATTGGATTTTTAGTGGGGGTTCAGACACATCAGAAGTCTGATCATGCAGTCTCTTTGCACTTCTCGTGTTTTATTAATCCATCACTGGGCACAGAAAAAAAGAATATAAAAAAATACAATTAGTGCCACTGGACTAAATTATTTAAAAAAAGGCCTGGATAATCGAACTTACTGTATGTCACATTTCTTTTAGCGTACCCTACTGTTAGTTAAAACCTACAAAATACAAGCAAAACAGTAAGAGTTAAAAGCTAACCTCAATGAAAAAAGCTAGCTAACATGCTAATTGGTTAGCTTGTCCAGCTAACCAAATAGAAATTAAGCTATTTTGAAGAATGTATTACCTCTGGCTCTAATATAAGAAAAACAACCATGTATAATGTTATATTAGCAAAAATGATAAGATATAACCTTATATTAGAAATGATAAAACATTCAGAAAATACTTACACTCCTTGTTCAAGTTTGCTTGTGTTTGACAGTTGACAGTTGATGCTACAGTTGGTTTGAGATTTCAAATTCTGAACATTCTAAACACTTAACAGTGGGAAGACACGCCCCTTTTACTGAACATTCGAAGCATTCTAAATGGGTTGCATCCCCCGCATTTTGCTTCATTACTCATTCCACAAATGGAGATTTCTTACAAGTTGTACCTCGTTGGAAAGGGGACTAATTGGGCCTTTTTTTGGTGTAAACAATACACCAACAGGTATTTCCAAAAGGGAGATGCACTTGATTGAAAAAAACATTTTCAAGCGTTTTTGGGAAATTTTGCCCTAAAATACTACTTGAAGCTAATTTTTCCCTAATAAAGAGTGGTTCTACCATCCCAGTAACTTTTCCATTGGATTCCTGGTGTCAATATTATGAGAAAAAGTGTGTTTGTTTGTCTTTCTAGGATTTATGGTTCAGAAGTTATGGAAATCTGCGTTTTTGCCATTTTAACAGGCAAAAATTCTAAATGGGTTCCAAAAAAGAACTTTCGGACCAATTTTTTTTCGGGCAACAAGCAAAAATCGTAAGCAAACACCTAAAGGATCCCAAAAAAACAAGTTTCAGAAAAGAGTCCATCGGGTGCTCGGGAACCCCTCCTTCCTACTAGACTATCTCCAGCGTGTCCTGGGTCTTCCCCGGGGTCTCCTCCCAGTGGGACATGCCTGGAACACCTCCCTAGGGAGGCGTCCAGGAGGCATCCGGTACAGATGCCCAAGCCACCTCAGCTGACTCCTCTCAATGTGGAGGAGTAGCGGCTCGACTCCGAGCTCCTCCCGGGTGACCGAACTCCTCACCCTATCTCTAAGGGAGCGTCCAGCCACCCTGCAGAGGAAACTCATCTCGGCCGCTTGTATCCGCGATCTTGTCCTTTCGGTCACTACCCAAAGTTCATGACCATAGGTGAGGGTAGGGGCGTAGATTGACCGGTAAATCGAGAGCTTCGCCTTTCGACTCAGCTCCCTCTTCACCACGACGGTCCGGTACATCGACCGCATTACTGCGGACGCTGCACCGATCCGCCTGTCAATCTCACGCTCCATTGTTCCCTCACTCGTGAACAAGATCCCGAGATACTTGAACTCCTCCACCTGAGGCAGGACTTCTCCACCCACCCGGAGAAGGCATGCCACCCTTTTCCGGTCGAGAACCATGGCCTCGGTCTTGGAGGTGCTGATTCTCATCCCTGCCGCGTCGCACTCGGCCGCAAACCGCCCCAGCACATGCTGGAGGTCCCGGTCTGATGAAGCCAACAGGACAACATCATCTGCAAAAAGCAGAGATGAAATCCTGAGGTTCCCAAACCGGATCCCCTCCGGCCCCTGGCTGCGCCTAGAAATCCTGTCCATAAAAATTATGAACAGGACCACTCCACGGATGTATTATATTAATATATATTATGTAATTATATTATATTAATACATTAATAATATATGTAATACTATACATGTAATAATATACATTAATTAATATATTATATTAATACATATTATATTAATACTCGTTCTCATTGCCCCGGGGCATGATGGGAGGCCCCAGAGCATCATGGGAGGTGACTCATGGGGTGCTTCCGAAATCGCATACTAAATAGTAGGTACTAAAAAGTATGCTTAAATTTGGCACACTTTTGAGTAAATATCAGTAGTGTGCATTAATTCGGACGTACTATTAAGTGCGCATGCGTCACTTCCTGCCGTAGGGAGGGGTGGGGTGTTACCATGGTAACCTGTCACGGCAGCGGTAGCAGCTCCGCTCCGATCTGCTCCGCTCTTTCTCGTTTATCCCGGCCCAAACAAGATGACATTTCCCCTGCGCAGTGTGGTTTTATTCTCACCTCGTCAACTTCTAATGAGAAACAGAAGAAGGCGGCTTAACAGACTTCGGGACTCCGACAGGGAACTGCATCGCCAGATACTCCTCTATTTAGAGGGAAAGGCAAGCATAAAACTTTTTTTTACTCCTCAGGGAATATAAATTACGAAGTTCTATTTAATATGCTATACATAACAAAAAATAAAATAAATGTATTTTAAAGATATAAATATAAAATAGAATATCTTGTGAATATATCTAGTTTAATTCCTCATGTGATGTAATTAGGGCCAGAGCACTGAGAGTGCGAAGGCCCTATTGTACCTGTAGTTTATATTTGACATGTCTACTCATTAAATTAGACACATTTGCAATACACTGAAATATACTTGGGTAATTTCATGGTTAGTTTAGGCTATTTAAAAACATTATCTGACAGAATATATATTTTGGTATAAACCATTTTTTGCAGTAACCCAAAGCAGCATACTAAGCATGGCCATTTATAAGCAACTGTATACCTATAGCCTACTTTTGTGCCTTGTAAAGTGATAACAAAATAATATTACATTTTTTAAAAGAAAATACACCAATAACTCTTATTTCTTTATTTGATTTATTTTATTTCAGAACATAAAGCTGAAGCTCTGAAGCGCTTCCACTCCATCCAGCTGCAGGCCATCTGCGACCATCAGGGGCGCTTTCTGGACATATTTGTGGGTTTCCCAGGGTCTGTCCACGATGCTCGGGTGCTTAAGAACAGCCGATCCAACCATCCTGCACAATATCTGCCTGGACAATGGAGACGTGATGGAGGAGCAGGACATGCAGCCCCCTGATGAAGACCCTGGAGCATCTGGATGTGCCGAGTTGTCCTCTGGAGAAACAATCAGAGACAAGCTGTCCAGCTCCAGTGGTTGAAGTGCAAGCTCTGCAACAGCATGATTATATCTAAATGTTAACAGATATTAATCAGATTTAAAATCAATAATTATAATTGACTAATCAATCAATGTAAATATTTATATAATAGTTTATACTAGTTATAATATAGTAGTTAGTATTTGGAATGCATAGTCAACATTTATTTCATCAAACATGATTTTGTTCAAATTTTTCAATTCAATCTGTTCATTGTTCATCTTTATTTTTACCTCACAGTAATATTATTTTTGATAGTTGTTGATAAATTGCAGAGATCAGTTTGGGATTGTTATAAAGGGCTACAGGGTATTATTGTCATTGTTATCATTGTTATCATAATCAACATCTTCATTATTACAATATTAACAATATTATTAGCATTAGCATATTATACTATATATTGATTCTAGTGAATTACTGCTTTAATAAAACTTATGTTACTTGTAATTGCTGTGGCGTATGGTGTTCAACCTTTGCCTATTGTATTATTTTATCCCCTGAGGTATTTTTTAGATACCAGCTGTTGTCCTTCTTCATGCAAGTTAATAATTATCCAAAATGTGTTATAATAACACCATTTAATATTAACCTTTCTATCATTCTCCTATCATACAAGCAACTTCAATTCTCCCATGTTTCTATAATGACTATATTATTTTCAATAATTTTATTAAAGGCAGGGCCTTTTGAAAAGTTAAACTGGTTTGGGTTGCTACTGTAGATATGGAAAAATCAGGCCAGAAGAGAGGATCTACAGTTTTCGCTTCCCTGAGAACAGTCTGTTGTTGGCTGCTCTCCAGCGGATCAGCTGCTCCGGGTTCTCGTCTTCTCGTCCGTCCCTGGCACATCAAAACAATTCACGTGATAGTATTTCACTAACAGAGGAAAGTATCACCCCTTAAATTGATTAGATACGATGGTTGTGTTCTGTTGTGTGTTTGCTGTTGTGCAGCCAAATGTTGGGAGAACAACTGTGTCCTCAATCGTTCAGACTTTTCGTCGACAGAACAGGTATGTAATCTAACAATAGGCACTGTACTGTAATACTGTATTCTTTCTGTAATGCTTCATACAATATGACAGTATTCTACTTTCATTTTACAATATACAGTAAGTATACTATATACAGTGACATTTTATCTTACTCAATTTTGTGTTTTGCATTACTATATTTTTTCCACATAGGACTGCAAGACAACTTCACAGGGAACATGACTAAGCAATTTGACTGTCTTATCCGTACACAATGACACAAGCACTTGTGATTCTGATGCACTGACACGTTCATTGACATAGATATTTAATTTTGAGAGATGAACTAAGGATTTTGAGCAAGAGACTGGCTTTTGCAGGTAATCCATGGTGTTTTGCTATTTGTACGAACTGTTTTGAGAAATGCACTTACTGTTTTGCAAATGTCGAGGATGATCTGAGAAATGTACCAAAGCGACTGAAACATCATCATAAACACAAGAGAACCACATTGTTCCAAAGTGAACATGGAAACTGTATAAACCCAAAAATAAATCTCACAAAATAATTCATGAAAAGTCTTGTAAAGATTGATTATGCAAGACAGAACTTTTAGAAAAAGTTTTACCTTGTCAGAAATTGAAACAGCATCTTTAAACAAGTGTATTCTGTAATTTCTACCAGAGAAGCATCTCTTTATTTCACTGCAGTGTTTAATTTGAAACACATCCTTCAACCTCCATTTACTCAATTTTATCCAATAATTTACGGGTACATGAAAGTATTGTTTTCTTTTTTTATAATCACAATTTACCTTCATAATTTTAGTTGAATGTGACTGTATGTTGAAATTGTTCATATTTAAAACTACATTTCTGAAGTAAATTACATTTTAGCCATTTAATTTTGTATAATTCAATGACATTTTTATAATGAGTGTGTAAAGAATTGTTCTTAAAATTGAATCCTTTTTAATTAATATACTTAATTTGAAATCTCATATTACTCTAGTTTTACAGGAATGGTTCACAAATCTTCCATAACATGTTTCTATGGCACAATTTTATCTGTAAATGAAGTCAAATCAGAAGAAAAAATAATGATGGCTCAGCAGTATCACAAGCAGAGGTACACTTGTTTAGTAAACACACAAAACTACAAGCGCAATACTGAAATATAATAGGGCCTTCGCACTGTAAGTGCTCGGGCCCTAATAATAATTAAAAAAAAAGAAATCTCTGCATAGTTTAAGTCCCTGAGTGCATCTTTTCTAAGGGCTCTGTGTCTCAGCATCCTCGTTTATAGTACGGTAGTGCTGTGGCTGATTTTCAGCCAGGGGAGATTCTGTTTGTGTAAACAGGGCCGGTCGGCTCTTCAGGGGACGTTTCACCAGGAACCTTTGAGAAGTCACCAGATCACCATAGCCTTGAGAGTGAGAGAAGGCGTAGCCTGACCGACGAGTGCTGAAACGCTGGGGTCGTGCGCGGTGGAGTGCAGGAGCTGGGAGTGCCTCCTTTCGCATTTTATACCTCACCTATATAGAGTACAGAACAACAGCAATTAAATGGAGGTTTCTTACTCAACTGTTATTTGAGACACTTAGCAAACTTTTACGGATAATACTAAAATTGCAGATCAACCAGGCGGGGGTGGTTTTACTCACCTTGTCATTGATAGTGGGTTTTATCTGTAAGAGAATAAAGCGATAAGCCACCACAGGAAGGACGCAAAGGAGGCAAGTCAGAAATATGGTCAGCCACACATTTGGCTGGTTTAAAGAGTTTCTTGATGTTCCTGTAATGTAAGAAAAAACATTGGATCAGTCCTCAGAAGATAGATAGATAGATAGATAGATAGATAGATAGATAGATAGATAGATAGATAGATAGATAGATAGATAGATAGATAGATAGATAGATAGATAGATAGATAGATAGATAGATAGATAGATAGATAGATAGATAGATAGATAGATAGATAGATAGATAGATAGATAGATGTTTCTTCACTACTTCATGTAAACAGCCACCACTTGTTGACAGCAAACAGAAACACAGCAACCAACTCCACTATTTTTATTTTGATCTTGTCATTCCACTCATTTTTTTCCTGTCTTCTTTTTTCATTTGCTTTTATATCATCATTGCAAGTTGCAATCAGTGAGAGTAGTGCAATACCACCACCCGGTGGTATGGAGTGGTAGTTTGCTATATCAGTGTACCCCATAGACATATATAAAGGCTAGATGACTCGTCCGCGCTGCTGCCAATGCAGAGCGACGTCGTCACACGGCGGCCATCTTGCCACAGGAGAGCTCGCTCACTTTAACATTGTGTTTAATGGTGCCTGTACTGCTTAAACAACCTTAACTTGCTCAATTCTCAACAGATTTTCTAACAGTTTGGTTTGTTATGAACGTCAGATATGTAGTTATGACACTGCATACTTGTGAATAATTATAAACATTGAAAAACGTACTTTCATAAGAAAATAACCAGAAACAGATAGCTATGACATGGTATTTATATTATATCAATATTTCTATAGTATTCTTATTCTTAGTAATATTTATATTTACATTATAACATATATACATATATATTATTACCATATAACATATATATGTATATATATATATATATATATATATATATATATATATATATATATATATATATATATATATATATATATATATATATATATATTATTACATTATGATGTATTTATATCATGACATTATAACATCTGTGTATATATATATACATGTTATATGGTAATAATATATATATGTATATATGTTATAATGTAAATATAAATGTTACTAAGAATACTATAGAAATATTGATTTAATATAAATACCATGTCATAGCTATCTGTTTTGGTTATTTTCATATAAAAGTACGTTTTTCAATGTTTATAGTTATTCACAAGTATGCATACATCTCTGACGTTCATAACAAACCAAACTGTTTGAAAATCTGTTGAGAATTGAGCAAGTTATGGTTGTTTTGCAGTACAGACACCATTAAACACAATGTTAAAGTGAGCGAGCTCTCCTGTGGCAAGATGGCCGCCGTGTGACGACGTCGCAGCAGCGCGGACGAGTCATCTAGCCTTTATATATGTCTATGGTGTACCCTACCTCCTTCAATGTCATGAAGACATAACAGGTGAAAGGACTATGAGGAAGTCAACCCTCTTAATTCAACCCTCCTCATTTTTACACTGGACCTTTCTAGCAACAGGACTGGGGCTTAACAAAGGGTAAATTGAAACTTACTTCTGAAAGTATAGGAAGAAGCTCTTAAAATTATATCCAAGACATGAATTTTTCTGCTGCTCTTTCTGGTTTTCTCATGAACAAATACAGCATTAAGGGACAACAGCAGCCTCTATGACTCTGTGAAAAGGTACCGTACAATATACTCACCAATGAAGGGGAAAGAGGAGATGAAGATGTAATACATGCCATTGCTCTCCATTGTGAATGTAATAGCAAAGTAGGCAGCCAGGCTACCCCACACAAAAAACTGATTTAGTGATGTCCAGTAATAGGTGTCAAGACCCATCTGAAAAATGAAGGTTGAAACTGAGTATTTTCCCCACTGATCTGTATCGTACACACACACACACACACACACACACACACACACACACACACACATATACAGTATATATATATATATATATATATATATATATATATATATATATATATATATATATATATATATATATATATATATATAATCTTTGTTAGGTCAAAAGTACCATCTTACCTGTGTGCTCACCACAATAAGCAGACAGGTTTGTGCCAACACTGCAAAGGACTGATAGTCTGCAATGTCTTTGCCATCATCTCTGACTGTGTCCTGCATGGCAGCCCATGGGATAAAGAAGAGCATCAGGGAGCTGTAGCAGCTGTGGATCATGCACAACACGAAAGCCTTTTTACTGAAATACTGGTTCAGCTGGCCTGGAGCATAGAGCTGAGGATACTGGAAGCTCCAGCGGTCATTTACATCCTGAAGAAACAGAGGTGGAAAGAAAAACTAAAATTTAGAAATGTTGATATTACAGACTCCTGTATGTCATTTCAGACACTTTACAGACTCCTATATTTCTTGAGGATAATAAACTATTTTATGTAAAATATTGTATTACTATTTTCTGAAAACCTTCAGGACGACGCTGATGTTGGTACAAACCTGTTCAAAGAGGCTCAAGCTGAGGACAGGAAGGGCGGTGTAGACCAAGTTGTAGATAGTGATGAACCATTCGTCGTATACAGTCTAATGAAAATGACAATGAATGAAGCAATCATTAAAGTGTATAAATGTCTCATTTTCTGTGACAGGCCGCTATTCAGACCTGCACGGCCCTCACGTTCTCAGAACATTCTGTAGGTGAACGCTTTTTCCCTGCCTTTGTCACAGTTTTTCTTGAATATATAACAGACATCAAATTCAAAATAAGTTAATATTCGTACAAAATAATAATAATAATAATAATAATAATAATAATAGTAATAATAATAATAATAATAATAATAATAAATCTTGTAGTGGTAGTGTCTATCCAAATGAATATAGGTTGAAAGGGATTTGCAATATTTGCATACAGTTACATTTATGTTTTAAACAGCTTCACTTTTGAATTGGGGAACAGATTGATTGATTGATTGATTGATTCATGTCATGTGCAACAGGGTAGCTTGATCCTAACTTAAAGAAATGCTGAGATCTCACTTTGTTGATTCCTTTTATATCCAGTGTTAGTCAGACTTTTATATGGTTGTTTAGAATTTTCAACTGGTGTTGTAATTTCAATCTATATCACCTACCTGTGCAGAAAAGCCACAAAAGAAGGCATACCAGAAGTGAACAAAGGCAAATGTGAAGTTCTTGTAAAAGAAATACTTCAAGAACTTGCACATGCGGAGGTAAGACCAGCGACCGTGCACCAGCAGGAGGCGCTGGAGATAACGGAACTGGGCAAAGGAGAAATCACTAGAGAGTACGGCCTGCATCCCCTCCTGACCGCTGATCCCCACGCCAATATGAGCAGCTGAAAGACACACGGAAAAAATGAAACAATTAACAGCAAACAGTAAATATTCTCCAGCGGTCTGGCTCCACTGCAACTATAGGTTTGTGTATAAGTGGCTGATGAGCTAACCCTTGATCATGCTGACATCATTGGCTCCATCTCCAATAGCAAGAGTGACAGCCTGCTTGTATTTCTTGACCAACTGGACGACCTGGGCTTTCTGCAGGGGGGTGACCCTGCAGCAAATCACTGTCTGGCACATGCATGCAGTTCTCAGCAGCTCCAGCTCCAAGTCCTTTGCCAGTGCAAACGCCTGAACATGAAAGGGACGATTATAGAATTTTATGTGATACCTAAATGTCTTAATATTGAATATTAAAGCTGGAGCAGCTGGCATGGCTTTTTCTAAAATAACTCGAGAAAATTAGTCACAAAGGACACAGTTTCTTGATAACTCAGCAGAAGAAATGTTATTTCTTAAAAAATCCTCTTACTAGGCTGTGTCCATTTATAATTAAAGCATATTCTCCATTTGCTTTCTCATCCTGCACACTTTCTGTCTTCTGGAGCCAAAACAGGCCTGAACGAGCTGTGATCACAGACGGCTCCTCTGTTGCTTCCGGACACATTTTCCTCCTTGCATTTCTGGAAAAAGCAGGATATGATATTCACTAGAAAAGTATCACGGTTGCAACTAGAAAGCAGACTGTACATTACTGAATTTCTGACTGACTTACTGTAGCTCCTCTCTGACTTCTCCAGCTGTGTTGGCTGACACAATGAACACCTCCCCCATCTCTTCTCTTAGCATGTTGCAAGAATATCCAATATTTTCTGCTGTCTCTGTTTCAAAATGACACACACTATTTTGAAAGAGTGAAAAAAACAGTTTAGACGATTAAACTATGACTCTTAGGTCATTTTCAAGTAACATGTGCTGTGAACTCTGGGAAACTTACTGTACCATCTCAGGTTACTGACACATACATGTAGGTATTGTTATTGGAAGACTATGAAAACCATTGCAATCTCGTCAACAGTGAAATATTTTATTTAAAGGGTACAGTGATACCAACCTTGTTTATCTCCAGTCAAGACCCAGATTTTGATGTCAGCTTTGGCCAGTTGCTCGATGGTCTGTGGCACACCATCTTGCAATTTGTCCTCCACAGCTGTTGCTCCAAGCAGCTGAAAAACCAAAAGTGACAGGAAATTTTAAGGAGATAATGTCCATCCATACATCCATCCATCCATCCATCCATCCATCCATCCATCCATCCATCCATCCATCCATCTTCCTCTGCTTATCTGAGGTCAAGTCACAGGAGCAGTAGCCTGAGCAGGGTAGACCAAACTTCCCTCTCCACGCCCACTTCTAACCAGTTCATCTGGTGGTATCCCAAGACTTTCCCAGGCCAGCTCAGAGACATAGTCCCTCCAGCATGTCCTGGATCTTCCCTGGTATCTCCTCCCACTGGCACATGCCTGGAAAACCTCAGCAGGCAAGTGTCCCGGAGGCATCCTCTCCACGTGGCTGAGCCGGCTCATCCGGCTTGTTTCAATGCAGAGGAGCGGTGGCTCTACTCTGACCCATTCCTGGATGACCAAACTTCTCACCCTGTCCCTAAAGTAGAGCTTGGACACCCTACGGAGGTAACCAATTTCTGCTACTTGTATCTGCGATTGCATTCTTTCACTAACTACCCACAGCTTGTGACCATAGGTGAGGGTAGGAACACAGGCCAACTGATAAATGGAGAGTTTCACCTTTCGAATGCTCTTAGTACTTTGTTGATACAAGTTGCAATTATTTTTTTCTCTAATATAATTTTTCTCTAACTTAGGACTTCCAACTTCAGGAGGCCTTCCAATTGAAACTTCCATCTTGCAACCAAGATTATTCTGACTTTAGAGTAACATAAAACTCCTGAACTACAGCTAAATAGCATTGTCTCAAGTAAGCAATTAACTAGTCAATGGTTGGCTGTTTAGTAATACATTTAGCAGGAGAACTAACAATCAGGTCTGTCTCAATCTCCTCATAAAGCTGGTCGAGTCTCTCCTCTCGTCCCTCTATGGCAGTGCTGGCATCATGGTGACGCTGTCTCCACTCCTGTGTGTAGTGTTTGTCCAAGTCCTTGTAGGCCAGAGCGAGCGTACGGAGGCCGTCACCTGCATACTCCTATTGTTGGTTGGATAGTTTAAAAGTTAGTTACAGCACTGCCTGTTTTTAGTAAAAACAAAAACAAAAACAATAGAAAATATTTGACTCAAAAAGATTCAAGTGCATCTCTCACATTGAGATGTCCAGTAGTAACTTTCATCAGTCTGTCACAGGAGGGGTGTAGTCTTTCATAGATGATGGTGTCTGCTCCTTTACAGTACAGGGTGAGTTTACCTTCAGGGCTACATACTGGAGAACACATTGAAAGAATTTCATTTATCAAACGTAATATATTTAGCATTATAAGGGCTAATGAATTAGAAAGACAACAAATGCTAGAGAGAGCAAAAATAAATAAATAAAAAAAAACTATTATATTTCAGATGAAATGTGTATTAGTACACACAGAGAACTGGCAATAACTGCTTTATCTCGAATGTATGAACACATTGGCTGTCTATTAATTTAAAATGTGTGAATTTCTGTGGTCATGAAAGAGACACAAGTGTACAGATGTACTGTGAATTTATTTTAAAATAATATTTGAAAGATTAAATTGGTTAATGAGCCTCCACCTAGTGATACGAATGACAAAAAAAAAAGAAAAGAAGAGAAAAACACTATTATATACTGGTGGTGAAACTGCATTGGTTGCCATTTTTTTTACATTTCCAGTTTTACCTATCAGGCTCTAATGATTTAAAAACGTATGTAGTGTACCCATGTCTGTATACATTCTCAGTGCACTCATACTGTGAAGATTATCTACACATCTAGCTTTTTTCAACTTCTCTCTCTCACCTATCACTGACATCCTCTTCCGCACGTTGTTGAAGTCCAGAATAGCCAGGAGTTCATATACGACTTTTCTGCCCATCTCCATGACCGTGATGGTCTCTGGTGTACGAGAGCGGAACACAAAACCAAAGTTCCTCGCTGCCGTCACCAACGCCCCCTCGTCAGGAGACTGAGCCTGGTAGTTGAGTTCTCCTACCCGGTGAAAAAGTGTGGGAAAAGAGCACATAAAATACAAAAACGTGAAGAAAATCCACAGTCAGACATGTTAAGTTTGACATATTGTGACTGCTTATGTTTGAAAACTCAATTAGTCCTATTTTCAATGTCATCGAGGGTAATTTGGAGTTCATACGACCATGTACAATCTTAAAAAATAACGGGTGTGATCTGCAATCAAACTCTATATCAAGCCAGTGTCATGGGCTCGTAATCCCCAATATGATGACCATCACAGGACCTCACCTTCTTTCTTTTCCTCCGGCATGACAGTGTGGCACAGAGCCAGCAAGCGGAAGAAGGCCTGGGCCTCTGGGTTTCTCCCTCGCACCGTCTCCAACAGACTGCCATCGTGAAAGACAAACTTTGGGTCCGCAAGAGGATTCCAGCTGAAGTCCACTTTCTCTGTTTTCTTTAAAGAAAATGTAAAAAAAATATGATCACTTGTAGTACTTATAACTTAGAACGGTTTGTTTAGCCTTCCCACCTCTGTTATTTCCACCCTTTGTCCAGAAAAGTCATATATCTCTCCTGAAAAATAGAAGATGGGTTCTGAATCAATCATTCAGGTACAAGGATGTGTGTTTCTCTCTTTACTTTGTATATTGTGATAAAGCTGTTCACCATAAGCTTTTCCATTGATGGAGCACTTGTTGAAGGTCATGATGTTTTGCGTCAGGGTGCCGGTCTTGTCACTGAAGATGTATTTGATCTGGCCTAGCTCCTCATTCAGTGTGGTGGTCCTGGCCTGGGCAGGAGTGTCATTTTTAGGGTAATACATCTTCCTGTCCCAGTCTATGAAGAAGCTGTTCCCAAGACGGATGATCTCCACGCTAACGTTTAAGCACAAATGTCAAAATATCAGGCGTGAAGGAACAGTCATAGAGAAAACCAGGGCTAGAATTGTCACAGTAACCTTCACTGTTCTCTTATATACACATCTGTTTCTTGATACATACCTAACGTAGAGAGAAATGGGCACCACTGTGTTCAGAACTATGACGTAGGACCAGAAGGAAAGGAAGGATGAGAGAGAGGTGCCAATCCCTGGTTCACGAGGAAGAAACTCCGTGAACACAGAACCGTCCGTCATCTCCCAGATTGCATTGCCAATGGCCAGAATAGAGCACATGATCGCCAGGAAACCAAAGATCTAATAGAAAAGACAGAAAAAAATGTTGAGTATGTAGTCATTTTAAGTATAAGATTGCATCTCAATGGTATTCTTGCGAAGGTAGAACATTGTACACACCGAGACATTCACATCTGTCACAGGAACAAGACTGAGAAAACTTACAGAAACCTCAAACAAGACCTATTACTTCATGTGATACCTGTTACATTTTGAACTTCAATTCCTCTTACGGGCACTGCACCTGTCACAAACCCCCCAAATGAGACAATTGTACTGTGATAAACTTCACACCAGCTGTTATTCCTGCAACACACCGATTCCTCTCACCCTCACCATGATCCCAAAGACATTAAAGTGGTGTGTTGAAGGCAAAGGAACTATCCACCTAGGAACATCAAACTGTGAATCCACATACTCTCCTTCTGAAGAACCGCTTGTTAAGCCTAAAACAAGCCAAAATCCACTGCCCGATTCCATTGAGGATTCTAACTACCTTGCTACAATGGTTAATCGCTGTTCCATACCTCTACCAAAAGGTGTTTACTGGATTTGTGGCATGAAGACTTATGAATATCTTCCAAACGGTTGGTCTGGAATATGTGGTCTGGGCCATGTGGTACCAGCCATGAGAATCGTTACTGTACCACCGAAAGTTCGCATTGTTAAAAGAGAATTGTACACACACACACAAACACCATGGACAAGATTCTTTGGTGCCCTCGTTCCAAATTACGGAGTCATGGCAGCTTTGGACCAGATAAGGGATTTATCCCATGCAGTTGAAGATTTAGCAAAAACCACAGCAAAAGGCATGTCAATGCTCTCACAAGAGATGACTGCTGTAAGGATGATGGCCTTACAAAATCGTGCTGCATTGGACTATTTATTAGCTTCTCAAGGGGGAACTTGTGCTGTGATTAAAACTGAATGTTGTACCTTTATACCTAACCACAATGCCACCATCCAAGAAATAACGGATCACTCGAAAGATATTGCTAAAACGTTACATACACCTGTCACAACTAGTTTGTTTGATTGCTTTAAAGAACAGTTAGGACACGTTGGTTACTTGATATTTGAATTTGCTTTGTTGGCTTGTTGTTATTTGGCTCTGATAACATGTTTAAGGTTCACTTGCAAAATATGTATCACTACTCCACTGTAAAAAAAAAAAAAAATTTTTTTTAAAAAGATTGTGAATTGATGAAGCATTGTGACAGCACGTGGCCCCCTGCAGGGCTTTGAAGTAGGACCCAACACCTTTGTGTTAGCTTCAAACTTCCTACCCAGCTCCCTACCAACCCCCCGCAGACGACACCTGGAAGTTGGTTCAAACAGACTTGAATCACGAGAACACCCTATGGGGTAATTCAGAAGTCTGTGACAGTCATGCCAAATGTCTGATAATGACATTTGGCCACATATCATATCCGGCTGTGAATTACTTTTGTCTCTCGCCTGATTTGTGTATTCCTGCCTTTTGTTGTTAAACTTCTTGTATAAAAACCTGGTTACAACATCACTCGAGGTCGGCACACCAACTCAGACACGATCTGTGTAGGTTCGCCCACCGCCGGCTTGCTGAATAAAAACTCACTATACCACAAAGCGGACTTCTGAACTGGTTTGATAAATTCCTCAACATTTGTAATTCCTATAATAGAGCCTAACTGAAAAACCTCAGAAATGATCAAACAAATCTGAGATCATTGTTACCAAAACAACCCCACTGTTTTAATGACATGTAGATTAATGTATTAGTGAAGCATTTACTTTAGATGTCCGTCTGAGAATTTATGTGTATTTGTATGTGTATAAACTTACACACAACACCAGGACATTCATCAGGTGATCAATACTGGTGCGTTTGAAAGTTGTCTTTCCACTGTTCTGCATGAGCTTGGTGTCAGGACCTGAAGAGATTCAATGACACGTTCAGATACTCTCACAATTATCAAGACAGTTTTCAGAATTTGCACAATGAGATGGGAAAATCTCTTTAGGTTACCACTGATATGCTGATAACCATACATTGCTATGCATTACTTGCAACTTTTTTCTGCATTCAATGGCCATGGATGAAAAATGCAGATTTTATTAATCAGAACATATGTAATAAGCAAATTGTTTTTATAATGGGTTTCCCAGCCACTAAAACCAAATATATCAATTGTCATAACAGGCCTTGGTATAATGTGTAGAATTACAGTAGTTTCCTTTCATCTGAAATGTTGGCAGATTGATCCCTGTGACTTTCCAAAATGCTCCAAAGAGTTATAGTGCAGGTCCAAAGTTCTGGTAAGTGGAGAGTGTTGTATCAGGTTCACGGGTGACCAGTATAAATCGTACGCAATATCATAGGCAGAACACAACGCTGTGGTAATCTCTACAAAGGGAAACTGTCAGAGAAACGTTTTTTACTCTTCGATGGACTGGCAAGCTGTCCAGGGTGTGCCCCCCTTTTTGTCCATCTGGAAAAGACTCCAATAGACCCTTGTCTCTACCATGCTCACTCTCCTAATGAGGATACACTGGTGATCACAGGTCTGGGGCCTCATTTAAAATGGAGTGTGTAGGAGTCATACTAAAAGTGCACGTACGCCCAAAAGCCGAAAATGGCGGGCGCAAAAAAAAATCCGGATCTATAAAACCGCGTGCACGCAGATTTCCACGCAATGTTCCCTTTATGAATCACAGTCCACCTGGAATTCTGCGCAGCTGAATCCGCCCCATATCCCGCCCTCAACACGCCCATAAATCCATATGGATGAGCCTATTGAGCATGCGCAGTGGCTTCCTGCAGCCTGTTAGGGATGAATGCGTCAGAATGAATGAACGTGTCGAGCCACCGTGCCACTGAATTTCGCTGAGATCTGAGATCTAGATGTTGTGGATGATGTGGAGAGAGGACAGTGAAACGAGATTATTTCGGTGGTCACAGTAAAAGTAGATTGCGTCGTGCCACGATTGCACGACGCAATTTCCACTGGGGCAGAGGGGACATGTCCCCCCCACTTTTCAAAATGATGTATTTGTCCCCCCCACTTTTTACAGTTTCAAAACTAACGGTAGGCTCAGCAAATCATCAAGACACTCGGGACGGCGGCCCGGCAGCCCCCGCTCCCCCTCCTCCCTCCCGTCTCCCCTCAGAGCTGCTCTAGGCGGTTTTATGGTTCCGCGTTATACCAACGCAGAGCCTACGGCGTAGTGTACGTGGCGACGCGCACCTACGCCGGACCCTACAGCGTAGGCTCTGCGTTGGTGTGACGCAGAACCATAATTCCGGCTTAAAAGTAAACAACATGTGCGCACGTACCCGTGCATGACAGGCAGACACACACGGGGAGAAGGGACTATTTCTTTAATTTCTATTTTTTTAAACACTTTATCCTTATGAACGCAATTGTTATATAGTCCAACTTTCCTTATTTTAATCAGAACACTTTCTTTTTTCCTCTTCGGCGTGGAGTAGTGGGTTCGCCCCCCCCTCCCCGCCCCCCCCGCCGCCTGCTCCGTTATCAGCACTATTTTATTATAAGTCTGATATATGTTGTGATATGTGATGACATTATTAAGAGTATGACATGTATCTGGCTTCATTTCACCACCTCACAGCCTGCGTCGCCAGTTCCCCGTGTCTTAAGTAAATTCTTACGGGAGGGTCCTGGTTGCCGTAAAGATAAGCAGATTTTTCGGTTAGTTTTTTCTTTTTAGATCCGAGGCTTTGCGTAGAAGGTGGCTTCCGCAACTTTCAGGCGCTTTTTCTGCGCAAGCAAGCTTTATAGATGAGGCCCCTGAACTTTGGTTTTGTGGTCCAACTTTACATGCCAGGGACCATCGCAGTTATGGATATGAGTTCAAGGGGTTTAGTTTGAGGAGCATTATTGAAATTAATTGTCTGATTACTGAAGATGATGGCATTGGCACTATTGACTACTTGTACATGTGATCTCTTCAATGGGCGTTGCCTCATTCCTTCTGAGGCTGACGTGCAGTGGTTACTGCTCCGCTGGACACATTCAGCCTTTTTGATCATTTATGTTGCCAATTGAACCATCGGTGGTAATGCCAACATCCATGGCATAGATTTTGTTGACATAATCTTACCTTTCTTACCCAAGATTTCTAACCAGCAATGTTATTTTTCAACCCTGCCAAGCCTGTATTCTCATACACATCACTGAACAATGGCTCCGTTGCCAATATAAGCAGTCCGTCCTTATTTATTTATTTTTTTAGGTAAGCTTTTGTAGCAATAGGGAAGCGTCCATATTCCAGAGTGAGATACTGAAACTTGCAGTCAAAACTGGTTTAACATAACAGGGAAAAATGCAGAGGAGGCATGTCCCATAATAAGACACCAAATTTAATTTCAAAGAATCATCGTTGGTTTTCCAAAGCTAAATATATCACTGGCAGCTAAACCCAAAGTACCTCATTCATAGTAGCTAGAATACAAAGAAAAATGTTAGTCAAGCTTAAGAGTTACCTCCAAAGATGACCAGACCAAAGCACCACTCTGTATTCCGGAGAGTGCATCCTCTGAGAAGCACTTTGTCATTGTCTAAGCCGTACTTTTCTCCATTCACAGTTAAGGTCCCTTTGAACTTGTCCAGACGGTTATTGGGAGGCTCGCATTGCACTTCACCTTTAAAAAAAAAAAGCGCAAACAGTTACATGTTTGCATCCAGATCCAGTTTAGTCCACATCCAGATGTTTAAAGGATAGAAATTGGAGGTAATAAATGACTATAATAATAAACTCCACAGTCAAATAATAAAATATAATGTGTAAATGATGGTAAGTATAAATCCAAAAACAAGGAAATTACATTTATTGTCGAAGTTTAGATATTGTAGTGTGTCCGTGGGCAGTGGGTATCACTCCTTTCTCACAGAATACTTAAGATGTCATATGCAATACTTAAAGCACTCATCTATACAGTTTTTTATGTTTCATATGATTGTAAACTGTAACATTTAATTTTCAACTGTAGCTCCAATACATTTAGTTCGAGCTTGGAAATGTTGCTGTTTAATGAAAAAGGGTTTAAATCTTCACCATCTTAAAGAAGCACCAAGTTTTATTTTGTTTTTGTTTTTTCTCTCAATGATAATACATGGTTCCTTTGAAAGAATATTTAATAATTGTCAGGAAACTTTTTCCAATTTCCGCTCCCCTGCTGTCTAGAAAAACCAGGCAATATCACCTTGGACCCCTTTTCTGGTTCAGGGGTCTTCAATTCCCATCCTCGAGGGCCGGTGTCCTGCACGTCTTATGTTTGTCTGTTTTACGCACCTGATTCAAATTAATGGTTGATCATCAAGGTCTGCACAAGTCTGTTAGTGACACAGCTACTTGTATCAGGGAGACATCTAAAACATGCCCGACACCGGCCCTCGAGGACCGGAATTGCAGTGGCAAAGTGGATAATATGAAAGATAGACTTGTGAATTGCACACTGAGAACTTTTTTCCTTGATGAGGCACATGATGTAGGTGTTTCTTAAATGTTGCTGTTGCACGGTTGGCATTAGTTATGGGCACCATATGTTTTGGCAAAATAACTACAGTATGTACAGTGTGTTATGTGGTTTAGAAAACCCCCTGTGTTCCTGGGTTGGTATTTTCATGATCAGAGAAATCCTATTTTCTTTCTTGAATCCTTTGTGAAGGAAGTAGATTGCACATTTGAAAGTCTGCCGTACGTATGAAGTTTCAGGCTCTCACCTTTGAAGCCTGCAAGCACTTGGATGCAGTCGCCCATCTCTCCAGTTACAGTCAGCGCCTGCTTCACTTTCAGATTGGTTTCGCTTAGGGAGACCAAGAGGACATGAGAAGCATGTGACTGAAGGGAAATCCAAGACAGTGTGAGACTTAACCTGTCAGCCACAGGTGCACACAAACACACACTCACATGCACAGTATTTCACACTGACCCATCTAACTCAGCTGTTTCCACGTAGACCAGATTGAGAGGCTCACTGCTGGAGAGCAACAGCAGATCTGCCTGAGAGATGAAAGGACTGTAAGCGCAAATCAGGAGAAAAAAACACCATGAATGAATCTTTCTGTTTAATTTTCGTACCTAGTAAGTTAATACTTACAGTGACAAACTCATTATTTTCCAGTTGGACAACGTCTCCAACCTGAACATTCATCCATTTTTCTTTTTTCAGTCTGTAGAGACATGAACATAAAATCTGATCACATTTTACACAAAATACAATCTTTTATTCCATTTTGTTACAAATCTTTGATATAAGTTTTACAGGGTAAATGACTCACTCTCCATTGATGAGGACATCCACCATGCGGTTATTCACCTGCTTGTCAGATTTGTGTCTGTTCTACTCAGTTGACAGAGAGAAAACATAGATTATTCATTAATTCTGCTAAAATTCTGCTTCTTATTTAAGCCGATTTAAAATACTGTGCGATATTTTAAATCGTATGAGACTGCCCCATCTCACACTGCACGACTAGATCGCGGAGTTCAAAACTTCAGAGCCCACGATTTATGTTCTCACACTGTACGAGCCGATGCTCGGATGCGACCCGTCTGCTCACACTATACGTTCATAATCCTCCCGTCAGACCTCTGTTACTGGAACTCGAGGCCGGTTTTGGGGCAGGTGTGGGCTGTGTCCACCGAAACGTGCGTCCTGCCCACCCGATCAAAGGTTATGGGGATCCTTTATTTTTTTTATAATTTTATATATTAAAAAAATCCCAAAATATCTGTACCGTTTCTGATTGGGTCGGCACTGCGCATCATTTTTAGACACAACAAAAAACGCATACCGCAAAAGTTGTGTCTCGGCGGAGGAACCCGACGTCCCAGCAAAATGAGAAGAGAAAAAAGAGAGTGTTCCGAACAGCAGACAGCGCACACACTAAAGGCTGATTTATGGTTCTGCGTTAAACCAACGCAGAGCCTACGGCGCAAGGTACGCAGTGACCCGCACCATACGTGGAAATGCGCTCTTTTTTTTGCTATTAAAACATGATTTGTAATGTGAATTTGCAACACTTAAACTACAAATAATAGTTTTTGACGTGACATCAGAGATTGTGCATGCTCTCTGTGAAAGGATGAGTCAAATCGGGTCGTAGCTGCTTCAACTGTGTGATTCCTTCATGAGGAGCGACCAGGATTTCAAACATGCTTGATTTTCTTGCGACCTCACGATTCCTGATCGGGAGCTCGTCATGAGGTGTTAATCTCTCATCGTTACCCCACGTACACTGCACGAGGCACGAGCAACGATTGGGTCAAAATCGGGCCCGATCAAAAAAAAGTCGCACGACTGGAAAATCGGCTCAAAACGAGACGATAATCGCACAGTGTATGCCCGGCTTAAGTCTTAATATTGAGTTTGATTCTCTCTACTTTAGTATGAGTGGAGTCCTGTTATACATTTGATTAATTTTATCTTACTATGTCATCAGTGGCGTCTTTGACCGCTGTCATGGTCAGCACCAAAACCAGGGGTACGGCTGTGGTGAACCAGGAAAGTGAGGATACTTGTGGGATTAACTGTTGACACAACCAAAGACATGGGAAGATAATTACATAAGATCCACATAATTATGATCATTCAAAATGACATGGAATATATTAAGAGATAAAAGGTCTACCTGAAGGATAAGAAGGAAGAGGAAGTAAGTATTTGCAAGTCTCCTGAACTGCTCAAACAGGTTAAGAGGCAGGAAGGTAAAAATGTTGTATTTGGAGGTCTTGATGGCATTGTTCTGAAGAGGACAGTGAAATTACATTATCAAAAAAAAAGAAAAAAGAAATTGCATTACAAAAGACATGGAGTTGACCATGAAACAGTATGTAAGCATGTTTTAGTCATTAAGCAGCTCCCTCATACTCTGACTGTAACTCAAATATTCATTGGTTTGATGGAAATACTTTACGACACACTGTTCACTCACAGCATAGTGGCACGACAGGTTGAAAGGTCTGTCATTTGCTCGCAAGCGTCGCTCCTCCTCTGTAAAGAAATACAAGTTTGAGAGCAACGGTGAGTTTATGTGTTTCAGCAGCTTTAGTAACAGTAACAGGATTTTAGCTTTAATTGCTGCTAACACACTGAATAGAAAAGTACACTGTATGGACAAAAGCAGCCAGACACCTGACCATTGCAACTGCAAAAAGAAGTGGTTTGAAAGGCTGTTTCTACTCCACGTTAAAGTCGGCCTTGCTCCAACCTTTGGCCCACATCATTTTTCATAAAATGCAAATGGTTCAGCTGAGGATGCCATAGCCATGGCCCTCATACTTGGCCCCTCCTCCCTCACCACAGGCTCTTCACGGGGGTGTGCTAAGTCAGCTATCACACTACATGTACTTAGGGCTGGGCGATTTATCGAGATTTTAATATATATCGATATATTTTCAAACGCGATATGGTACGAGACAATATTGTTTATATCGATTTAAATTTTTTTTTTTTTTTTTTATGATTTTGATATAGCTTATTTTGTGACAAATTGACTTGAATGTTTTATTTGAGATTTGCACAAATGTTTTGTCATTTGTACAACTGTCAACCTCAGTGGAAAAGTCTGCCTGTTACTGTCTACATTGTATTAATTGCACAGTGTATTTGAATTTAATTGTTATGCAGGAAAGGGATATTTGTTTTATTTTATTCAAGAAGTATTTTTATTCTATATATGCAGGCAGTTTATTTTTATTTGTTTTATACATTTTGATATTGTGCAGATCTCTGTTAATAAAGGAACCTGTGTGACATTTGGCACGAGGCTTTGTATTAAAACTGACTGTTTTTTTAAGGGTTTGCCTCAGAAAAAATGAAGCTAACAGAGATGCTATGCTATAATGCTTTGGGGGAAACCCCAATTATGGCACAGAAAAAATATCGATATATATATCGAGTATCGCCATTTAGCTAGAAAATATCGAGATATGACTTTTGGTCCATATCGCCCAGCCCTACATGTACTGTATACCTACAGCTCACCTCATCACCAGAACTTCATGGTCAAATTTGGGTACGACACCAAAATAGTGGTGCTGATATCACAGGAAGGTGAATCAGCCTACTGAGCCGAGGTCATGATGCCAACTACGTGGTTGCCAGCCCTCAATCTGTCACTCAGCAGCTCCAAAATGAAGGAAATCATCCAGGACTTTAGAAACACATGGCATACCCCTCCTTCACACCTCTTGTTGTCTCAGCAGAGCAAAAAAACATCATAAAAGAGCCCTCACACCTGAGTCGTCACCTGTTTGACCTGTTGCACTCTGGAAGGCATTATAACATGAGTAATAAAGCCTGGAAAAACAGACTAAGAAAAAAACATCCTGAGTTCACACCTGCAACACACTCCTCACACCCATCTCTCATATCTCATATCCCATCTCTCTCAACTCACCTTATCTGTGCAATCCATATGTTGTGCAACATATTCATCTAACTTGTCAAGCTGCTAAGTATAGTTTTCTACTTGGTTTCTTATTTATTTTAACCTTTATGTTCTTAACAATGTATGTGTGTAGTATGTATGAACATTATCTGTGAATGATGTTTTATTGAATATGATGCACCTAAGTTTGATTTCCTCAGATTTCGATATATCAACTGCATAGTTGCATCCTATCACAGGATAAACCCATTACATCGAACAAATGTTTGCAAATGTAGAATGAATGGACAGTTGCTTGGTTTTATACACATGTAGCAATAAGTCTGATAGAAACACATGAAATTAGTTATTAACAGGTGTAGCCAAATACCTTTGTCCATACAGTGTATCAGTGCTGCAAGTAAAATGACATTATCAGAGCTCACCTTCCTTTTTCTTATGTCCAAAGAAGCCATCAAAATAGGAAAGCACTGATCCCATCTTTAGCTCAGGTTGTCCATAATTTCAGTCCTAAACGAATGAAATGAAATGAATGAAGGACAGGTATGAGGATAGGATAAAAACAACCACACATATTTCTAAGGCTTGACACATTTTTAAATCAGCAAATTCAGCCAACGTTTTGAAGATATCACGTGACTGGTGGCTGTAACTAACTGATGCCATTCAACTTTGCACTTCCTCTGCCAAACAAAAACACAAAAGCAGCACTATTTGCACAAAAAGGTTGCGTTGTTGCAAGTAGGTTGCACTGCTTGGATCTCTTTAGCGACTCTGAGTCAACCAACTGTGGTAAGAAAGAAGGAAAAAACTGTATTCTAAGCCATAGTTTGTGCTTACAGTCAGAAGTTATGGTATGTTTATGCTACCTACTGTACCCACTCAAAGGGGTATTTAAAACTCTTGCCTTGTCTTGGCGATAAAGGTGTCAAAACATCTATCCTCTCCCTTTTAAACTTATCAGAGTAACATCTTGCCAGACAATCAATAACCTGACATTTCAAGGCGGTGATATCTCTTACTCATTTATCGGTAACTGACCAGCAGTCATTAGCACAATATAAAACTGTAAAAGATCAATTAAAATATTCCAACAGTCGTATGTGTGTGCATCTCAGTGGTTTTACCTGTACGCAAATCCGAAAATGTAAATTCGGTAGTTTTACCACTTTTAACTGCTTCACAATGTGTAAACTGCTCATGTACACAATACAGTAGCTGAGAGTCAGAAAGAAGTTCAGGACATTCATTTCTGATGTGTCATCTAAAGTGTTATCAATGAGCTAATTTGGGATCTCGGTCCACCAGAATACCAGACATCAAACATTTTTCTCTGTCTTAAATCAAATGTAACTTAACAACATACCTTTAACAAAAATGAAATCCCCATTAGGTCCTGCACACATGGGCACAAAGCAAATACAAGAGAGGGGGGATTCTACAGGTTTCCACCCTCCATTTGTTTCCTTCTTTGATTAGGGAAATCCAGGCGCTCGTCATGTACCCATAGACACCTATCCAGTCCCACAGAGCAAACAGTTTGACTGGGACCTCAAGCAGTGTGAAAGACAATGCTGACAACTGTAGATACCTGCAGAACTGAGAAAAGCAGCTTCAGAGGAGGTCTCAGGTTCATGCAGGAAGAGATGGGATCTCTCTCCGCCCAACAGCCCAGGGCTTGAGCAAACAGTCCAGCGATCTTTGGACCTGGATGGCGAGTCAGTGCAGTGGATGGGGTAGTAAAGCAACAATAAAGGTGAGGGGAACAGCCAATCAGAGCCAACGTTATGTCTTTGATCTGGGTAGTCAGGTGTGCAACTCACCCTTTGATCAGCTCTCGGACTGAAGAGTTTTATTGCCACATATTCAATAACACTGCATGTTTTTCCCTTTTTTTTATTTGCTTCAGCGCTTCAGTGTTGCTTCTGGTTGGAACTGATATATTCTGTAGCCTCCAGACTTTAATTTAATTCAATTTTATTTATGTAGCGTCTATTACAATACAAATTGTCTCTAGTGAGTGACATTGTGCCACTGCGGTGCACTACTAACGTCTGGACTACTTTAATGCGCTGTATGTTGGTTCCTATCAATCTTTTCTGCAATGTCTGCAATTGGTTCAGAACGCAGCAGCTCAACTTTTTTTTCTTTTCTATTTTTCTTCTTAACAGCTCGATCTCAAGAGCTTCAGTTCTGTTCACTTCAGCCCGGCTAGGGTGTATACATGGCTTTTAAAAATTCCATATCAGTCGGATTAAGGCAACAATTAGACTTTCTGTCAGTGCATGTAGACGTACTGACAGTGCAATGCAAGTGTCATTTTGCAACTTTCCTTCACACCTTAAATGAATAACTAAAAATAAAATTAAATTAAATTGCACGAAACACGAAAAAAGCTTACTGTAGCATAAAAAACAAGACTGCAGCTCGACTTTTAACTGGCACTGGATGGATGGATGGTTCCTACATTTTCTATTGCCATGCATTTAGCTAAACGTATCTATAAAGCCAGATGACAGCAGTCAGTTAGCTGGACCACAAACACGTCGTAATGGCATGAAGGCCTTGATGACCTTGAAGTCCTGTTACAAAACTGACGTTTTTTATAATAATAAAAATGCATTATGTTAATAGGCGCCTTTTCTATGCAATGCAGCATAAAACAGTAAAACAATAACACAATCACAAACAATTTCAGAAAATAAGTAGTTTTAAAAAAATCCATCTCCAATAGGGATTTAAAAGTAGAAAACTGGACATAAAATCTCCAAAATACGTGTGTGTTTGGTAATATGCTCACCTGAAGTTCTCAACTTTAACCTCTCATTATCTTGTTGTTAAATGTAATTTTTACTTCTCTTCATTTGTTATTTAGGTGTTTCATATGTTTATGTATCATTGAAACATAATTAAACTGTGATGTTTTTTTCTGCTTCTTTTTTTCATGTGTCTTATGAATAAACTTACTTTCAACAATCTTTAACATAAAAAAATAGCTGGAAATTCTCAAGAAATACGTTTTAGAGTGAAACTTTATAAAAGTGTTAAACATCAAGAAGATTTTCCATTTGCTGATGAATTATACATGTAGACTTTAAACTCATTGTACCTAATAAGAATATGAAAACATAAATCATTCACTTGCTCATCCAACCAGAACTTAGCAGTGACATCATGACTTCTGTGTAACAGTGCTGCTCAGTGGAGGTCTTTAGAAAAGACCAGAAACTTCCTGAAGTGTCTGTACCTTCTCCAGTCAGAATATAAAGCTGAGACAGTCTCGCTGCTGAGACAGAAATGTTGCATGTTTGTAGGTGACCAAATACTTATTTTACCCAGGAATTTACCAATTAATTCAGTAAAAATCCTACAATGTGATTTCCTGGACCCTTTCCCCCCTTTCTGTCTCTCATAGTTGAGTTAAAGTCATTGTACCTAATAAGAATATGACAACATAAATCATTCACTTGCTCATCCAACCAGAACTTTGCAGTGACATCATGACTTCTGTGAAACAGCACTGCTCAGTGGAGCTCTTTAGAAAAGACCAGACATTTCCTGAAGTGTCTGGACCTCCTCCAGTCAGAATATAAAGCTGGGACAGTCTCACTGCTGAAACAGAAAGCAACACAGAAGACAAAAAACACCTGCACAGAGTTTCTCCCTGAAACAAGAAGACTCAACACTGACATTTCTGAATATGCTGTGCCCTCATGGATTCCAGTCTGCTCTCAGTCCTTTCATGGACTTCTACTGGACTGTACGCAGTCTGTGGCCAGAGGTCAGACCTCTGATCTACCAACAGAGAAACCTACAGGAGCTGATGGACAAACTCCAAGACAGGATCCTGGAGGAGACTGAGCCTTTCCAGAGCAGTGTGTCCCTGCAACCAGGTTCCTACCAGCTAGGGTTGCCACCTTTCAGAAATAGAAATAAGGGACGCCCCGATTTCAGCAGCGCAGGAGCCAAAGAAAAAAGCCCCAAAACTTCTAAACTGAATAAAAATGTGTTTAATTTATATGAAAAAACAAAATGCTTTGATTTAAAGTTTAAAGTGCTTTAATAGCATTGAACTTGCATGACTGTACAGACAGACAACCATACTAGTAACTGAAATAGCCCCCTATACTCTGTATGTCCACATCAGCCCAGATGTAATATAGCCTACAGGTGAAGAATATGGTGTAAAAGTTAATTTATTTCAATAATTCAACTAGAATATGGTGTAAAAGTTGATTTATTTCAATAATTCAACTAGAATATGGTGTAAAAGTTAACTTATTTCAATAATTCAACTAGAATATGGTGTAAAAGTTAATTTATTTCAATAATTCAACTAGAATAGGGTGTAAAAGTTAATTTATTTCAATAATTCAACTAGAATATGGTGTAAAAGTTAATTTATTTCAATAATTCAACTAGAATATAGTGTAAAAGTTAACTTATTTCAATAATTCAACTACAATATGGTGTAAAAGTTAATTTATTTCAATAATTCAACTAGAATATGGTGTAAAAGTTAACTTAATTCAATAATTCAACTAGAATATGGTGTAAAAGTTGATTTATTTCAATAATTCAACTAGAATATAGTGTAAAAGTTAACTTATTTCAATAATTCAACTACAATATGGTGTAAAAGTTAATTTATTTCAATAATTCAACTAGAATATGGTGTAAAAGTTAATTTATTTCAATAATTCAACTAGAATATGGTGTAAAAGTTAATTTATTTCAATAATTCAACTAGAATATGGTGTAAAAGTTAATTTATTTCAATAATTCAACTAGAATATAGTGTAAAAGTTAACTTATTTCAATAATTCAACTACAATATGGTGTAAAAGTTAATTTATTTCAATAATTCAACTAGAATATGGTGTAAAAGTTAATTTATTTCAATAATTCAACTAGAATATGGTGTAAAAGTTAATGAAAATACGGTACAAATCGTGTCCCGTATTTGTTCAATACGGGACGCAACATTTTTTTCTCAAATAAAGGACAATTCCGTATTTTACGGGACGGGTGGCAACCCTACTACCAGCTGCAGAAAGAGGGAGAGTCCTTTGGCCTGACGCTGGACTCCTCTTATAGACTCCATGAGTTCAGACAAGTTAGATCTTCCTGAAGGAGTGAACCCTGAAACTGTCACCTGCTACCTGTCATGAAAATTAGATTTTGTCCTTGAATGCTCAGAAACACTCACAGATGTTTTTCCCACCAGACTTCCTAAGGTATATTTTACATTGCAGTCAGATCAAAAATAATTCTATGACAGATTTCTCTATTTCTCTGTTTTATAAAAGTCCATTCTCTGAGGCTTTTGTGACAGCAGGTGAAGTACAGTACCACTCTCATGAACGTAAGAAACTTTAATGAACAAAAGCATCACAAACACAAGAAATAAATATATACAGTATAGATACTGTATATAGTAAACATAAACTTGACATAGAAACATATCCAACTGATATATCTGAAAATCAAAAAATGTACTTGAGAGAAAATAAGAAGCAAAATTCTACTGCCCAGCAAAAACATGCAATTAGCAGTAATCCAGGTCTAAAATGAGAGGCAAAAACAAATCATCAGGTCACAAGATATCTTGGAGAAATAAAAATGCAACATGTAGGATTAAGATATATTCAAAAGTGAAATAAAGCTTTTTATAAATGTATCCATTTATTTAATATAAAAGTTACTGCAAACTGCAGTTATAAAAGAAATTTCCACAACACGTTTTCATCAAAATGCCATGAAACTACGGCATCGCAGCACCTTTTTCAACCATGTATTTACAACTGTGTTGATTGCAGACCGTTAGGGTGGGGTGGAGCAGATCACTCCCTCTGCTGTAGGATGCGCCTCTGTTTGTATTTGTGTCACATATGCTTCCAGCTAGCTGCATGATGCAATTCTAAGATAGAAAAACTGCAGCGTATTATAAATGTTTTGTGGAGATTCTTTTTAAAAGTCTGTAACATTGCACGTCTATCCCTACAACTGAATGACATATTTTCAGTCCCTGGAAAGAGTTGTGTCGTTGTTTTTTTGTTCAGTAGTTTTGGTCGGCACTTCAGACACCAATATACATTTGCTTGAGTACAGAAAACGAGATTTCCTTTCACATGTTTCACATGAATGAATGGTTTAGTAAGAATGTTGTGTTTACAAAACCTTAGCGACCTCTCCTGCAGCATTACTTAAAATGAACAGGTTATACAAAAAATAGTGAGAATAAAACTTAGGGATAATTGATAAAGACAGGCTGATCGTAAGTATTTAGATGATAGTTAAGTGCTACAACCTGACAATCTAGGATATTACCACCAAATCAGGGGTGTTTGGAGGGTAAATTGAAAGTTTATGTTGGCTTGTATAACAGTTATACAACTTCTATATAGGTACATTTTCTAAGATTAAGTGAGGAAATGTATCTAAACCCTTCCAGTAGGGGAGAGGAGTGAGCAGTAATACAAGCTGGATATGACAGGAGCATGTGTCATGTCAAAAAGCGTGAAAAAAACACCTTAACGCTATATCTTCAGTTAATTCAGGATCTTCAGAGATATTGTCAATACGTTGTTTACAAAACACCAAGAGTTTCAATTAAAACAGCTAATGTTTTACCTGTTTATTTCACCCAATGTCTTGTTTTTATCTACAAAATTTGGAAAAGAAAAATCTGCCCTTGGCAGAAATTCTGTCGCTGTGTTGTGAATGCTTGTCTTTTCAGGGGCTCTGCGTCTCCTGTGTCTCCTGTGTCTCCCCCTGCTCCTCCGGCTCCTCAGTTATGGTACGGTAGTGCTGTGGCTGATCTTCAGCTAGCGAAGAGTCAGTTTGGAAAAACAATGACTGTCGAACCTTCAGAGGATGCTTCATCAGAAACAGTCGAGAAGTTACCAGATCACCAAAGCCCTTGGAGTGAGAGAAGGCGTAGCCTGACCGGCGGGTGGTGAAACGCTTGGGTGGCAGGCGTTTAGAGGCAGGAGCAGGGAGCCCCTCCTCGTGCATCTTATATCTCATCTGGAGAAGATAAAGGGCATCAAGATTTAAATATAGACTTGTTTCATATACACGCACGCACGCACGCACGCACGCACGCACGCACGCACGCACGCACGCACGCACGCACGCACACACACACACACACACACACACACACACACACACACACACACACACACACACACACACACAAACACACACACGTATTATACGTATGTATATATATATTTTGTTTGTCACACTTAAATGTTTCAGATCATCAAACTAATTTAAATATTAGACAAAGATAACACAAGTAAACACAAAATGCAGTTTTTAAATGAATCTTTTTATTATTAAGGGGGAAAAAAAATCCAAATCTACATAGTCTTGTGTGAAAATGTGATTGCCCCCTAAACCTAAAAACTGGTTACCGTTTTGTTGCATAACTTTTTCAGCGTTTCGGGTTTGGACGTTTTCTCTCCAGACTGTGTGTTTCTGCTCTTAATACAAATGTTTAATAAGATTTCAATCAGGACTCTCAGAAGAATAGTCCAACATTTTGTTCTAAGTCAGCCTTGGCTGCTCTTTAGTTGAGTGTTTTGGGTCATTATTTTGGAGCCATGACCTGCAACTGAGACCAAGCTTTCTTACACTGGACAGCACATTTGTCTCCAGAATGTCTTCATAGTCTTCAGATTTCATTGCAACTTCCACAGATCCAAGACGGCCTGTACTAAACGCGGTAAAGCAGCACCGGGACATAACCAAGTCCCCTGGATGTTTCACGTGAGGTACAGTCTTCGCTTCTTGAGAGGCTTCGTTTTTGTCTCGGTGAACATTGAGCTGATGTAACTTATCAAAAAGCTCCAGTTTGTCCCAAAGACATTCTCACAGAAGATCTGTGATTCAACCATGTATTGCACATTTTGAGAAGTTGCAGCGTGGCTTGTTTATGATTTGCTTTCAACTGTGGTGTAATCCTTGGTAATCCTCTCTGGCCCAAGCAGTGATGGACAGTGTGATCTAACATCGCCATAACTTGACCTTAGAGTTCACCTTGAATCTTTTTGGATGCCGTTTTGGGGTCTTTAGTTACTGTTCACATTATCAATCTCTTCAGTCTGTCAGTTTTCCTCTTGTGTCCACATCCAGGGAGGTTGGCTGCAGTCCAGTGGACCCTTAACTTCTGAACTAAATTTACAACTGTAGTCACGGCAACATCAAGCTGCTTGGAGATGGTCTTCTAGTTTTTAATGTGCTTGTCTGGAATGTTGTTCCTGATCTCCTCAGACAAGTCTCTCCTTTGCTTTCTCTGGTGCGTGTTCAGTGTGGTGGACACCGTGAGCAAACAGGACAGTCTGGACTTTACACTCTTTAAATATGAAGACCGACTGACTGAAGATTGAAAACACCTGAGATGTTAATTGCAAGACACGCTTCAATTTAAACTGTCACTATGGTCACTATTTTCAGTCTAATCTAAGGGAAGTAAATCATTTCTCAAGGCCAGTTTCATTAGTTTTTTTGATATTCTGTTGAATCCTCTTTTTCCTGCTCCATGTAGTTTTGTGGGAGGGGGAGTGGGGTCTAATGAAAGCCGGGGAGTCTCTGAAGGTTGAGAGTTACACTAAGACATTCAGGTGGCTTCAAGATCACCAATACTGCTTGCAACACAACCCTCCAAAATACCACTGATCCTCATTTGGGCTTCATAGTTTTATTCTCACACTGAAAAATCATAGGTTTAATATACAGGAGATTTAAAAATGAGAATTTGGAACCAAAGTTCTTGTACCTTGATGGCATAACAAACCATCAGTCCAGTCTAGATGGTAGCAACCCTTCTCAGTCTCTTTTAATGGTTTTGGAGAGATATTTGTTTTCTACCAGAAAATGTTCAATGAAATCCTGCTACATGGAATATGGGGTTTAGTTTTCAGCTGATGAACAATGAAGCATCTATCAGACAAAACGCGAGAAGAAAGTCAACCCTACGCTGGGGTCTACTGCAGGGCAGGTTAGAGTATACCCTGCTGAACTGAACACCCTTGGGACATGTCTGAAAAAAACTGTGCTAAAAGGCTTTTACATGTTCAGGGATAATTGTAACTTTGGAAGTGGGCGAGGGTTTTAATGGACTACCTAGTGCTTTCTCACCTTGTCATTGATGGTGGGACGGATCTGGATGAGAATGAAGCGTAAAGCGACCACAGGCAGAATGCAGAGGAGGGATGTCAGGAATATCGTCAGCCACACATTTGGTTGGGTCAAGGAGTTTCTTTCTGTCCCTAAATTTAGAAAAAAAGAAAATGAATCGAACAAAAATATTGCGCTTTTCACAGGTTAAGAGAGAGAGATAGAGGAAAAAACAGCAACGCATTTGGACATTGTAAGTGGAACACTTATACCGTATTTTCCGCACTATAAGGCGCACCACATTATAAGGCGCAACCTTCAATGAATGACGTATTTTAAAACTTTTTCCATACATAAGGTGCACCGCATTATAAGGCGCTACAGTAGAGGCTGGGGATACGTTATGCATCCATTAGACCAAGGGTCGGCAACCCGTACTAAATAAATCCAGGTCATTCCAGGGTCTTATACTACCCTGTTAGGCTTGCAGCTGGGGCTGGGGAGCTAAAACCTTTGAAAAAGAACTGTTTTGCAGCTTCTTGCGTGTTTTGGCTGTAACTGTAACTGTAACTCCAGTGTAGTTAATTTATCCTGGAGTGAGGAGACCCATCCAATATGGTGGCGACGCTGGATTTTGTTCCAGCATGTCATGAGGCGTCTACGTATATATGTCTATGATTTCAAGACCTGTTGCGGCTCAATATTGATCCATATATAAGTCGCACCGGATTATAAGGTGCATGGTCAGCTTTTGAAAAAATTGAAGGCTTTTAGGTGCGCCTTATAGTGCGGAAAATACGGTACTTGTTTATTTCCATGTGAGGTGAGACAGTAAGATCCGATGACAAGCTGTCACTCTAGATGCGTGTGAAGTGTGAATAGAAGTGTTTAGAGCCATTTGTGAGTTTAAACCGAGCCTATACAGGACCAATGCTGCCAGAAAAAGTTGGGTCTACTCACCAATGAAGGGAAAACTGGAGGGAAGGATGAGAAATAAGCCATTGCTATACACAGTGAACGTCACACCGAAGTAGGCAGCCAGGCTGCCCCAGATGAAAAGGTGGTTCAACGCTGTCCAGTAATGAGTGTCAAGACACAGCTGAAAAGTGTAAATTGTTCATTCAGTCTAGTTTACAGGAGGTGCATACCATTTTAGGTGCAGGGAAAAATGATACATGATGTCTTTGGGAGTAAGATCTGCATCCTCACCTGTATGCTCACCACGACAAGCAGACAGGTTTGTGCCAACAAAGCAAAGGACTGATAGTCTACAATGTCTTTGCCATCATCTCTGACTGTGTCGTGCATAGCAGCCCATGGGATAAAGAAGAGGACCAGGGAGCTAAAGCAGCTGTTCATTATAGCGCGTGCAAATGCTTTTTTGCTAAAATACTTGTTGAGTTGGCCTGGACGGTAGAGCTGAGGATACCGGAGGCTCCAGCGGTCATTGACATCCTGCAGGAAGAGAAGATGAGGAAAAAGCTATGAGAGATAATGCAGATTCCTGAGAATCATTTCTAAGGACAGTGTTTTATAAGAATGTCTGGATGAAGACTAACGTTCACGTTTCTACCTACCTGGTCAAAAACACTGAGGCCGAGGACAGGCAGAGCTGTGTACACCGTATTATACAAGGTGATGAACCACTCGTCATACACAGTCTGGACAGTAACACAACAAGATTAGACATGACGGTCAGTAGAAGTCGAAAACCCCTGGAAGTCCTTAACAAGTCTTCAGATGATCTAAATCTAACCTCAGTTCAACAATAATACATACGTGTTACACAGGGTCAATATTTATTGAACAAACATTGGCCAAACCGTAGAAGCAGCATGAGTAAAACTAAGTTAATTCAATCATGCATTATCTACCAGAAGCAGCAAATCCAGAAGTAAATGAAGAAATCATTTTCAATCATTTTCTGTATGATGTTATCAGTCTTAGGATACATTACAGTCTATTACTTTTTACCACCTTGCTTTAGCTCATTGACATTTTCTGGCACACATTTATACACAGCTCTCTCAAAGTCTTATGACAGTGTCTAACTCAGTTTCCCTCCCCTATTACTGCTATTCCCACCTTTAAGGGAATAGCATATACCAGCTAAATCATTTTTTGAAACAGGATTTTAGCTTATTTTTTGGACTCATTTTCAAACCAAATTCCAAAGAAGTTGAGATGCTGTATGATATATATGTAAAAACAGAATTAAATGATTTCCAAATCTTATAAACCCATATTTTATTCTCAGTGGAACATAACATATGAGATGTTGTAGCTGAGATGTTTTGCCATATTCAAAAAAAGATTAGCTCCTTTTTATCTTCATGGGGGAAACACATTTCAAACAAGTTGGAACAGGGGCATCAAGGCTGGAAAAGTATAAGGCACAAATCATGAACAACTTATGGAGCATTTTTACAACTACTGCTATTTAGGTTAATTGGAAGCAGGTAAGTGATATGACTGGATATAAAAGGAGCATTTCAGAGAAGCAGAGCCTCTCAGATGTATAGATGGGCATAAGTTCACCAATCTGCCCAAGTTGCATCGAAATATTTGTGTAACTATTTCAGGAAAACGTTCCTCAACAAAAAATTGTGAAGACTTTGAATATCCCAACATTTTTGATATAAAATATCATCACAAGATTTAGAAAATTAGGAGTAATCGCTGTGCGCGGGTGACAAGGATGAAGGTCAAACTGAATGCTGGTGATGTTTGGGCCTTGTGGTAGACCCTGCATTAAAAACTGGCATGACTCTACTGGAAATTACTGCACAGACTTAGGAACACGTCCAGAGATTTCTGTCTATGAACACAGTTTGCTGAAATCCACAAGTGCAGCTCAGGGCTCTACTATAAAAAGGAAAAGCCATATGTGAACACAATCCAGAAACAATGCTTCCCTGGGCTAAAACTCATTTAAAATGGTCAGAGGGAAAATGAAAAACGGTTCGGTGGCCAGATGCAGACTACAGAAGAGAGGGACCATTCAGCAGGTACAGGGTTGCATTAATATTTACGGTGCATTGGGCAGCTTACACATCTGGAAAGGCACCATCAAAGCTAAAAAGTACATTGAGGTTTTAGAACAACATATGCTCCTATCTAGACAAGATCTCTTTCAGGGAAGGCTTTGCATATTTCACCAAGACATTGCTTAACCATATACTGCATCCATCAAAACAGCATGGGTGCTCAGGAGAAGAGTTTGGGTACCAAACCTGCTTGCAATCCAGACCTTTCACCAATAGAAAAACATTTGGTGCAACTGGTCTCCTCACTTCCTAGATGTTTACAGGCAGTTGTTGAAACAAGAGGGGTGCAACATTATGGTAAACATCAACCTATTCCAACTTATTTAAGATGTATTGCTGCCATCAACTTCAAAATATCTGATATGTTGTGTATGTATCACCCACCTGTGCAGAGAAGCCACAAAAGAAGGCGTACCAGAAGTGCACAAGGGTGAAGGTGAAGTTCTTGTAAAAGAAATACTTCAAGAACTTGCACATGCGGAGGTAAGACCAGCGACCGTGCACCAGCAGGAGGCGCTGGAGATAACGGAACTGGGCAAAGGAGAAATCACTAGAGAGTACCGCCTGCATCCCCTCCTGACCGCTGATCCCCACGCCAATATGAGCAGCTGAAAGACACACAGAAAAAATGAAACAATTAACAGCAAACAGTAAATATTCTCCAGCGGTCTGGCTCCACTGCAACTATAGGTTTGTGTATAAGTGCTGATGAGCTAACCCTTGATCATGCTGACATCATTGGCTCCATCTCCAATAGCAAGAGTGACAGCCTGCTTGTATTTCTTGACCAACTGGACGACCTGGGCTTTCTGCAGGGGGGTGACCCTGCAGCAAATCACTGTCTGGCACATGCATGCAGTTCTCAGCAGCTCCAGCTCCAAGTCCTTCTCCAACGCAAAGCCCTGAATATGAAAGGGGCAGTTATAGACTTGTACTGCGCTTATTAAACAAGCCTGGCCAACACAACCCTCCCTGAAAAGATTTTTTTCGGACAGCGAGATTCATTCATGTTAAACTGTCTATAAAAGTTAGGAAAGGAAAGCTGGCAATTTTTTTTCCCCAGACAAGCTCTACACCTTTTCCCTTTACTGACTTTACTTTCTCGAACTTAGCTTTAAAGTATGGGAAATTGTGCTAGAAATGTTTAGATTCAAACAATTTCTAAAACTTATGCAAAGTTCTTCCTCTATACGGCATCATTTCTTGTTGATTTAGGAAGTTCAAAAAGGAGTTACGATGGAAAAGCCCTCTTACTAAGCTGTGTCCGTTTATGATTAAAGCATATTCTCCATCCACTTTTTCATCCTGCACCGTCTCGGTCTGATGGAGCCAAAACAGGCCTGCACGAGCTCTGGTCACAGTCGGTTCCTCTGCTGCGTCTGGACACATTTTCCTTCTGGCACGCCTGAAAACAAAAAACGTTTTTACTACTGGACGCCGGTAAACAAACCTGTCCCCTTGACACCCACCAAAAGGCGGCCTCTTCTCCTTATGATACCTATTTCATGAGAAGTTGTGAGGTCTTTGTATTTAATTTTTAACTGGACACCTGTCCAGGGTGTATCTCTGCATCTGACCGAAAGAGAGCTGGGATAAGCTCCAGCACAGAGCCATTTCTTGCTATGCAGGGGCTACGCAAATACATAGAGCCCTATTAGCCAGCAAGGGAGCCCAAACGGAGAATGTTCAGCTTCCTTAATCACTTTTTTGTTTCGTTTCGACTTCCTTCAGGGTAAATTCATACAGAGAGCGATGCTCAATTCCAGTATTTCAAAGACAGAATTTCTATATTCGTGAAAATTAAAATGTTTTTATGACACCGACTGCTCCTCAGTGGTCTTTGTAACTCACTTCCATATGTTATTTGTGGGAATGACCATGTGAATGAATATTCAGTCCATGTTTTCTCCACTATTGTTCACTCAGCTGCATAGCTGCTGTATCTCATAAGACCCAATGGATTGACTCATTTTCAAATGGAAAGTAAGTCATCATTGCTGTTGGTTTTTACTCAGGTTAAAAAATCTCATGTTCCCATGTTCAATGACTGACAGGTGCCCATCATTCCGTTTATGGGCCAACTTTAATTATGTTTATTTTATTATTGTTTTGTTTTTTTTTTACTTTGAAAATTTTAATATATTTTATATATTACATTTTTTTTTACAAATAGATTATTATTATTATTATTATTATTATTATTATTATTATTATTATTATTATTATTATTATTATTATTATTATTATTATTATTATTATTATTATTATTATTATGTATCTATTTTATTATTATTATTTTATTCTTTATTTTTTTCTTGGCCACAAAAAAATACTTAATATTTGAATTTTATTATGGGAGGTTATCATGACTTGGCTGTTTTGCTTATGAATTGTAATAGATTTTGGGGATTGTCTAATCAATAAGATATCTCTGTCATAGTGAGGGAAACTAGGGCCCCACAAATAGGATCTTGCATAGGGACCCCACAAAGCTAGAAATGGCACTGTTACAGCAGATCCTTGTGGCCTTAAATTGGAACAAGTGGCTATAAATAATGGATGGATGAAAAGATATATCTTATCTTAATTGTATTTATGTGACAGACAGTTCTATGATGGATTATTCTATGCAAATGACAGCAATTCTGACTTTGTTAGCTATCAAAATTGCAAGAAATATCAGAAAGTGGTGTGTCTTTTATTTTGAAGTGAAGACCCTTTTCTCTGGCCTACAGGTTTTAGGTATATTGTGCTTTTACATTCTGTTTTACCTCTCCAACCACTTTATTCTCTTACAGCATCCAAATTATGCAAATTAGCAGATTTACCAGACTAATTAAGCATGAGGAAAATGAACAAAGTCTACACAGAAAAGCCTCACCAGGACCTGCATCAGCCTATTCTGGCTGTGAGGTAAGAGTCCTGACCAACAGGCCCGGACTGTTTTAACTCTTTATGTTTGTTTACATGCAAAGAGTCTTTGGCCTCAGTTACACGACACAATGCTTTTCAGATAGTTCTTGCTAAGTTTATAAAGTCAAACATTCTACGTTACGTTAAAACCAAATCTCATACATTTGTCTTATATTTCAGCATCCACTCCTTCCCACTTTGTTTATTTATTTTTTTAAATTTTTTTCTTATTTTTGAAGAGTCTTGTAGATATACACGGTTGATTTTATCAAATGCTTTGAAAAATAAGAGCCTTGTTAAACTCAAAAGTAATATTAAAAATAATTTAACATAGTTTAAGGATTTCCAATATATGGGTCAGAAACGAATATATTTGTGGGATCAGATGGTTGCATGTGAAGATGGGTACTGATTGCTATACCCACTGTAAGTTAACAAGCAAGGGTTTAAAAAGAATGAAAAAATAATAGGAAATAAGAAATAAATACATGAATAAAACTGGAACCCAAATTCCCACTCAAATAATCAATGACTTACTGTAGCTCCTCTCTGACTGCTTCAGATGTGTGGGCTGACACAAAGAACACCTCCATGTTTTCTCTCAGCATGTTGCAAGAATAACCAATATTTTCCGCCGTCTCTGTTTTCAACGTGATGATAATGACAATAAGCATGATGCAGAAAATCAGTTGACATCGGTCTGACTCAGACGTTATCAACACATGGGACAACATGTGTACAGTAGATGCAGCATGTGTCCAACCTTTAAAAACTGGTGACCATGCTTTACTGACAGACTGGAAGAAATCATAATGATCTGTGCATTGTAGGAATGTTTGATATTTTACCGTTCACGATAAACCGTCAAAAAAATTCCCCGCGGTAAGAATTTGTATCTCACGGTAAAAATGATAAATTGAGGAAATGAGAAAGAAAGAAAGAAAGAAATGAGCCAGAAAGAAAGAAAGAAAGAAAGAAAGAAAGAAAGAAAGAAAGAAAGAAAGAAAGAAATGAGCCAGAAAGAAAGAAAGAAAGAAAGAAAGAAAGAAAGAAAGAAAGAAAGAAAGAAAGAAAGAAAGAAATGAGCCAGAAAGAAAGAAAGAAAGAAAGAAAGAAAGAAATGAGCCAGAAAGAAAGAAAGAAAGAAAGAAAGAAAGAAAGAAAGAAAGAAAGAAAGAAAGAAAGAAAGAAAGAAAGAAAGAAAGAAATGAGCCTGAGAGAAAGAAAGAAAGAAAGAAAGAAAGAAAGAAAGAAAGAAAGAAAAAAGAAAGAAAGAAAGAAAGAAAGAAAGAAAGAAAGAAAGAAAGAAAGAAAGAAAGAAAGAAAGAAAGAAAGAAATGAGCCTGAAAGAAAGAAAGAAAGAAATGAGCCTGAAAGAAAGAAAGAAAGAAAGAAAGAAAGAAATGAGCCAGAAAGAAAGAAAGAAAGAAAGAAAGAAAGAAAGAAAGAAAGAAATGAGCCTGAAAGAAAGAAAGAAAGAAAGAAAGAAAGAAAGAAAAAAGAAAGAAAGAAAGAAAGAAGAAAGAAAGAAAGAAAGAAAGAAAGAAAGAAATGAGCCTGAGAGAAAGAAAGAAAGAAAGAAAGAAAGAAAGAAAGAAAGAAAGAAAGAAAGAAAGAAAGAAAGAAAGAAATGAGCCTGAAAGAAAGAAAGAAAGAAAGAAAGAAAGAAAGAAAGAAAGAAAGAAAGAAAGAAAGAAAGAAAGAAAGAAATGAGCCAGAAAGAAAGAAAGAAAGAAAGAAATGAGCCTGAAAGAAAGAAAGAAAGAAAGAAAGAAATGAGCCTGAAAGAAAGAAAGAAAGAAAGAAAGAAAGAAAGAAAGAAAAAAGAAAGAAAGAAAGAAAGAAAGAAAGAAAGAAATGAGCCTGAGAGAAAGAAAGAAAGAAAGAAAGAAAGAAAGAAATGAGCCTGAAAGAAAGAAAGAAAGAAAGAAAGAAAGAAAGAAAAAAGAAAGAAAGAAAGAAAGAAAGAAAGAAAGAAAGAAATGAGCCTGAAAGAAAGAAAGAAAGAAAGAAAGAAAGAAAGAAAGAAAGAAAGAAAGAAAGAAAGAAAGAAAGAAAGAAAGAAAGAAAGAAAGAAAGAAAAAAGAAAGAAAGAAAGAAAGAAAGAAAGAAAGAAAAAAGAAAGAAAGAAAGAAAGAAAGAAAGAAAGAAAGAAATGAGCCTGAAAGAAAGAAAGAAAGAAAGAAAGAAAGAAAGAAAGAAATGAGCCTGAGAGAAAGAAAGAAAGAAAGAAAGAAAGAAAGAAAGAAAGAAAGAATGAAATGAGCCTGAAAGAAAGAAAGAAAGAAAGAAAGAAAAAAGAAAGAAAAAAGAAAGAAAGAAAGAAATGAGCCTGAAAGAAAGAAAGAAAGAAAGAAATGAGCCTGAAAGAAAGAAAGAAAGAAAGAAAGAAAGAAAGAAAGAAAGAAAGAAAGAAATGAGCCTGAAAGAAAGAAAGAAAGAAAGAAAGAAAGAAATGAGCCTGAAAGAAAGAAAGAAAGAAATGAGCCTGAAAGAAAGAAAGAAAGAAAGAAAGAAAGAAAGAAAGAAAGAAAGAAAGAAAGAAAGAAAGAAAGAAATGAGCCTGAAAGAAAGAAAGAAAGAAAGAAAGAAAGAAAGAAAGAAAGAAAGAAAGAAAGAAAGAAAGAAAGAAAGAAAGAAAGAAAGAAAGAAAGAAAGAAAGAAAGAAAGAAAGAAAGAAAGAAAGAAAGAAAGAAATATTTCCCGTTGATGTAACGTTTTGTATCGTCATTTTTATCGTTATCGGGATAAATGCCAGAAATTATCGTGATACATTTTTTAGTCCAAACCGCCCATCCCTAGTGCATTGTGTTACAAAATTACCCCAACAACATTACAACATTATATCTCCATGAGAATATGCAGCAACACCAACCTTGTTTATCCCCAGTTAGAACCCAGATTTTAATGTCGGCTAAAGCCAGTTGCTCGATGGTTTGTGGAACACCATCTTGCAATTTGTCCTCCACAGCTGTCGCTCCCAACAGCTGGAAATCAAAGGTGACACTGTGTAAACCCCTCTCATTCATGTGAAATTGAAAAATAAAAAATAAATACAGGTTTAACTGAATGATCAGTGTAAGGATATGCAGTATAATTTGAGGATTTTGGACACCAAACTACCAATAATTTAATCACGAACAATCAAGTCTTTCTCGATCTCTTCATACAGCTCATCAAGTCTCTCCTCTCGTCCGTCTATGGCAGTGCTGGCATCATGGTAGTGCTGTGTCCACTTATCCATGTAGCTGTCCTCCAAGTCCTTGTAGGCCAGGACCAGCGTACGGAGGCCTTCGCCCGCATACTCCTATTTTAGTAGTTCAAAGCAATTACAAAACATAAAAAATATTATACAAAATACAGGTAAAGGTTTGGCATAAACATCCTAAAAAGATCCAACCGCATGTCTCACATCAAGGTGTCCAGTTGTAACCTCCTTCAGTTTGTTACAGGAGGGGTGTAGTCTTTCATAGATGATGGTGTCTGCTCCTTTGCAGTACAGGGTGAGTTTTCCTTCAGGGCTCCGCACTGAAGAAGACAGTCAAAGTCTTTTAACACACGACTTGTGCAATGAGAACCATATGAAGAATTTTACGGAAAGCAAAACGTCCCTACCAGTGGCGTCAATTCAGTCGAAGCTAAGGTATGGCAAGGTTTTGAGTCACAGAATTATCAGTATCAATCAACACGTCCAGCAAATACTCATCACATAAGTCTGCTATGGAGCTTATCTGTGTGGTCAAGAAAAACTTTTTCAAATGCAGTCTCGCTCACTGCAAAAACTAAAAATCTTACCAGGAATATTTGTCTTATTTCTAGTTAAAATGTCTCATTTTTAGCCAAAAAATCTTTTTACACTTAAAACAAGAGTAATTACCAGAAAAATAACTTATTTGACCATTTTCACCTGTTTCAAGTAAATTTTCACTTGAAATAAGTAGAAAAATCTGCCAGTGGAACAAGATTTATCTTCTCATTACAAGCAAAAAAATCTTGTTCCACTGGCAGATTTTTCTACTTATTTTAAGTGAAAATCTACTTGAAACAGGTGAAAATGGTTGTTTTTGAGTCTTGTCTTAAATTTTTTTTTACAAAAAATTAGACATTTTAACTATAGTCGGGGGCCCCGGGGATATTTTGGTTCAGATTCTCGCAAATTCGCCAAATTTGGCACAGATGTTGTCCATACCATACTTAATCATTTTAAGATGGGTGCCAAGATTGGCGCCCCATGGTGCTGCCATAATTCGCAATCCAATATGGCTGCCACCCCCCAAAAAACGGAAAGGCCTAGAATCATAAATGATACCACTTTTTATGTGTTTTCTGGATCGTATAATCTGATTCTGGTCTTATTTCAAGGATTTGAGGTCAAGATTACCGCTCAAGGTCAATTTTACTCATCAAAGTTGGTATATAAAGGCAATATAGGGGTAAAATCCAGTATTTCTGGTGTGCCATGCTAGATGCTACGCCCAAAACATTTTCTTTTTTTTTTTTCATTATAAGCTATACTTGTATGTATGTATCAATGTTTCACAACTCAAAACAGTAGATTGTTTATTATAAACAATAAATGAATAACAAACAATTTTCAATTAAAATTTATATGTGCCAACAGAAAAAGACAAACAAAATGTGTTTAGGGACACAGCCTTTTTTTTTTTTTTCTTTTTTTTCCACAAGTCCACAAGTACAACTTCAACTTTAACTAAACAACTGACAGTAGGGGACAATGTAATCAAAATAGTTATTCCGTAAAACTTCAAAATGTCATTCACATTCTTTATTGTGTCTCCATTCCTTGCAAAGCGGGGAGTTAATGGCTGTCATCTTCGTTATTAAGGCACCCACCTTCGCATTTGCAGAGGATTGTGCATCGGACACCGATACGATTGCATTTGCACCTTCCCATGCATCCCTTGAGGCAGCCACAGCGTACAAGAAGGTCACATGCTGCTGATGCATCATTAAGAGTGGTCCACAGTGGTTGCCATGTGCCAGTGCCATATTTGTGCCAGCCCCACTCACTGAAGTCAGGAATTTCCTGCTGGACCGAGGTTGCCTGATTCCAGTAGAAACTTGCCTGCAGTAGCGCTCGCTTGACATGCTGGAACAATGCAGCTTGGGTAGGTGGGAGGTTTTCCAGTGATCTACTTCCAGTGGTGAAGAGGCGATGTCTGGCCTCATTGACACCAGCTGCACCACACCCCTTGCTGTACATGAGGACGACGAAACGCTCAATGTTCTGCATATGCACAGACTCAAGACTGAAGAGGTCAGGGGTGTGTGTGAGAGCAACTAGTGTGTTGGTGAGGTCTGGTATGCTTCTCCAGGCTGCCCAAGCTGTCTTTTTGCCACATCCAAGAAACTGGGAAGTTGTGTCACATCCTGTTAAGCTTTGGAAGAGGGGTAGTGCCAAGAACTTTGATGGACCGAGATCAGAGTAGATGGTATGGACTGGTATGTCACGATATTTTCGACCAGTACCAAAACCCACCCAGAGCTCTGTTAGGCCAAGGGTCTCGAAAAACCGGATTGCCAAAATGACAACATCGCTGTCTACGGTGCGAACATAGGCTGTTGTATGACCCTGCTCTGCTGCATGTGCCAGATGCAGGAGGATCCTGGTGTCTGCCTCAGAATGGTTGCACTTCTGAAGTTTTGTGACATCACAAGGCATGTTGGAGAGCACAGTCTCAAAGCGGGTAGTCAGAGGGAGCTTTCCACGCATGTCATTCTTTGAGATCTGTGTGCTGATGAATGAGAAGAGCTCCTTTTTGTTGTCCTCGTTTTTTAGGAAGCCACTGTTCCATTCATGCTTAGGGATTGGAGTGCTACCATCACCTACTTTTGTCCGTGAACCATTCCCACGTCGTTTCTGTGTCAGATATTTTAGGTTATTTTCCTCTGGGTAGTTGTCCCATACAGCATCAATGCGTTGGGTACTAGTTGTCATTTGGGCCTCCAGGAATGGCATAATGTTGAGCAAGACATACTCGCTGAATGTCTTTGCTGTTGTGGGCCGCACCATGTGGATGACTGCTGCCATATCCAACACCACAACGGTAGCTTGTTTGGCAGAAGCTGCACGACCTGTGCTAGCATTGAGGCATTGAAGAATGTCGGACTTTGTCCTAGATCGCAGAGATTTTTTTTAATGACCCCAAAATGACCTTTATGTTAACTTGGGTAAACTTGAGGGGTAAACTTGACCTAATATCATTGAGATGACATAATCTGATTGTTTTGACTTTTGAGTATAGCTTATAATGAGAAGAAAAAAAACAACTTTTGGGGGTAGAAGCTGGCATGGCGATCCAAAAATACTGGATTTTACCCCGATATTACCTTTATATACTAACTTTGATGAGTAACCTTGACCTTGAGGGGTAATCTTGACCTCAAATCATTGAAATAACACCAGAATCAGATTCTACGATCCAGAAAACCCATAAAAAGTGGTATCATTTATGATTCTAGGCCTTTCCGTTTTTTGGGGGTGGCAGCCATATTGGATTGCGAAATATGGCAGCACCATGGGGCGCCAATCTTGGCACCCATCTTAAAATGATTAAGTATGGTATGGACAACATCTGTGCCAAATTTGGCGAATTTGCGAGAATCTGAACCAAACAGTCCTTATTTTGCCCCGGGGCCCCCGACTACTAGAAATAAGACAAATATTCTTAAGATTTTGAGTTTTTACAGTGTAAAATAACTAGTGAAATCGATCATGTTGTTCTGATTTACATTTGTAGTTATTCTATATGTATTGAGTAATAGAATAATCAATACAAATAGACAGAGTAATTCCATAAATGTATTTAAAAAACAAACATTTACATTTTCCCTTGAAGCCAAGGTGTGGCGGCTGCCATACCTTCATACCCAATTGACGCCCCTGGTTGCTACTCATCGCTACTTTCTCTCACCTATCACTGACATCCTCTTCCGCACGTTGTTGAAGTCCAGAATAGCCAGGAGTTCATATACGACTTTTCTGCCCATCTCCATGACCGTGATGGTCTCTGGTGTACGAGAGCGGAACACAAAACCAAAGTTCCTCGCTGCCGTCACCAACGCCCCCTCGTCAGGAGACTGAGCCTGGTAGTTGAGTTCTCCTACCGGGTGAAAAAGTGTGGGAAAAGAGCACATAAAATACAAAAACGTGAAGAAAATCCAAAGTCAGACATGTTAAGTTGGACATATTGTGACTGCTTATGTTTGAAAACTCAAATGTCATCGAGGGTAATTTGGAGTTCATACGACCATGTACAATCTTAAAAAAGAACGGGTGTGAGCTGCAATTAAACTCTCTATATCAAGCCAGTGTCATGGGCTGGTAATCCCCAATATGATGACCATCACAGGACCTCACCTTCTTTCTTTTCCTCTGGCATGACAGTGTGGCACAGAGCCAGCAAGCGGAAGAAGGCCTGGGCCTCTGGGTTTCTCCCTCGCACCGTCTCCAACAGACTGCCATCGTGAAAGACAAACTTTGGGTCCGCAAGAGGATTCCAGCTGAAGTCCACTTTCTCTGTTTTCTTTAAAGAAAATGTAAAAAATTTAATATATGATCACTTGTAGTACTTATAACTTAGAACTGTTTGTTTAGCCTTCCCACCTCTGTTATTTCCACCCTTTGTCCAGAAAAGTCATAGATCTCTCCTGAAAAATAGAAGATGGGTTCTGAATCAATCATTCAGGTACAAGGATGTGTGTTTCTCTCTTTACTTGGTATATTGTGATAAAGCTGTTCACCATAAGCTTTTCCATTGATGGAGCACTTGTTGAAGGTCATGATGTTTTGCGTCAGGGTGCCGGTCTTGTCACTGAAGATGTATTTGATCTGGCCTAGCTCCTCATTCAGTGTGGTGGTCCTGGCCTGGGCAGGAGTGTCATTTTTAGGGTAATACATCTTCCTGTCCCAGTCTATGAAGAAGCTGTTCCCAAGACGGATGATCTCCACGCTAACGTTTAAGCACAAATGTCAAAATATCAGGCGTGAAGGAACCGTCATAGAGAAAACTGGGGCTCAAACTTTCAGAATGGATTTCACAACTCGCCTCATTCAAATATATTTTTCTCTATCAAAACTTACCTAACGTAGAGAGAAATGGGCACCACTGCGTTGAGAACTATGACGTAGGACCAGAAGGAAAGGAAGGATGAGAGAGAGGTGCCAATCCCTGGTTCACGAGGAAGAAACTCCGTGAACACAGAACCGTCCGTCATCTCCCAGATTGCATTGCCAATGGCCAGAATAGAGCACATGATCGCCAGGAAACCAAAGATCTTACAAAATAGAGAAAATACATCTTTTTAATCAAAAAGATATAAGCCTTTATTAGGAATCCATATTTTTTAATAAGAAGAAGCTTCAAGGTAAAATTAATATTTAAAGGGCATAAAGGGCAACTATTTGATATTTGAACAATTACAATAAGAAGTACAAGATGAAGAATATTTATTAATAAGTACAATATTCAGGAACAATATTCTGTTACAATGAATTTAATGACAAAGGACAACACGTTTCCTGCTGAACTGCACTTGATTAATAATTTGTTTGTGTATAAACTCACACACAACACCAGGATATTCATCAGGTGATCAATACTGGTGCGTTTGAAAGTTGCCTTTCCACTGTTCTGCATGAGCTTGGTGTCAGGACCTGAAGAGATTCAATGACACGTTCAGATACTCTCATTTCAGCATTTTTACTGTAGAGCATTTATAGGGGAACATTTTTAGAAAGGCTGCTTTCAATAATAAATTACACTTCCTTATAAATTACTTTGGGGAAAAAGAAAGGATGGAAAAACTCAAAAGTTAGTTAGTTAGCTGATTAATCTGTAAATCTGTAAAAAAAAAAAGTGAAATTCAGTATCAGTGTTCATAACTGCTGCAAAGTTGCAGCTTTAATATGACAGCAGAGTGAATGGAAAACCTTTCAACTGTGCGTTTAAATGGAAGAGTTAATCTATACATTTGTAACAGTCTTGTTGTCTTTATTTCTACTTGAGCGCTGCTCTGTTGACTGTTGTTAAAACACCCCCTGACGGACGAGGTGACTCCTAAATTTACCACATCCCATGTGCATGTTAAGATTATCACTCTTGTTCTCCTTCAATATTAGTTTCAACATCTCACTACTGGCTCCCATCAGCACTTACTGAGACACAGAAGTGACATCTGATCCTTAAAAGAGGAACTTAGTCCTACTCCAGCAGGATTTTAAGTTTTAGTTGCTGGGCTGTCACTTGCTGTCGCATCTAGCGACTGTTCGCTAGATGCGACTGTTGCTTTTCCAATGAAGCTGACAGAGGAAAGAGGCTGAATTTCCCATCACCTGTTGCAAAGTTTGCACATGGAGAAGTTAAATTTGCTACGAGGAATAACACATTTTAATCTGTTAGCAGGCAAGGGTCAGTAGTGGTGAGCGCATATTAAACATTGAGTGGTAAGTTTGTAAAGACTGTAACTAGGTTTTACTAACTTTACTTAGCATGCACTTCACCCTGCTTTAATAAGCTCCTGCACTCACCAACCCAAGAAAAAAAAGATTTTGCATTTTACTGAAGGAAATAATCATTCAGTTGGTATCACCGGAGCAGAGCCAGAGTGACATCTATCCAAGATACACCAAGTTGTTTTAGAGAATCAGAGTATTTTTCCTTGACCTGACCTTAATATTGACTACTAGAACCAAAATACCTCACTGATAGTTGTTTGATAGCAACTCTTATACAAGCAGTAGGTTGTAGTTTACCTCCAAAGATGACCAGACCAAAGCACCACTCCGTGTTCCTGAGTGTACACCCTCTGAGCAGCACTTTGTCATTGTCCAAGCCGTAATTTTGTCCATCCATAGTCAGGGTCCCTTTAAACTTGTCTAGCCGGTTATTGGGAGGCTCACATCGCACTTCACCTATAAAATACATAATTACATATTTGGATCAGATCTAGGTCTTCGGTAAACATGTTTCAAGGGTAATAACAGGACGTTGGAGCCTGCAGCTTCATATTCAAATGCAAAAACACCATCAACTGCTAATCTAGTGTCAGCCAAGCCAATGTGCTGTTAGACTTTCTAAAGAATGTTTAACACTTCATGTGACTGGATTTATTTTTGTAAAAATTTGTAAAAATTATAATTATGTTCATTTTGCAACAAGTATGTTTTAAAGGCAGAAAAGCCGGTCTTTGTATAGGGAATTAAATGAATATTTAAGCCTCAATAAATGAAAGATAAACAACAGAATACATACATAGATAAGAAAATTGCAAACAAAATAATGCTAATGCTAATACTCATGGGGACCTATTATGGCATTTAATGTCTATTTTGGACAGGCCTTGAATGTCTTAAAAACAAGCTTTTGATAGTTTTTTCTATATAAATTAGAAAATCAGCCTCTGGGTCATGTCTTTATCTTTACCGTTTCTAACCTCATTCTCTATGAGTGGGTGGGGAGGCTATGATAATGAGGCTCTGTGCTGATTGGCTGCCTGAATGACGCGATACACCGCTACGAAAAAATGGCGGAAGAGTTAAGCCTGAATTATGGTTCTGCCGGACCCTACCCTACCGGGTAGGGTCCGGCGTACCCTACCGTGTAGGCTCTGCGTTGATGTTAAGGCTGGATTATGGTTATGAGCTACACCAACGCAGAGCCTACGCCGTCACCGTGACACCGTCGTGAACCTTCGGACTTCTCCGTCACTCTATTTCGCCGTGGTGCAGTACCCCCCGCGACCACTAGGGGGGGGTGCGATCTTTTCCTGAATGATTTATCCGACTTTTCCGGTCACAGTGACCGCGTAGTTAAAATTTGTGGGAGGTGCACGTCAGGCACGGCGTGGCCTGCAGCGTTGCCTGCGGCGTGGCCTGCGGCGTAGGCACGGCGTCGATTTGTTGCAGAACCATAATTCAGCCTTGACGCGGAACCATAAATCAGCCTTACACCGTGTCATGCATGCAAGCGAGCATCAGAGACAAAATCAATTCCATTGCTTTATTTTCTATTGGACTGTCCTAACTGGCCACAGCGACGCAGCGCAACACGGCGCATCGTTTTAAGCTGAACATTTGTCGGACGCCCTGCTTCTGTTTTCTTACTGTCGCTCGCGTTGAAAGCCGGTTGAAAGCGCTGTAGGAAACAGTCATGGATGAGGAACGGCTGATCCAGTTAGTTGAAATGAGAAGTTATCTCTATGATTCCTATGATTCTATCTCTATGAATCAGCGTCGGCCATCGGTCAAACAACTCACTCTGTGATTGGCTGTTCCCAGAATTTCCCAGAATGCTTTTCGTCGTCATTTGCGGACTGAATAAAAAAAACAACATGGCGGACATTTCTTATGAATAAAATCAATATTTTGAGTTAGTTTCTGCATAAAAATGCGTTTTGATTACATTTCTAGCGAGAAATAAATATTTTAATTTCATAATATTCACTCAGTGAATGTACATAATCACTCGCTTGTCTTTTTCAAACCGCGCCAGAATAAAGGCTGATTTATGGTTCTGCGTTACACCAACGCAGAACCTACGACGTAGGTTACGCGGCGACGCGCGCCGTACGCCGTACCATATGCCGTAGGCTCTGCGTCGATTTAACGTGGAACCATAAATCAGCTCCGGAGCCGGCAGGCAGAAAATCCCGAAATTTTCGGAGCAAATTACTTAACAGGCGTAGCTACAACTGTTAGATTTCATCTATTAAACCAACATTTATCTTCCTAAATGATTTATTTCAGCCAGCAGTAATTCTACACAGAGTTTTGTTTGTCTGTTTTGATCAGATCTGTTCTGGTCAGAGTTTTGTTTGTCTGCACTTGTGTTTTCTCAATAAAGCTTTGAAAAAAAAAGCGCTGTCCCCCTCCTTGAGCCCCTTAATACAGACTACCGCTGCCTGCTGGTATGGAGGGGAATTACCTCTCACGCATGCGCAGAACGTACATGCTAGTTCGTCGTCGGGTGTCGTATTTGCGGTGTGTCTAGTGAGCCCGACAGAGCCCGACAGAGCCCGACACAGCCCGACACAGCCGACGCGAGCCGACACAGCAGTTGGCAGAGAGCGGGGGAAGTCGGGTTGGTGTGTCAAGGCCTTTACTGTCTTTATTTCAACACTCGCTCATTTTTTCTTCTGTAACTTTCACTGTCACCAATCACTGATACATTTTCTGTCCGTTAGCCTCTGTTAGCATCTTAGCATGGCCTCTCCGTCTTCCACCGTTTCACCTCTTTGCTGCTCAGTGTGTGAAATGTTTAGCTATTCCTCTGCCTCCTTTAGTGAAGACGGTAAGTGCTTAAAATGTAGTTTATTTGCAGGGCTGGAGGCGAGGCTCAGTCAGTTAGAGGTCCGGTTCTGCCAATTTGACCATAGTCCGATAGCCTCCTCAGCTAACCAGGCTAAGCTAGCGGCGGACCGGCCTATAGCAGCTGAGGGTAGCCGCTCCCCTGCAGCTCCCGAGCAGCCGGCCAGGCAGGGCCGGTGGGTGATGGTTCGGGGGAAGCGTAGTCCTCTCACGGAACACCACCACCCGCTTCATGTGTCTAACAGATTTTCCCCATTCAGCGACACACCCGTTGAGAAACCGACCCTGGTGATTGGCGACTCCATAGTCAGGCATGTGAAGCCGACTCCAGCGACCATAGTGAGGTGTATCCCGGGGGCCAGAGCGGGCGACATTGAAGCAAATTTGAAGCTACTGGCAAAGGGTAATCGTAAATATGGTAAAGTTATCATCCATGTCGGAGCTAATGACTCCCATCTTCGCCAGTCGGAAGTAACCAAAATGAATATTGTCTTGGTGTGTAACTACGCCAAAACCATGTCGGACTCCGTAGGTTTCTCTGGTCCCCTCCCCAATCTGACCAGCGATGACATGTTTAGTCGCATGCTCTCGCTCCGTCGCTGGTTGTAATGGTGGTGTTCAGAAAACACCACCTACGGCGTAGGCACGGCGTCGTTTTGACACAGAACCATAACTCAGCCTTTACACGGTATTTAGTTGTGGGCGTGGTTTCACGCATCGGAGGCACAAACCTCTGCTCCTGTCGTGACGTCACGACAGGAGCAGAATCTAAACGGCTCATAGAAGCCACATGACACTGGATGGCTCATCCAGGCGGCTGTACAGACACTGCAGAATTTGGTTGCTTTCCTCCTTCTCTGAGTTGGCAGGCTGAGGGGAGACCACTTTATATATGTTAAAGCAAGAGAAAACCTGTTTTTCATAATAGGTCCCCTAATCTAATATCTATTGCATTCTTTTGTATCTTTTCCTTGCGTGGCATACATTATTTATATATTCATTTATTATAATAAATCTTTTAACATTATAATTCAAGTATAATTTTTTTTTCCAAATCAGTGAAATATTGTAGCTTTCCATGAGCAATTATTGTTTAAACTGCCGTAAACTGTTGACTGTTACTTCGACCTCCGACATTCCTCTAAAACCACTACAACTTTGAAACTTTGCAATTTAAATATAGATAATTTCAAACAAAAGAAATTGCAAATACTTTGCCAGCATTTCAAAGTGACACCAAGAAGCTTTCTTTTATTAATCATAAAACATAAATTCTAAGTTCATTCAAAATAATAATTGGATATTTTAAGGAAGTATTTTAAGAGGTTTGGTAATTTCTCCTCCCAATTATACACAAAAACAGTCAAATTAACTCCTTTTTCAGTCATCTCTTCATACAGCTTTGTATAACTGTGTAAACACTAGTTCACACATGAAAAACAATAAAGCTAACTCACAAAGCTACAGTAGACATCATGGCAGAGGTGACGAAGAGACAGAGGAAAGTAATGGCGGAAGAGGAAACAGTCAGCAGTCAATAAACCAAACAAGTCGTGCTTGTCTTTAAAAACCTCATACTGCACATACAATGCAGTACACAGTATCAGTACTGCATACTGATCTCAGTCGTCATCAGTACTTTACATAGTATACCACCAGCAGGGCACAACTGGAAACCAGTCACATGAGCATGGCAACAGACTGATTGGGTTTGATATGCAGGATAGAAATATATCTTCCACGTGCTTCATGCATACTGCTGAATGCACAGTTGGTTGCATCCTGCATACAGCATACTAGTTTTTGGTAAAATCATTATGTACAGTGTGTTATGTGGTTTAGAAAACACCCTGTGTTCCTGGGTTGGTATTTTCATGATCAGAGAAATCCAATTTTCTTTCTTTAATCCTTTGTGAAGGAAGTAGATTGTACATTTGAAAGTCTGCCCTACATATGAAGTTTCAGGCTCTCACCTTTGAAGCCTGCAAGCACTTGGATGCAGTCGCCCATCTCTCCAGTTACAGTCAGCGCCTGCTTCACTTTCAGATTGGTTTCGCTTAGGGAGACCAAGAGGACATGAGAAGCATGTGACTGAAGGGAAATCCAAGACAGTGTGAGACTTAACCTGTCAGCCACAGGTGCACACAAACACACACTCACATGCACAGTATTACACACTGACCCATCTAACTCAGCTGTTTCCACGTAGACCAGATTGAGAGGCTCACTGCTGGAGAGCAACAGCAGATCTGCCTGAGAGATGAAAGGACTGTAAGCGCAAATCAGGAGAAAAAACACCATGAATGAATCTTTCTGTTTAATTTTCATACCTAGTAAGTTAATACTTACAGTGACAAACTCATTATTTTCCAGTTGGACAACGTCTCCAACCTGAACATTCATCCATTTTTCTTTTTTCAGTCTGTAGAGACATGAACATAAAATCTGATCACATTTTACACAAAATACAATCTTTTATTCCTTTTTGTTACAAATCTTTGATATAAGTTTTACAGGGTAAATGACTCACTCTCCATTGATGAGGACATCCACCATTCGGTTATTCACCTGCTTGTCAGATTTGTGTCTGTTCTACTCAGTTGACAGAGAGAAAACATTGATTTTTTTTTTATAAATTCTGATTGATTTTTTTATTTTGGTTTTTGAATAATCTTGAAGTCCGGTTTTACATTTGATTAATTTGATCTTACTATGTCATCAGTGGCGTCTTTGACCGCTGTTATGGTCAGCACCACAACCAGGGGTACGGCTGTGGTGAACCATGGAAGTGAGGATACTTGTGGGATTAACTGTTGACATTACATAAGATCCACATAATTATGATCATTCAAAATGACATAGAATAAAATAAGAGATAAGAGGTCTACCTGAAGGATAAGAAGGAAGAGGAAGTAAGTATTTGCAATCCTCCTGAACTGCTCAAACAGGTTAAGAGGCAGGAAGGTGAAAATGTTGTATTTGGAGGTCTCGATGGCATTGTTCTGAAAAGGACAGTGAAATCACATTATCAAATTAAAGCTGCAAACAGCGATGAACGGGCCCTCGCGCATGCAATTTTCACCAATAAAGGTCAAGGACTCAAAACCGAGTCCGATGACATCCCATGTTTCTATATGTCAAACCATTCAAAAGTTATAGCAGGAAATAGGGGCTATCACATATGGACCAATCAGATGAAGGGTGCCACGGTAACGCTTTTGACTGAGAAAAGTAATGCGCGTCGTCGCAGGATGGAGACGCACATTTTGATGAATAACACACTTGGGTGCAGGTTACGGTTCGGGCGAAGAAGCGACCAAAGAAATGGCATGAATTGCGCCAAAATTACACAATTAATTGAAAATGGCCGACTTCCTGTTCGGCTTCGGCCATGGCGCCAAGAGACTTTTCTTTAAGTTGTGACATGATTCAGGTGTGTACCGATTTTGGTGCATGTACGTCAAACCGTATTGTGGGGCTTGAGGCACAAAGTTTCCGGGGGCGCTGTTGAGCAATTAGGCCATGCCCCTTAATGCAAACCATGAAATATCAAATTTATCGCCAGGCCTGGCTTGCGTGCAAAATTTGGTGACTTTTGGAGCACGTTTAGGGGGGCAAAAAGGCTCTCATTTCGTCGGAAGAAAAATAAAAACGAGGAAAATAAAAACGACATCTCCTACGGATACAATAGGGCCTTCACACTGTAAGTGCTCGGGCCCTAAAAAAAAAAGAAATTAAATTACCAAAGATATGGAGTTGACCATGAAACCATATGTAAGCATGTTTCAGTCATTAAGCAGCTCCCTCATACTCTGACTGTAGCTCAAATATTCATTGGTTTGATGGAAATACTTTACGACACACTGTTCACTCACAGCATAGTTGTACGACAGGTTGAAAGGTCTGTCATTCGCTCGCAAGCGTCGCTCCTCCTCTGTAAAGAAATACAAGTTTGAGAGCAACGGTGAGTTTATGGTATGTTTCTCTGGAAAAATAAACATTATTTTTACTCTCATTGCCCCAAATAGCATAGTACACGAAAAGGTATCACTGCTGCTGCCAGGGTGACATTCAGGATCTCACTTAGTGAAAATAATAATGTAAAAACAATGAAAAGTGGGAAAAAAAAAGATTAGTAACTTCCGCAGCAGCGCTCACCTTGCCTTTTCTCTTTTTCACCAAAAGAGGAAGCTTCAGATCCCATCTTTAGCTCAGGTTCTTCATAATTTCACACCTGTGTGAATGAAGTGGGTGGGTTTGTATGACACATTGGACCAGGATAGGTGAGGCAAAGAGTAATTTCCTTTTAGACGGTTTAATTATAAAACCTGTAACCGATAAGGTAAGCAGGTGGCAGAAGTGAAGAGGAACCAGTTAAGGCTTTGTTTGTGTGTATTTCGGACTCGGTTTAGAAATTCCTAATATATTCAAATATTGGTTGGAAAACTCACAGTTTTCATATAAAAGATATGAGCTCTACAACGAGCTCTACCAAGATTGCTGTGTGACTTTCAGCTTCATATACTTTCTCTGATAATCATGGACTATAAGCAGGATCGCTGTGATCAACCCGCTCCTGAATCTAATTTTCTACTATAGTGAGAAAACAAGATAGACTGTAATTTGAAAAATACACAAAAAAAAAAATCACGTACCTTCAACAAAAACTGAATGTCCGTCCGGCCCTGCATACGCACACACAGGGCTGAGTGGGAAGAGCAGTGGCAGGTTTCCACCCTCCAGGTGCTTCCTTCTTTGATAAGAGAAGCCAAGCCCTGGTCTGTGCACTCGGCCCGACTCAAGAGTTACACATCGATAAGGACTGGGGCCTCCAGCTGGATGAAAGACAATGTGGTCCACTGGTTGAAAGTTGCTGGCTTAAGATATTCCCCGTCAGATGAGCTTTGAGCTTCATACAGTAAGAGCTGGCATCAGTCTCCACCTAACAGTTCAGGAACTGAGCAAACAAACGTAGCAGTTGTCTGAAAACGGCAATAAATGTGCATCTGCCAATCAGGGTTTATATTATGGCAGCGGTTGTGTGGCCAGGTGCCGAACACACCCTGTGGTTTGTACACATGCTCTATATAAAGAGTTTTACATGAACTTTGACCTACTGCACTGGCCCGCACTGCAGCAGAGTTGAGATAAGATCATCTTAACGGTCATACAGCTCTGTTTTATATACAAAAATGTAAAAAAGAAATTCCCTGCAACTACTAGAATTAATGAATTTGTTCATGTGTCCAGTTTAATTTACCCTGATTAACATCACACTTCAATCATTTTGGCTATCATACGGACACATGGCAACATTGAAGTGTCTGGCAACCCCACCGGCAGTCAATACACTCTACTGCCACCAGCTTGGTGCCCAGTCACCCTCCGTTGATGCTAACGCCTGGATGACATGCGGGTGTCGGCCTTTTTGCATCAATTCCATTTGTTTGTGTGACCCTAGGCAAAACGTCCAGAGGTCAATTAGTTACCATGGATACCTCTGTGATCTTTGACGTAGTTGCTAAACTCCTCCTTTCAGTATTTTTGCTTAAAGGAGCATGAGGCTCCTTTTAAGAAATGAGACTCGTTAGCGCCACCCTTCACCACGACGGCCGTTGGGGGTACTGCAGCCAACAGTGAAGCCGGAACGGGAGAACGGGGAGAACGTGCATGCAGCGTCATGTGACGTCACATCCGCAGCCCAGCGCGGGAAATTCCGGCCCGGAATTGCAGCACATTTTGCAGCACACAGCCTGTTCAAGGCAATGGAGAGATACACTAGAGCAGGGGTGCTCAATACGTCGATCGCGATCTACCAGTCGATCGCAAAGGTATTATTGGTAGATCGCGTGAGATTAAAAAAATTGACGTCAACCTATCATCCATCCCATCTTTTGATTGATATACAGGGCAGCCAATCAGATGACATCTGAATTTTGTCTGAGGTCATAGGTCGCTGCGCATGAGCAAACAACTGCGCTAAGTGCTAACTAACTAGCTTGTCAGCGAGTTACGGCCAGTTTTCAGCCTTTGGTTTTTTCTAAGGCTGAAACGATTCCTCGAATAATTCGAGTAATTCGATTACAAAAAATGATAGAGGAATTTTCTCTGCCTCGAGGAATCGTTAAATTTCTTTTTTTTTTCGTTTAATTTCACCAGCTCAAATCCTCGTATTACGCCTGGACTGCATTTAATGCGACACAACGCGCTGACGCTACGCCATACATCCATGCGCTGCGGACGTTAAAGGTATTGTGACATAATTTTTAACATGCTTTTAACCCTATTAAAAGTCTTGGCCAATATCCCTCAAATGTGTCTAAAAAGGTGTAACAAGAAAAACTTCACTCTAGTACTCTATTCCTGGCTTTTTTTATGACGGTGTTTTTTGCCTGGGAAAAACGCGTCCTTTTCCCCCTTTCCTGTCAATCATTGCCCCGCTCCTCCTCCCAACCTCCCCCCCCATCCTCCACTCCTCCTCTCCCCCAAACTCCCCGCACACAGCAGACAGTGGATCAATGGTATGTGATTTTGTCTTGCACAACGTCCACGGGCTGAGCCTCGATCAGAAGGACTCAGGCCCCCGACCGACACCGGGCAAGCGGTCTTCCGTACACCACATTTCCCACGCCCGCCGCTCGGACGGGGATTCGGCGCTGAGCTCTTCCCTCTTCGCTCGCCGCTACTGAGGGAATCCTTGTTAGTTTCTTTTCCTCCGCTTAGTAATATGCTTATGCAGCGGGTTGTCTCGTCTGATCTGAGGTCGTAGGCGAAAAAAAAAGGAGAGCGCGGGTGGAGAGGAGAGAGGCGGTGGCCGTCTCTCTCCCTCCAGCCCGCGGCTCAGTGCTGATGGGCAGGGAGCTGGGTTGAGGGGGCGGTGATTTAGCGGGTCTATACGTAACGGTCCGCCACCAAACCAGACGCGCCGTTTTTGCATAATTATGCGGAAATTCCCAGAAAGCACACAATACACTGAATGTTAAAAGTTTTTTTTGGGTGTAATTGGTGTCAAGACACCCAACTAAACACAAAAAATCCAGAAAAATTTGTTTTTCATGTCACAATACCTTTAAAGGGGGAAGAAAGAGGCGGCTTAAAACTTAACTAGAACTTCAAATTTGCTTGACACAAATGAAAGTTCAATAGAAACACGTGGGAAAAACACCTAACCTTTTAAGTTATGTGTGTTATCAGGTGTAATGGCATTTTTAGGTTAAAAATAAGAACATTTCTTGGTAAGATCCTTAGTTTTTTGAGTGAACATAGTTAATTGTGTTGTGTTGTGCAATATTGGCTCATGCGATATAAAGAATCCTCAATATATTTATAAATAAATATATGTTTTGCATTTTTTGTAGTAGGTGGTAGATAATTTTGACTTGATCATTTTATAAGTAGCTCTCATGCTGAAAAAGTGTGAGCACCCCTGCGCTAGAGGGCTCATTCTTGTTGGTTTGGAACGCTTCATCTGACATTATTACTAGAAAACTTAAAACGTTTACGAATTTTTATCATAAATCCTGCCTCAATCCTGCCTCAAACTTATTTAATCTGTGATTAGAAATGTAACCTGCGCAACTTATTTGGGCGGCATTATACAAGCAAGAATCTTGTTTGTATCTTGGACTTCCTTCAGGGGTCTGGAAATGTGGAATTCCAAATCATCCATGCGTGAATCCCTGTAAACTTTCCTCCTCAGCAACCAATTTTGATTTGTCTGAACACTAGGGCCATCTTGTGAGTTTCATTTGCATTAAGGGCATATAGAAATGATGCATTACAGTTCTCTAGGTTCATGGTCCAAAGGTTTGGCGGGAGAGATAGTCGTTATGACACACTCTCCCTCCAGTTTATGGAGGGTGGGGCGGGTTCAGCTGGATTGGGTATGGGGTATGTGGTGGAGGAGTGTAATTTTGGATCAGCTACAACCAGTGTGTGAAATACCCATCCATATTCGGGCGGGTCCCTAACTCGCGTTTTTTTTAGTTTGTTTGTTTTTTAAACAGTGTGGCCCTATACAATAAACCAATACAATCAGCCTACTATAGCCTATGACAAATACACGCACACTTTTAACCATTTTAGATGCACGTTGTTTAACTAACAAGAGGCAAAATTGTGCATTACGATGCAGAATGTTATTTACAAATTAAATCTGATAATTAAAATAAATAAAATACATTAATTGGCACCACACTGGTGCACTAAATGAATAAATACCAGAAAAGACACTGGCGCACGGCCAGTGCAATGCAGAAACGAATAAAAAAATAAAATAGGCTAATGTATTTTTTTAAATAAATAAAAAAAATACAATGAAAATGAATTGTGCATTCAAATAACAGTAATAACAACAAATGCCACTATCAGAGAGAGTTCCAGCCAGTAAGACTGATGCCTCCGTCATTGTTCAACAACTCTTATATTCGGTTTATCACTGGGTGTTCACGCAGAGCCGCTGAGCTTTCTGACTCTGACAACAACCCTCTCGTCATAACCGGAAGATAATTGCATGTCCCCTTTAAGACATTTATTTGAGAAAGTGTAATTGTTGATGAAAGAAAACATTACATTTTGAGCTCAATTCAGTTTAATATAGTTAATACATTTTCTTTTTTTTTAGGTTTTACACACTTGAATCAAATCAAAATCCCATCAAAAACTCCTAATTCAATCAGGCGTGGAGCTTGGGAGGCTTAGAGCAGCAGAAACAAGTCACAGACCAGTGGATTCTCCTCTGTGTTTGCAGGATGCTTGATGACGTTTAACTGCTATTGACCCAAAATTATTTTTACACCCTTTGCACATGTAAGGCTTTTCTCCTGTGTGTGTGCAGATGACGTTTCAGATTACTGCGGCGATTGAACGTCTTCCCACAATGGTCACAGGTAAAAGGCTTTTCTCCTGTGTGGATATACCGATGAAGTTTTAAATGTTCGTTTCTTTTAAAGCTCTTCCCACACTGGTCACACTGGTGAGTTTTCTTTGCCGGATTGGTAGACTGACCCTGCAGTCTGTCCCCTGAACCAAGCTCTGCCTTGTGATGAGGCTCATCCTGGTTTTTGCAGGTCTGGTTCTGTGAAACAACAGATGAGAGAGAAGTATAAAAACATTATCAGATTTTCTCAGCATCTAAAAAGCATATTTGAATAAACCTGGATTCAAAGTAAACAGCAAAATACTTAAAAAATCCTCATTTATTGCACCACAAATGATAAAGAACACATCCGATTTTTAGACTGAGACATTTTGCCATTTCATGGAAGACTGGCTTATTTTGAATTTGACTTCAGGAACACAAACCATAAAATGTTGAAATGGTGATGTTCACCATTGTGGCATCTCAGTCTGTAAACGTCTTGGAAGTGATGAGAGCAATTCGCTGGAGTTTTGGAAGATTATTGTCCTATTCTTGTCTGACGCAGGGTTCTTAGTCCCAGGAATTTGTTGCCTTATTTTTCATTTCGCGATGAGGAGTTAACGGTCAAACAGATGAAACGTCTAATGAAAAACAAACTGTGTAGTGGCCACTCACTAGCAGGACACTGTTTAGTTTCAGTAGGTTAGAACTCACAAGAATCTAGCCGTTATTAATGAGGACGATGAGTTTTCAGTTAGTGTTCTGTTACCGTTGGTTACGGGCTGTTGAAACGAGAGACTGAAATAAACAACACAAGTTTTTCCTTTGTCCACAAAAAGCGTTTTTCAGCTCTTTTGTTCTCAAACTCCTACAATGGCAGCGTTTATCAGGACCTGGTGTGACCACTGTGTCCTAGCGAGCCGTTTTAATGAGCATAAATTATATTCTTGTTCTCAAAATTGACAAGTCAAGGCAATTAGCACTTTCAGGTACTGCTTATAAATGAAGCCTTGGAAAATAAATAAATAAATAAATGAAGCCTTGGATAAGTCTAGTACATTTCTGACTTTTATATCAATTCCTTCATGACATATTGACCATCAAATTTAAAATGTTTATGAAAGCTTTCATCACCATGGACAGTTGATGTATCCTAAATTTGGCATATATTAGCAAATGGCTTCAGATAAAATAGTTTTCTTATGATTTTGTTATTATAAAATAGGATGTTGATATAGATATGGACAACATAAACAGAATCTGAGGACGTTGGAAAAGTGATGACAGCAAAAACCTAAATAATGCAGTTGTATCAGTAGGAGATGTGTTCACCTCTTTCAGTAAGAAACAGTTTTATCATCGACTTCTCATCCGCCTTCAATACTATTCAGCCCCATCTGTTGATTCAGAGACTAATTGACAACTTTAGTCTTGATGGTAACATTGTTGGCTGGATTTTGGATTTCCTGACGTGCAGAACTCAGACAGTGAAAGTAAATGGACAACTCTCTGACCGATCTTTAACATCTACTGGCTCACCACAAGGATGTGTCCTTTCTCCTCTGCTGTACATATTATACACTAACAACTGCTGTAGCACATTTTTAAACCATCATATATTGAAGTTTGCAGATGATAGCGTCATTGTGAGTCTGTTGAACAGCACTGATAACTCCCATGGCCCTGTGGTTGATTACTTTCTTAAGTGGTGCCAGGATTATTTTTTATTTCTTAATGTATCAAAGACAAAGGACATGTGTATTGATTTTAGACGTTCTCATTCCTCTTCGGATAGGACAGTGATTAACGGACAAGATGTAGAAATTGTAGAGTCCTATAAATATCTGGGAACTATAATAGACAATAAGCTGACATTTGAGAGTAACACCAACTTAATTTACAAGAAAAGTCAGGAGCGTCTGTACTGTCTTAGAAAACTGTCCAAATTCCATATTGATTCATCCTTGATGTCCATGTTTTATCGCTCTTTCATTGAGTCTGTGTTAACTTTTTCTTTCATTTGTTGGTTTTCATCACTTAGGGTAAAGCAGAAAACTGTTCTTACCAAGGTGGTTCATGTCTGTAGTAAAATAATTGGCTCTGCTCAGGTGACTCTACAGGACCTGTATAACAAACAGCTGTATAGGAAAGCAAAAACTATCCTATCAGACTGTTCCCATCCTCTACACACCAAGGCCGCGTTCAGACTGCAGGCAAATATCCGATTTTTAGCCCATCCAGATTGAAACTGGATGACTCTTTTGAAGTCTGAACAGTCCCAAACCGCATGAGATCCGATTTTTGCAAACCAGATGGAAACCACCTCCGGGAGGTAGTTTCATATCCGATCGTTATCTCATTTGGGCAGATGCGTGTCAGTCTGAACAGCTCCAAACACTCAGATCGGATATGACTGTCCCGGACCCATGCGCCAAACCACCCGCCCATTTCCAGTTGTGGAGCTACTCATCCTTTCACAGAGAGCATGTACAATCTCTGATGTCACGTCAAAAACTATTATTTGTAGTTTGAGTGTTGCAAATTCATTACAACATGTTTTAATAGCAGAAAAAAAGACCGCATTTCCACGTACGGTCGCCGCGTACCCTACGGCTACGCCATAGGCTCTGCTTTGGTGTAACGCAGAACCATAAATCAGCCTTCAGTCGCGCTGTGAGCCTGAACCTGCAGCTCATCAGGAGGAGAGGTTACAGAGCGGGGCTGCCAGTTATTCATTGCTGGTTCGTTTTGTTAACTCTGAGCTTTGTTGGCTGGTTTGTTAGTTTGCTGGTGGTTTTGTTCTGAACACTTTTCTCTGTTTCTCATTTTGCTGGGACGCCGGGTCCCTCCGCCGAGACACAACTTTTGCGGTATGCGTTCATTGTTATGTCTAAAAATGATGCGCAGTGCCCACCCAATCAGAAACGGTACAGATATATATATATATATATATATATATATATATATATATATATATATATATATATATATATATATATATATATATTTTTATATATATAAAAAAATAAAATTATAAAAAATTAAAGGATCCCCATTACCTTTGATCGGGTGGGCAGGACGCACGTTTGGGTGGACACAGCCCCCACCCCCGCCCCAAAACCAGCCTTGAGTTCCAGTACACAGAGGTCCGACGGGAGGATTAGAGTGAGATGGGGCAGTGTCAAACGATTTAAAATATTGCACAGTGTATGCCCAGCTTTACAGGTATGGAACAGCATGTGAGCTGGCTCCATATTGTTATTGTTTTTGATGTCGCAATTACATGACTTCACACAATACACGCGCTGGGTGACGCCTCCGCTCCGACGTCGTTGCTACGGCAACCCGTCAGATCAGTCAATGATGTGGCCCAGTCTGAACAGAGCCAGATCCGATTTGGACAATTGCTAAAAAATGTGTGGACAGTCAGCCCTGAAAATTGGATATGAGAAGGAATCAGATATGAATCAGATTTGCCTGCAGTCTGAACGCGGCCTTAATTTAATGTGCCTTTTAGTCAGTTTTTTGTCATTTATACAGCATGTTGGAGGTGTTAGCAGCTGTGAAAGTTGACCAGAGCTGCATCCTTATTGGCGTTTGTTTACAGTTCTTTAAATCAAGCGCTGGCGTTATAAATGGAAATATTTGGACAAATTTGATTTGAATGAATTTAGCATCTTAGGTTACTATAAGCTATGCCAGTGAAGTAAATCGGTTAAAGGAGCTTGAGGCTCCTTTTAAGAAATGAGACTCTCTAGCGCCACCCTTCACCACCACGGCCGTCGGGGGTACTGCAGCCAACAGTGAAGCCGGCACGGGAGAACGGGGAGAACGCACTTGCAGCGTCATGTGACGTCACATCCACAGGACAGCGCGGGAAATTCGGGACCGAATTGCAGCACATTTTGCAGCACACAGCCTGTTCAAGTCAAAGGAGAGATACACTAGAGGAATCATTCGTTTTGGGTTTGGAACGCTTCATCTGACATTATTACTAGAAAACTTAAAATGTATACGGATTTTTTTCATAAATCTTGCCACAATCCGGCCTCAAGCTCCTTTAACTCTTGCTAGCTGGTGGGCATGTTAAAGCCTGCTGGTTCGTCCATTTGCAGCCGGATGCCCTGCAGTAAGAGACAAAAAACACTCAGACAAAAGCTCTCTTCAGGGTGCCTGACGGGCCTTTTGTTGTGTCAATAAAAAGAAAAAAAAGGAAAATTGCTTGGTTCTTATTGTTTGTGTATTATTATATATATACATATATTAGAGGAAAAATGCCAAGTGGCTCGATTTTGAGCCACTGTGCAAGGAAACTCCTGTCCGGACCTGTTTTGGTCATCCAAACCAGTGTTGAGGTTACTTCGTGGCAGCTCCAGGTAACTGCCCATCCGGGTTTTCTGTCCAGTTAAATTAGCTTCATGGTAAACAGCAGTACAATATGCTCACAATTGGTCTGTGTTGTGTACCATTTTTCAGATTTAAAAGGCAGAACAACAACAAACATTGGTCCTTGGATGTGATGGTGGGATAAATGAAAGACACACTGATTGTTAGCTGTAGTGTCTCTAAAACACACTCTAGTGGAGCAAAACAAAGGTGGATATCACATTCAATTCAAGTGTTTTTTGTTTTTATACACCATGGAGGGAACAAGACCTGAAGAGATTACAGATATTATAGCAGACGGCTTCACACCGTGACTGGTGATCTTTTTTGAATTTTTTGAATCACATCAAAAGCTTGCTGGGAGAGCGAAAGTGAGACCTGCAGCATTTTCTTTGTACCATTACAAATGGGTCTCTACAACACATGGAGGTCGGTTAAAATAAGAGAGAGACAAACTAATGTTTTTGTGCAGAAGTGTAAAGGTCCTGTTCCCTGTTCCCTCCCAGGGCTGTGTCTCATCATCTCTGCTTTTCATCCTCTACACAGATCGCTGCAGAAGCCTGAAAGAGAAGACGCATTTTGTGAAATTCTCTGACGTTGTCTCTCCTTCAGGGGGATGAATTCAGTCTTCTTTTGTCACCTGGTGTGATGATACGAGCTTATAGTACACTTGTCATTATGAATTAATTCAGTGTTAGTAAGGTCTTACAAGTCTTCTATCATTCATTTATTGAAAGTCTGTTAACATTTTCTTGTATTTGTTGGTTTAGTGCTCCGTCAGTAAAGGACAGGTGACAAAATATTGTCAAAGATCACTGGTGATCAGCAGAGAGACCTGGTGCCGCTGTGGGACAGTCGGCTCATCAGGAAAGCTAAACGCATAATAAGTTTGAATCAAAAGCACATTTCATCTTCTTATTTCACTTTTACGCTTCAGGGCGACATTATCCGATGCCTGCACCTAAAACCAAATGCTATTCTAAGACGTTCAGCCCGTCTGCAATCTGACTCAACTTTCTCAAATTTAATTGGTAATTGTTGGACCACCGTCCATATGATTATGAATTCTGACATTTATGATTGGGTGAACATTTCTTTTGGACCAGTAAAGGGCCGAAGCCAAGCTAAAGTTTCATGATCCCTGCCTCATGGTGAGTTTACGACACCTCCAGCGTGGTCTGGAGAACAACGGACGTGCCTCGACGTGAACGCGACGCCGATCCGAAGTTGAAGGAAGCCAAGTGCTGTGCCCAGCTGCTGTCCCCTCATCCGCAGCAAGGACACAGGAGGGAGTGATAGCCGCTTTATCAGGATCGCCTGCTGAGCGTAAACACCCAGCTGTTGCCCGTGGAACGCTGACCGACCACCCTTTTTTTCTTCAAATGCAAAGATTCACGTAAGAGGCTGTTTTTGGTGTCTGGGCAGAGAAAACTTAGTAATACACTTTAAAAGTTAGTTTACGCTGTGAGCTGGACTGCTGATCCCGTCATAGTGGTGTTTATTAACTTAAGTGTTTTTGTTTATCTTCTCATTTGTCTACTGCTGCATCCACATTGCTGGATCGTTATGACATGCTTCTCGACAACCGAAAACAAGGCCCTTCTAAATTTCCCGGTTGAATGACCAGAGCGCACGTGTGAAGTTTAGTTTCACCGTGGGGCATTTCTGTGTGGGAAAGATCATAAGGTCTTGGGTTTCTGGTAGTGAGAAATTATCTAAGAGTGTCTATTATTTTACTTTTCTTCTGTATCTCTCTCTCTTCCTCTCGTACTAACCCCCCCCCACACGCACACGCACACACACACACACGCACACGCACACGCACACGCACACACACACACACACACACACACACGCACACGCACACGCACACGCACACACACACACACACACACGCTCCCCTCGGTCATAAATTCCCGAGCCATTCTGAGATCACACACACACACACACACACACACACACACACACACACACACACACACACACACACACACACACACACACACACACACACACACACACACACACGCACACGCACACACACTAGTCACACCCCCTAGTCACACCCCACACAGATGACTGGAACTTTTATATTGTATAATTTCTGTCCCTGTTTACGTAGTGTGCCATCAGGATTTATTTGGGGTGTTGCGTTTATCATCTTTTGACACCTATATGTAAATAAATTCTGATTTATTTTTAATGAGTGGTTTCTGTTGTTTCATGCAGTTTGGTCACAATTGATTTGTTTGACAGAGCCTAGTGCTCGAATTTCACCCTTCAATTACTGTATTAGGCATAAACCTTAATTTCTGAGACTGATATTCTGCTGTAAAAGTTATAATTTCCCTGCTTAAGGAACAGGGTGGTGCCCCGAGGATTTTATTTATCATATTGGTCATTCAATTTGATAGTCGACTTTATTAATTATTAATAATTCTTGAATAAAATTATTAATAACCCTTCGATAACTGGACAGCCAAGCTACCTGAGTTGCACAACATAATTCTTGAGCCTCTATTGATTTATACTCTTAATTTGATTATTTTATCGGTGTCAGCTGTCTTGACTATTGACCTTACTAATTTTCCACTCGCATTTGCACTGTGGATGTGTGAAGTGAAGTGGAATCAGTCAGTGCGTCTGCTGATTTTGCCGTTTGCTCACATTTGTACCCGACTGAGCTGCCTCAAAGGGACTGATAAAGTATTCAGATCTGATCTGGACATCCATCCCACATCTCAAAGTGTTTTGTTAAATATGTATGTATGTATATTCAACGGTGTCATTAAACTGAGGACCAGACTGGAATAATCAAATCTTATTTATTTCATATTTGCCACGGTTTATATTGGTGAGTTGGTCAATGAACAGTTATATCCACTAGTTTTATTAGTCTGGGGAAAAAACTAATCTTAAAGACAATCTTACACATGTATTTAATCAAGTTAAACATTAAAATGCTCATGGCAAGGTGTTTGTGTCTGTGTGTGTGTGTGTTTACTAAAACCACCTGAAATAATTACTGTCATGTTATAGTGATTAAAGCATGTAGGCACATTTATAGATATTTCTTAAATACTTTCTACAGAATGAATAAAGTGGAATGTTTACATGGTGACACCAACATTCAGAGCAGTGACAGTTCAAAGAAAACCCCACAAAGATGCCGTTGCTGTGACTGACGGTGTACTCATTCATTATTGCAGTGATCAAGTGGTTAACACATTTAAAAAATATGCAATAATAATAATAATAATAATAATAATAATACAAAAGAAAGATCAAAAGTGAACACTTTCAACTTGGCACAAGGAACATGAATCTTACAGGATGGCAAGAAAACATTTGCTCTCATAAACAAATAACATGAAATATTCACAAGGATTAATATGTTGTAAGTGATTTTGTGGTTTTACAGTGTGATCAAAAACAAACACATGATGTGATCTTTTAATATTCTAACTGTATCCATCTTTCTTTAAGAGACATATAAAAGTTTCAGACCATTTCAGGACAAATCCAACTAAAATCCAGCATCATCTCCAACTAGTGAGAGGATTGAACAAAACCTTGACAAAACATCAGAAAGAACATCATAAAATGGAAAAAAGCACGAAGAAAACCCAGCATTTGGAAAATTCACTTGACGTCATTTTAGGGGCGAGGGGAAACAAAAAGGGCAAGGCAGTGTTTGAAAGTCAAAGGAAATACAAGAATTAAAGTTACAAAAAAGAAGGAAATATCTGCATTGTTTTAAAGATATTTTTTGTCCTCTTCTCACCAATGTAAGGCCACTCGTACAAAGTAGAAGCACACAGAGCAAGAAGAAATGTAAACTATAATTGATACGACTCGGCAGATGAGGAGTTTGTCTTTTACGTTGTCATTTATGTCATCTATATACCTACGCTTTAGAAAACATTTATCTCTTTGTAAATTAAAGACAAACTGGATTCTTGCTTTATTTTTTTGGCTGTGTCCTATCTTAACAAAACTGCACTTTTACCCACAAAGCTGCAGCTGCTCATTCACCCCATTCACTGTGCAAATTCATTAACACAAATGTTTGTTTCCATCATTTAAAGAAAAAAAACACACACTTTAAATCCCAGGCTTTGAAAAGCACAGACAAAATAAATATGTATAAAAAAAAATAAATAGATAAAATCACCACAGCATCCAGGCCACGTGGGCCACGACTTGTTAATAATAGAGCTTATAAACATAAAAACGGCCTAACAGGACTCGCTCCTAACGTCGTAAAAAGAGACGTTTCTATTCCAGTTAAATCGTATAGGTTTCAGTTTTATTGAGTTAAACACCTAATGTCCTCTCTGTTGGGTTAGCAAGAATAAGAACCTGACAAGTGAAAGGCACATATTTAACTGATCAATCCTTCAACAGGGAAACAAAGAGCCATCCATCATTTGCAGTACCTTCACTTGAACTGTAATATCAGCAGTGTGTGACTAACCATACATATTATATATATATATATATATATATATATATATATATATATATATATATATGAAGTGAAACAGTTAAAACATCCAGTCTTCACCTCACTATCTGACCTGGACCGTTCCCTATATGAGCCCAATCAGAACATTTTTTCACATGAACCCAAACCACCTGGAGGAAAGGGAGTTCAAAAGTCTACCATCTACTTCACACATTCACATTTTGCAGAGTGTAAGGCTTGAAACACTTGGTCACACATTGATGGGGGGTAACAGGGTTATTGCACGAGAACACTTGGGAAGAGTGGGGACTCGTCCGGCCGTCTGGCTGGAACTGATGCGTGCGTCGCCTGATGAAGCGAGCGCCGAGGGTGAAGCTCGGGGAACCAGGGCCGTGGGCTGGTACACGGTGTTGGGTCTGAGGAACCTGGAGAGCAGCTGGACTGAAAACATGACAGTGAGCCGATGAGCTCGGAGAAGGCGACTCCGAGAACTCAGCAGCAGCTGAGACACACCTAAGGTCAAAGAAGAAGAGTCCACATGGACATCTACGGGAAACTCATCTGACAAGACTGTTCTTATTTATGCTGTTTTTGCTTTTTGAACACTCCCTGTCCTCATGTTTTCATCTGCCCTCCTCCGCTGATCGAGTCTCTGACTTCAGCCTCACGAACTCTTTGGCCACGTCGTCGTTAGAGCGCTGCGAGAGGATTCGCATGGCGGTGAGGCCGGTGTCGTCCATGTATATGCGCTGTCCCAGCGGGCACCAGCAGGCGCAGTTGCCCTTCTCCACGATATCCCTCAGCTGTATCACGGTCAAACCCACCACCTGATCGGCACGGCCAAAACAGTAGTCCTTCACGCACGCTTGCACTTCGTAGCACTCGAAGCCATCTTGGTTACCCAGAACACTGTCAGGAGAAAACAGTGTTTGGTGCCGTTCAGCAATCAATACTAGTGATGCACCGATTGTTCGGTAACCGAAATTGTTCGGCCGAAAATGTCAAAAAAACACTTTCGGTGTTCAGTGGAATAAGTGGGGAAAAAACCGAACAATTAATATCGGCGTTGTAATATAAGGAAATAGACTGGCCGCTCCGTAACTGTTGCGCACCACATAAATTGTTGGCCAACCAAAAACTAACCACATAAGAATTTAACTAACATTCACCAGCAGGTGGAACCAAAACAACATGAATCAATCTATTACAGGTGCGTTTAGATGACGAAATCAAACAGCAAAGAGCGTGGAGTGAAGTGGTGCGGTGCAAACATGTCAGCAGTGTGGAAGTATTTTAGAGTGGCAAAGAATAATACAAGAATGGCTGTTTGCAATGAATGTTCTGCTCAAATATCTAGAGGGGGCACATCTGCAAAGTCTTTCAGCTACAAGTTTGATTTATCATTTGAAATGATAAAAAACCCTGAGCGCTTTAATGCATTTTTATTGTTTTAAGGCCTATGTTACAATGTTCAGTCAGTTAAGCCTAACGTAAGCTCAAAGATGGCCACAAAATTTATTTTGCTAATTTATTTATTTTAAGTTATTGTTATTTGCTGGTATAATGTCTGCTGGAATATTTAGGAAATGCTGGGAAATTAAAAAATGTTCAGTTTTTTATGTTCAACAAATGTTTTCTACCTTGTAATTTTGTAAAAGATTTTTTTCTTTTGAAAGCATGCCTAAATCAAATGTATTTGATTTATGCAATGGTGAAAAAATTGGCAAAATAAATGAAAAACTGCGAAGAACCATGTTCGGTATTGTTCGGTATTCGGCCAAGTGTTTATTATTATTTTCGGTTTCGGCCACAAATTTTCATCTCGGTGCATCACTAATCAATACGCTATCTATCAGCTCCAAGGTTGGTTATCTGAGAATGCACTTACAAATGGAAGGTTTCGTTGAACTTGGGAGACCAGCTGTTGTTCTTGGATTTGGTCTGGAACTTGCGTTTCTTGTCGCTGAGATGAGGCCCGATCATGGTGGTCTCCACGAACGGCCGGAACATACCGGACGTCTGCCACTTTAAGTCACTGGCCCCCATCACTGCAGCAAAACAAGTCAGCCATGGTTGAAATACCACTTCTTTTTCTGTTGTTGTTCACATTTCATTAAAACTCAAACTAACCTTTGACGGTAACTTTCCGCTCTCCACTCTTTGGATGAGTGTATAGCTCAACCTGCAGAGACACGTCACCAATGGGCTTGTCCACACCGGAGCCTGGTTCACCGAGATACAACCAGTGGGTTCACGTTAGGTCTCATACAGGAAAAAAACACCCTCTAAACTATAATGCAGCTCAGAATGAGGAGGAAATACAGGTGGTGGAATGGTGCATTAGGATTGGATTACTGACAAAAGAGTCACGAAATGACAACGATCCACAGGAAGGACAGCGGGTGGGGAAGGATAAGAAGGCTGGCAGATAATTTACAATGAAACCTACCCCTGCTGGGCTGTATTTTTTCATTGGGAGTTAACCTAATACCCTTTCCATTGTGCACTGGCACAGAGGCAGCACAAGAGATAAAAAGAAAACAGCAATAAGAGGTTACCAAATTCCAGCATCGCAAACACACAAAGGCCAGAAACTAAGAGACCTTAGTTCTGAGTATGTACTCCACCAGGTTTTTCCCTAGATAAGTATTCTCTGCTACTTTGGAAAAAACCTTCTGCCTTCCTTGGTTTTTCACGCAACATTTGGCGGTGGTGTGAACTACCTTGTGCGTGCTGCGTGGTCACGAAGGTCTTGATGAGCGTGTCTGTGGTCTGAGTGTAGAGGGACAAAGCGTGGCGTAGTGAGGACAGTTCAGGGCTTTTCTCCAGGAAAGCCTTCTTCAACCCGTTGCCTCCTGCATGGAAGTATTGCTGCAAACAAAACAAAGTGGGCGTCCGGATAAAAATGTGATTTTACAAACTATTGCAGTCCCCTCTCTTTCAGTGACCCGTGCTGATTAAACATTACTGAGAAGGGTAGCAATGATCCTGAATGTGCTTGAATTTCCTCCATTTGTACATAAGCTGGCTGTGGATTGGTGAAGTTGTATGCCTTGTATCCCTTTTAGAGGGATAAACTGAAATAACCTGTATAATAACCTGACTTCAGCCATCATCATCTTACCCCAGCACCACCTTTTATTATTTCATCTACTTGTAATTATTTAAATGTGAAAATCTGATGACTTTTCAGGTGATTTTATGCAGAAATACTGAAAATTGTAAAAGTTTGTCAAATTTTCATGCACCACAGCTAGTAGGAGTTTGAGCCGTCTAACCTGTGACCTCACAACACTTTTAAACTCACCTTGATAGTGTCCAGTGCTACGTCCATGACAGCACACTGTCTGGGAGATAAGCTCTTAGCTTCCCCTGCCATGTGATCCTGGGAGACCAAATCATGAGACAAATGTTGGTTTAGACACACTCACTGTCATTTAGCTTTATTCGGTAACTTTTAAAACAAAAACTTAAGACATAAAACTGAACCTAATGTAATTCATCTTGCAGTAAAGCATATGGAGATATTAAGACACCTTGAGTTTTGAAAGCTGTCCTAGTTCTTTTGCAGCTGACAGGATCTGTGCCCCCTGAAAAAAAACATAAAAAGATCCAGGTTGCTACTCTTCTGCTCTTTAATTTTGCTATTTAAAATGCAAAATGCGTGTGGGAGGAAAGCAGCCGGCATACAAAGGTGTCGCTGCCCTGTGGCAGGACGATGGTCTTCTCCAGGCTGATCATCACAATCCTCCACAGCTCCTTGAGCACTCGCTTCAACACAGTCTTCTCACAGACGGTGGCGAACAGAGTTAGTCTGCAAACAACAAACATTCACACGCAGTCACCAAAACAGTCTGTGTACTTCGCGGCCATCCGTTTTTTGTTTTGAAATGACAAAATAAAAATAGAGAAAAAATCAAAAATGATCCGTTTCCCATCTTTTGTTTTGATAATAAAAAACGGAAAACGGAAAACGGATCGTTATCCGTTATCCGATTTCATTGATGTGTTTGAAAATCGAAATTGGGAATTAAAACAGCGAGTGGAAAACTCTTTCTATTTCTCTCTATTTCTCTCTCTATTTCCAATTTGTTTCCAAGGATACTGAAAACAAGGATTGGACAAATGGGGGGATTGCACATGCGCAGTAATAAATTAAGAAAGTTGTTTCTGGTTCTTTTGTTCATCAGATTAAAAATTAATAGTTTTAGATTTTTTTAATGTTGAAACAGAAAATAAATCAAATATGAAACCTGGGAGTGAAACATGAGTTTAATCTGTAATCTGTCTTCACTCCATCATGAAACTGCAGTGATGTTGTGACAGTCCGTTCAGCTGCAGCGTCCAAAAAAAAGCAGCGTCCAATAAATAACATAAACTGAACTCTAACATACTGCCCCCCCCGCCCGTTGGAAACGAATAGGAAATAGAGAAAAGAGTTTTCCACTCGCTGTTTTAATTCCCAATTTCGATTTTCAAACACATCAATGAAATCGGATAACGATCCGTTTTCCGTTTTTTATTATCAAAACAAAAGATGGGGAACAGATTATTTTGGATTATTTCTCTATTTTTATTTTGTCATTTCAAAACAAAAAACGGATGGCCGCGAAGTACACGGACCCAAAACACACAGACCAAGAGACGAATGAAAAGAAGAAAAAAATGGCCATTTGTGTGGAGTCACTCACTTTCCATCCAGGAAGTCCATCAGTGGGCGCAGCATGTTGTCAGAGTCGGCCTCCACCTGGTTTCTGGTGTTGTCGTTGAGTGGCCCTTTGATCTGGTACAGCAAAGACGCCATCTGCCGCATGCACTCGTTGATACGGCCCTGGAAACTAGAGTTAAATAGAGAATAATTAATAAGCCCACATGTGCATACAGTATGTCTAGAGGGAACTGCATGTGCGAGTGAAAGAGGGACACGCACCTGCTCCCGAACGTCCTGCTGAGGTCGTCCAGCACGGTGTTCAACCTCACCTGCAGGTCGTTCAGTAAGTCACTGGCCTCCATGTCCATCTGTGGAAAAGTAGTAATTACAGATGTTATGGTTAAAACTTGATATTGAAACTTTGTTGTAAAGATGAAAGATTTAAGTACGTGCTGGGATTCCTCTGTGGAAGCAGCACCTGCATTAACAACTGCAGGTAATCTGCTTTTGATCCCATATTTGCAGATTTGGGCCAAAACAGCCCAAATGACTAAGTGAATTGTGAAAGCTGCACTCCAAAGCAACACCTGGAAACTGTCAATGATGGCAATAATTCAAAGATGAAAGATGGGTCATTTCAGCTTAATATAAACAGTCCGTACAACCTGGAACTCTTTGAGAAATAGCAAGGCAATGAAATCAGACTGTAGTTGCATTGTTTTGTCTGTATTTGATACATCTGTAATTTAACAAGTACACATGAAACAACCCACATTTTAACCCCATCTGATAAAAAAAGGAATATAGTGTTACAGGTTTGAATATAGACTATATATTGCACAAGGTGAAGGAACAAGTGGGAGGATTCATGAAGCCCCTCCGCGGACCAGCCAGCGTATACTCAGGCGTCATCTAAAGCACCTCCCGAGGGCGAACTAAGCCGTATGGATGGAGCCGTGGTACGGCTCATTAAGTCAGTGATCTAATGGGCTGCTGATTAACGACCTGTCAGGGCTACAGAGAACCATTAGTGAGGACAACTGAGACATTTCTGCTACACAGCATAGAGGGAACGCTTCAGGTTGAGGATTATTTAGGTGTGGAATATGCTGTTTGTGTGTGTGTTTAGAGATTTCTTAAAATGGTATGCGTGTATCACGTGTTATTGTACCTACACTCACCTTTTTGTCTTGACATTCTTTTTCAGGCTACAGCAGCACAGAAAGGCGGAGGGTAACACAAGACAACTTTGATCAACTCCCAAGTTTGAAAGGGGATTCGCTAAAGGAAACTACAGATGCTAATATTTTACAAAGTGCTGTGACGAGGGACTTGACTTTTGCCTACCTTTTCTACAAATGCATCCATCTTTTGGAAAAAAAAATATTTTTAGGGGAATGAAGAAATAATAAAGATAATAAGAAATAATAATAACATAAGAAATAATTAAATAGAATGTCTTCAAAAACTTAAAATGAACACTGTAGTGTTATGTGTTTTTCATATTAAATACAGTGTTTTTACCCACCTTGCCTTTGTCAGTCTATTGGAAAAATAAAAAAAACAAAAATACAGAAAAAACACTAATTAGAAAGTAAATAAATAAAGTTGCAGGAGACATTGATGACAGCTATTTACTATTATGGGAAAATGAGAAGAGATTTGAGGAAGGTCTGGGAATCTGGAAATCTCCACAAATGGCAATAAAAAAAAACAAACAACACTCCACCATGAAGGGTGTTTGGAGTAAGGCTGTGATGCTGCTGGGACGGGCAGAACGAGGAAACGGTGCGCGGAAGAATGAACTTTGAAAATGAGCAAAGTGTGAAACCACTTCAAACTGCAACAAACAAACCTCCACCTCTACTTCCTCCCCTTCCTCCCCCATTTCTTCCTCTTCCTCACTTTCTTCCAACTAGGAGGTGTGGTAAAAAGACAGCAGGCACAGAGTTTTTATTTATTTGTCTCGTGGTTGCCATCTATATAAGGTATTGTTGTGGGACACGTGGTGCCTGTAGCTACAGTACATGAACGCTGGCGTATATGCAGTCATGTCTCTGCATGTTTGCATATACAGGGAACTTGCCTGCCATGCGGGCATACTGTCGTTGAGCTAGAAAAGAAAATGGACTTGGTTCAGTGAGTTAATTCAACATGTAGTTTTAAATGTCCCATTAAAAAAGGCAATCAGAACTTGCACATTTTCTAAGAAACATATTATTAGTCTGTGATCAGTGAAAGGAGAAAAAAAACCTCAAAAGTGCTTTTCATATGATTTTCTTCAACGATTACAACAAGCTGCTAGGGAAACAAAATGTTTTCTCTTAAAGTTCTCATCTAAGAACCTGCCCCTGCCTCCTCTGACCACCTTGCCAGCTTTAAGCAGTGTTTTGTGTGTCCCTCCCTCTAAAAACAACAACTAAGAACTGACACTTCCTCCATACAAAGGAGGATGTAACCACAACAAACCACAAGTATTTATTAATACTGCATATTCTGCTCCCATGAGGCTACTTTAACTATCCTTCTCTGAAGCCAAATTACATTTTGTAAGGAAATTAAGAACTTCAAAACTGAGACCAAAGCAAGAGATTGCGCTGTATCTACAGGACTGTCTCAGAAAATTTGAATATTGTGATAAAGTTCTTTATTTTCTGTAATGCAATTAAAAAAACAAAAATGTTATACATTCTGGATTCATTACAAATCAACTGAAATATTGCAAGCCTTTTATTATTTTAATATTGCTGATCATGGCTTACAGTTTAAGATTAAGATTCCCAGAATATTCTAATTTTTTGAGATAGGATATTTGAGTTTTCTTGAACTGTAAGCCATGATCAGCAATATTAAAATAATAAAAGGCTTGCAATATTTCAGTTGATTTGTAATGAAACCAGAATGTATTACATTTTTGTTTTTGTTATTGCATTACAGAAAATCACAATATTCTAATTTCCTGAGACAGTCCTGTATATAGATGATTGGTGGTGGGCTGTTATCAGTCGACAAATCGATCCTGCTGACAGTAAACGTGGGTCACACTGTAAATGTCAACACTGCGCTACAATCGGCTACGACTATCAAGCTACTGTGCACACTACAAATAATACTACGACAACTCTTAGTGCTAGTCATTTGAACTAACTTCTAATCTTATTAGATTACCCACCAGAGTCTTTGGGTCCTCATCCTTTGCCACAACCTGCTGTTGAAGCCAGAGGGAAGTGATCAACCAGTGCTCTGCTGCAAACCATTGACTGATGAAGCTACATGAAGACGTACTTTGATACTTTTGACGGACCAGGATGGAAACCTACCTCATCTCCTGCCTCCTCCTCCCCATCCTCCTCCTTCTCCTCCTCTACGAGTTCATCTAGCTTTAATTGTAAAGTGAACAAACTGGTTGAAACATGAGCTTCCCCATCAAACAAACTCCACTAAACAATCAAGTTACAACAGCTACTGCAGCTACAACGTGACATGTGAAGAAACTGTTGCAGAGAAGCTGCTCATAACTGCAGACACAAAGCACATGATTGATTGAGATCTCTCTGTCACTACTCTACGCTGGCCGAGACCCGCCATTGCTGAAAATTAAAGAAACGCTGCAAAATAAAAAGAAACGCTGCTGCAAATAAAATAAACGCTTTGCAAATAAAATAAACGCTGCAAATAAAAGAAATGCTGCAAATATAAAGAAACACTGCTGCAAATTAAAAAAAAAACAACGCAAATAAAAAAGCCACAATGGAAGTGAATTACCGGGGACTATTTTTGCTGATGCACCGGTGTTTTTTATGTGAGCGGAGAAGAAGAAGACGAGGAGGACGTAAGTGAAAAGGAAGAAATAAGAAGAGCGAGGAATAAGAAGAACAACGAAGGCGAAAATAAGTGAAAAGGTTAGTGTTCAACGTCGCTACGTGTAATTTTTAATGTGCAACACCGGTGCATCTGCAAAAATAGTCCCCGGTAATTCACTTTTTTATTTGCGTCATCTTTTTAATTTTATTTGCAGCAGGGTTTGTTTTATTTGCAGGGGCGTTTGTTTTTGTTTGCAGCATTTATTTTATTTGCAGCGGCGTTTGTTTCTGTTTGTTACTTTTATTTTCAGCAATGGCGGGTCTCGGCCACCGTACTACTCTCTAGTCGTCTATGCAGCACAGCAACAAGCACTGTTAACCAAAGGCTTAAATTTATCTTTGACAACACAAACTTGAAGGGAACCTCAAATTCAGAGGAACAACAACTTCCATTATGGCCGTGTGAAGGTGAGAACTAATCCAGGAATACTATCCCTCTACTGAATTCATCTACAGCAGAACTAGTGTACATACACAGGCCTCCTCGGTTGCAATCTGATGCACAGAAGACAAAAACACCGCTTTTGAATTAAGAATCCCTGCTAATTAAAAATAACAAAAACAAACAAACAAGTTCTTAAACTGGGAATCCCATCTTGGTAAATATGTGTAGTAATTTGCTCCAAGTGTCGACTTATCATGCACACTCTCTCCACTCACCTGTTTGGCTCCCATAGACTCAAACATCTTCTCCAGCTGGATCCTTAACTGCTGCACGTTATTCATTAAGACACAGGGCTACGAGAAGGAGGAAACACAAACGCAGACAAGGCATCTCAGTTTAAGTGCAACATAACAAAGTGTCACATGAACAAAAATAAAATAAGGCACCAAACAAAGTCACCAAATCAAAAACTCTTTCAAAATATAATCCTGTCCCTTTTCTGCCCAAGTCTGATACTATATTGCACAGACTGTCCAGCAACATAAACCAGAGAAAAGAAAGACTTGTATGAGTGATATAAATCATAAACAAGGGTGGAAACTTACAATCTTCTCCTTGTCAATATAAGAAGGAAAACTCTTGGTCAGAATGGCACTGTACTGCAGAAGAACCTTGGCAATTGTCTGGAAACAATGATGAGTGGGAAACAAACAAATAAACAACCCATTACAAGCCACAACTACTTCCAACAAACCTTTTCAGCAAGTTCACTTATTGGCAAAAACCCCATGATGTTCGTACATTTATTTTCTAGCATGCAGGATAATAAATCACAAGGGTTAACCAGGTCAAATCAAATCAAACCTTATTTGTATAGCGCTTTTCATACATAAGAAATGCAACACAAAGTGCTTTACATAAAATGTTAAAAAACACGAGGCACACAACATTTGAAATATCCCCAAAAAGCTGTGAGTTACAGTAGTTACAGAGATGTTTCAGCAGTTTGTTGCACTTTGAACATCAGGTGCAGTGGGTTACCTTGGAGAAGCGGCGGCTGTACTGGGCCATGACATTAGGATCGGGACACTCCAGTTTCTTAATGATCTCAAAGCTCTGGTTGAGCTGGGTGAAGATGTCCACAACAGAGCAGGAGAACAGAGCATGCTCAGAGGTCTGCTGGAACTGAGAGCAGAAATAACACTAAATGACTATCAATACTCAGCAGCAGGCAGCAGGCTACAACATCATCATGCTGCCAAACAGACAAACCAAAAACTAAACTCATGCTGAGACCAGGTGTCTGTCAGCAAAAGTAAAAGCAGTTATTTTAGTCGGATTAAATCGCAACCTCTCGACAGCGATCAGGACGTCAATGTTAATTCTCTTACTCCGTCTTTTTTGTCTCTCTCCAGAGCTCCGTGCATAAACTCCATAGACACGTCCTCATTTTGGTCCAACCACTGCAGAACGAACTGCACGAACCATCTAAAAAAGAAAGTGAAGATGAGCATAGTTCCCACCTCTCTACTAGGGATGGGCGGTATGGACTCAGACATTTATCACGATAATTTCTGGCATTTATCCTGATAACGATACAAAAAATACCAATATAAAAACGTCATCAACGGGAATCTTTCTTTCTTTCTTTCTTTTTTCAGGCTCATTTCTTTCTTTCTTTCTTTCTTTCTTTCTTTCTTTCTTTCTTTCTTTCTTTCTTTCTTTCTTTCTTTCTTTTTTCGGGATCATATCTTTCTTTCTTTTAGGGTCATATCTTTCTTTCTTTCTTTCTTTCTTTTTTCAGGCTCATTTCTTTCTTTCTTTCTTTCTTTCTTTCTTTCTTTCTTTCTTTCTTTCTTTCTTTCTTTCTTTCTTTCTTTCTTTCTTTCAGGCTTATATCTTTCTTTCAGGATCCTTCCTTCCTTCCTTCCTTCCTTCCTTCCTTCCTTCCTTCCTTCCTTCCTTCCTTCCTTCCTTCCTTCCTTCCTTCCTTCCTTCCTTCCTTCCTTCCTTCCTTCCTTCCTTCCTTCCTTCCTTCCTTCCTTCCTTCCTTCCTTCCTTCCTTCCTTCCACAAAAACGTCATCAACGGGAATTTATCATTTTTACCGCGAGATGACAAATTCTTACCGTGGGGAATTTTTTTGACGGTTTATCGTGAACGGTAAAATATCACCCATTCCTACTCTCCACTACCCTCTCCAATGACTTCTCCCAGATCAACACAGATTCATATTTGTATTTCCCTGTGCCGGTAAGTGAAGGCGTGTCATGCACTTACGACGGATAGTCGGGAACGACGCCATTGAAGTTCGGCAGCTCCTTGACATACTCATTGTAGAGCCACTTGACTTTGAAATGTAGGTTCATGTAGTCTGTGCTCTTACACAGTCTGTGCTTCTCGTGCTCTGCAACCAAAGATGAAAACAAGTCAATCTGGGAATATTAAGAAACTAAAATCCCACATGTTCTATAATGAAGCTTTAATCTAGATGACGAGACAGCTAGTGGGACAGCTGTGTAACAGCCTCATGGTTGTGTAACTTCTGAAGGGGATGGAAACAGAAAACCTTAATTAAATCAAGAAGAGTCAAAAGCTGAGGGTCGCTGTGATTTAATTTTGCCGCACTTTACAAAACAAAAGTCTTCCAACTTCACTGAGATGGCAGATTTGGATTTTTAAAGTACTACTACTGTCATTTATCAGACACTTTTATCCAAAGCGACTTACATCTGAGACAAACCATGGAGCAATTAGGGTTAATGCCTTGCTCAGGGGGTTAATCTTGGTTGCCATTCTGGGGCTTGAACCTGGATCCTCCAGAACCATGCCCACCTCTGTAGCCACTAGATTACCACCCCAGTGTAACCCAAATACCGGTATGTTAATTTTAGGTGGATTCAGCCCACAAACACGTTTAACAGACATCCTAAGACTCAGTTGGCTCGTTTTCATACTGAATTCCCTGTTTTCACTACAATCCCTTAGTTGTATGTTACAAGGGAAGCTAAGGTATGTACAGTAAGATGACGAATCAACATTTCTTGCAGTGATTTCAATGGAAATGACAGAATGCAAGTCCCATTTCAAGACCAATTCTAAAAGGAAAAAAGATCAAAAGTAGCATAACTAAAAAAAAAATAAAAAAATTTAAAAAACATCTGCCGCTGTTACACTCCACAAAGAAAAGTACACTAATAGCATTTGTGTTAACAAAGGAGTGATGTTTAACTTTTTTTTCTTTAAGCCATCACACCACTTATTTCAACCTCCCTCAGAGAACAGTTTTGCATAAAAACTAATTATTAACTCAAGAAGCAGCAGATTTAACATCCTGAAAGCTACAAGTCTTTTAAGAGGTTAAATCTGCAAGTACCGTATTTTCTGGACTATAAGCCGCTACTTTTTTCATAGGTTTTCAACCATGCGGCTTATACAAAGGTGCAGCTATTCTGTGGATTTTTCTTCCACCGCTCGGGGCACTCTAACCGGAATTAGAATCAAAACTAAGACACGGGTTCTGTCCCGTTTTAATCAGCAAAGTTGCTGCCGTGTTAAAAGACACCGTTAGGAAAGGATCTATTTAGGTACAAACATGTACATCATTTACAGTTCAAAATCATTCTGTACATGTAGTAAATATCTAATCTAACAACATAAATATCTGCGGCTTGCATATATTCTTTTTTAACTAGAGCGGGTGCAGCTTGTATATCTTTTTTGTATTATTTTTTTTAAAATAGAGCGGATGCGGCTTATAGTCCAGAAAATACGGTACATTTTTATTTTTTAAAGATTTTTTTGGGGCTCTAGTGGCCATTTATTGAAGTTGCAGAAAGGGGTAGAGAGAGAGATCGGGGATGACATGCAGCAAAGGTGTGCAGGCTGGGATTTGAACCTGTGACCGCTGCAGGAGGACTGTAGCCTCAGTACATGAGCCGCTGCTTAACCCACTGCGCCACCGAGCGGCCCTGCAATTACATTTCTGATAACTTTAATTATGAATTTCGAGTGAGCACAAAGGGACCCCTGCTAATGTGCTGTGCTGTGTGGTGTCAAACAGATGCAGCAGTTCGCTTTGTCCTCTGTATAGTTCCCCAACAGGGACTTTCAAAGGCTGGGAAAAAAAGCCAACCGCCTTAAGGGACAAACCGCCTTTTACAATCCAGTGGTGGAAAAGTACGAAGGAACTCCAGGGAAACATAAGCAGCTTTAAACTTTGGACAGTTATTGTTTAGCTCTTTTCACTTTACTCCATCATTTTTACCCAGAAGTTCTCTTTTTCTTCTGCTCATGTCAAGTTACAGCTTCACAGCTTCCTTTCCCCGTCGTCCTCCTGCAGTTCAAGCTAAAGGAATCGTTTTTTTTACAAATTAAAGTAACACTGACACCAACCTTCCATAGCATACTTCATGTCTTGAGCAAACAACGTCCACATGGCTTCTGCTGACACCTTTCCTACGTTCAGCTCTTGAGGGAACCTGAATGAAACCAGGATTTGTGAGATTAAAAACTACTGGATTCGTGGACCAAACAAACAAATGCAACCAATAATCCAAGTGTCCCGCCTTAAACATGGAAGAACATTTAGAAAGAGCTGTGCTATAAAACAGTCCCTACTCAGGCTGTATTAACATTAACAGTAGTTGTGAAGGAGTGTGTCAGGCAGCATCACTCACTGATTGAGCACAGGTGTGTAGGAGTTCCTGTCTTCTTCAATGATGGAGACGATAAGCATGATGAGTTTGGGCCAAAAGTCCAGGTTCTTGATGCTCGGGCCCTCCTCCTCCAAAGGTACTTCCTCTTTGTTCTGGATCACAAACATGAAACTCAGTCATGAGACACTTGTTGTGGACGGTTATTCATTACCCTCGTCCATAACCGTCTCTAACACCATTAGGGATGGGCGGTATGGACAAAAACAATTATCACGATCATTTCTGGCATTTATCCCGATAACGATAAAAATGACGATAAAAAAAAAATACCAATTCAACTCCACCTTTGTAAGGCTACGTTCACACTGCAGGCCTTAATGCTCAATTCCGATTTTTTCCCATATCCGATTTTTTCGTGTGGCTGTTCACATTATCTTTTAAAATGTGTCCTATATCCGACTCGAGTGTGAACGCATCGCGGCCCTGAACTGACCCGCATGCGCAGAGACGTGTGATGATGACAATGATGGATTTGCATCCAACAGGTGCCTGTGAACTGCCAATTATCCATCAAGCTCCACAATTATCATGTTAACATTAAATCAGATAGATTTGTCAAGGACGTTTCTCTTGCATCTCTATCATTGTGCGGGCATGAATTCTCAGAGTTTTGCGGGCGCGGATGTAAACACTGCGGGCGCGGAACACACACGTTGCGGGTGCGGGTAATGGTCAGAAATACAGCGGGAGCGGGATGAAGAAAACAGTCCCGCTATAGCAGGGCTCTAGCTCCGCTCCCCGGAGTGTCAGCTCTGCTCTCCGGCGTTCAGCTGGGTTTATCACCTAACACACGGGCCAGCTCGTTGTAAAACAGGCAGGTTATGCGACCACGACCGCTTCGCTGATTTGAATCCTTAGCTTCTTTATTTAGTAATATGCTTAAATTCAGCAGGTTGTCTCGTCTGATCTGAGGTCGTATAAAGAGGTGAGCGGTGGGCAGGGGAGGAGGAGAGGCGGGGGCGGCCCGGAGGAACCCCCGCCGTCTCCCGTGTCTCCCCCGCGGCTCGGGGCTCTGCGTGTGACGTCAAAGTCGCATTAATTCCGACCTGGCTGTTCACACTGCGGTCGCATTGCAAAACATCAGACCTGTATCCGATTTAGAACCACATATGGAAGCGACCTGAATCTGATTTGAAAAGATCAGATTCCATGTGACTTGTGCTGTTCACACTGTCATAAACAAATCAGATCTGAGTCACATATGAGCAAAACATCGGATTTGGGTCACTTGGGAACTGCAGTGTGAACGTAGCCTAACTAAACTGTAATGACTCAGATCCGCCATGTTTGTTACACAAAAACCTCATCAACAGGAATTTATCTTTCTTTCTTTCTTTCTTTCTTTCTTTCTTTCTTTCTTTCTTTCTTTCTTTCTTTCTTTCTTTCTTTCTTTCTTTCTTTCTTTCTTTCTTTCCTTCCTTCTGGCTCATTTCTTTCTTTCTTTCCTTCAGGCTCCTTCTTTCTTTCTTTCTTTCTTTCTTTCTTTCTTTCTTTCTTTCTTTCTTTCTTTCTTTCTTTCTTTCTTTCTTTCTTTCTTTCTTTCTTTCTTTCTTTCTTTCTTTCTTTCTTTCAGGCTCCTTCTTTCTTTCAGGCTCCTTCTTTCTTTCAGGCTCCTTCTTTCTTTCTTTCTTTCAGGCTCATTTCCTTCCTTCCTTCCTTCCTTCCTTCCTTCCTTCCTTCCTTCCTTCCTTCCTTCCTTCCTTCCTTCCTTCCTTCCTTCCTTCCTTCCTTCCTTCCTTCCTTCCTTCCTTCCTTCCTTCCTTCCTTCCTTCCTTCCTTCCTTCCTTCCTTCCTTCCTTCCTTCCTTCGTTGTGCGTCGATTTAAATAAGCTTTACACAAAAACGTCATCAACGGGAATTTGTCGTTTGACGGTTTATCGTGAACGGTAAAATATCACCCATTCCTAACCACCATATCAAAAACTATTTAGGCATGAAAAGTATTTTCCAAGTCCTGTCCGGTACTGCATGTGACTCACTGTGTCGGCAGGTTGGTACTGCCGGCTGTACAGCTCGTGACAGTTGTTGAAGATGTAGTCGTAGGTAGAGTTCAGACAGGCCTTCACACAGTCCCTCACAACCTGGCTGGCTCTGGGAGGAGACTGCAGTTCCTGGACCTGAACACCAGAGGGAGACAGAAAAACTAATCACTGTTTATATTTTCAGGATGTAAAGCACCTTGAATGGCCTTGTTGCTGAAATGTGCTGTCCAAAAAAACCTACCGGTACTTTTTATAATAATGCCCCAAGTATAAAACATTGGAAATGAAGATGTTGAAACATTGACAGGAACTAAAAAAATAATAGCAATAAAAATAGCTCAATTTAAGAGGGCAGAGTGAAAATAAATATGTGACACGATTAAACACCTTCATCCTGAAAAAGGTGATGCTGGTCAGAAGGTCCACGGTGGATTTTAAATCCTGCAGGCGATCTTTGTCACTGGCAGGGAAGTGGTTCTGCAGAGGAAGCAGCAGTTTATTTGACATATATTGATTCAAAATCATCAATAACAATCCAGTGTAAATGCACAGCACTGAGATGTCACGCTTTCTAGGTTTGTTTACACTTGTACTGGTAGATGAACACTGAACTGATGAAAAGGGAACCTTAAAAGACCAAAATGTAGAGGGAAAAAGCATTTTGGTTTTTAGAATTACTTTTTTTTAATGTTTTTGATTGGCATTTTCTATCGGAAAAACGAAATAACAGCACCCGTCATTATAATAATATTCATAAGAATCTTACCCTATATGTAGAAAGATCAATACGTAAGGAGTTGTGCAGCTGGTCCAACAGCTTCACAAAGCGCTCTTTCTGTACAGACAGAGAAGATAAAACGTGAGGTTGGACATGTTGCTGAGAAAAGACTGACGTGATACAAAAAAGGGAAACGGAGGCAGATGTATGAAGAAACTGAAGTGACGAAGAACGGGAAACAAAACACATTTGAATCATTTTACAGTTGAACAAACCCCAAAATTGGAGGCAGCAAAACGATCGGAGGCGGACACGTTGGTGGAGGCGGTGGTGTGGGCGTAGAAGGCGTTGATGTTAGCCAGCAGACTGCTCATCACCGCGGGAACGCCAGGACACATGTACTTAGTTGACAGGCAGGCAAAGTGCCTAGAAAACAAAAGAAAAAGCTCCTTAGTTTGTACTTGGTCACAGCTGCAAAGGATTTTCATGATCAAGGAGACTATAATGAGATGAGACGCCGCGCTTGCTAAGTGGTCAACCTTTTTTCTGGAGGGCCTTATTTTATCTAATAATCATCGACATCACTAGTGGTCATTTCATATGCTCTTCACCTAGCGATTAAATTAAAGCTGCACGTTCTGTGGCTTAGCTAACAGAGATTATGACTTCTTACTGTAAAAAGCATTTGGTTGCAACAGCAAATGGGAGAAAGAGATGGCAAGCAACAAAAACGATGTAGTTCTGAAAGCATGGACAGGTGGGGGGACAGCTGGGACTCACGTCATGGCCTGGTAGATTGACTCAATCCCGTAACGCATGGCAAACTCATCAACTAGTTCCTGTGCCACTTCATCGTAGTACACTTTCCATGAATCGTCTCCACGAGCCTCAGGAATTCTCACCACGCCTTGACCGAGCACATCGGTGGAATGATGGAAAAGATTCTGTAAAAGACAACAGGAGTGTAAATGTCCACTTGATGTTCAGGAACAGCGAAGAAAAGGACAAAAGGTGAGTGATAACACTGCGATAGCAGTATAAAAGCCACTATTGCAGTATATTTTACATCTGTAAACACCGAGTGTCTACGGTGAAGGATCAAAACTGCTCGGCTATTCAGATTATTCAGAGTTTTAAGGTCAGTTCCCACTTTGATTAGTTTTTTTCTTTTCCAGGAAAGATTGTGAGGCTATGCTACCGCTACAAAAGCACATCTGTGATTTTAATCTTCTCCAAACCAGTAACATCAACTGTTCCGCACATTACAAGTATCAAGAGTTATGACCTTAAAAATGCTACTTTTTTTGTTTTATAATCTACCTCGTGCAAGCAGGTGTACTGCATGTGATATGGAGCCACTTTCTCCTCTCCTTTGATCTCCACGTTGATTTGAAGGCGAATGGCACCTGACACTGCAGACTTGTCCGTCCTCTTCTCTGTAATTACACACAAATAGTCACTTAGACACAGATACACACAATTGTCTTCCCAATTCACAAGTCTGATCCAAATCTGTGTCAGTGAGGCGCATGGAAAACCAGGTCTGCTGGCAGGAAACTAATTACGGGCTATTAACGTGGCAGTTCTATTGTAGGGGGTTGTGTTTCTCCGGCTTGATGGCAGCGCGGAGCCCGCAGTGCTAATAGAAGTCCTCCAGCTGATTGTGAGCGAGACAATGGCAGTGGGCTGTGTGGATCTGCGCCTGATCGCCACAGACATTTGAGCCGGAGCTTCTCTGGAGGTGGAGTGCTTGGCGGCTCGCCCCTGCTATTTGCCCTGACAGGCACATCATTAAAGGTAATTTGTACATGTCGGTAGAGTGCTCGATTTCCGACTGGAGTGCTGCCACTTGATAATCTCATGTCAGCAGGAGAAATAAAAAAAAAAGAAGACAAGAAGGGAGAGAGCCAGGGAGCAGAAGAATACAGTGCACATTACATGACCAATCCTTTATTTTACTACAAGTAAAATAAAGTTGTGAGCAATAATGCCTCCGAAACACAAAATGTATGAATCTCTGTTTAAATGCATCCTCATAAATGTAAATGTATGCTGGTGTTCAGTGAAAAATAAAATTAAGTCTGTTTCATTCTAGTAGTTACTTCATGTTTATAAACATTATAACATGGGTATAAACATGGGAAGTATTTTTAAGACATATAAATTGAGCCAAAATCAGCACATTTGTCTACAATTGTTCAAGCTACAAACTACTGGAAAAGCTCTTATGTGTTTGTGTCTTCCTTGTATTCAGGACTTTATTCTAACAGGTTTCTCTGCACATATATAACTCATAGCTCGAATAACAGGAATCATGAGCAGCTTAATAGAACGTGCTTGAAAGGGAAAGCCAGGATCGTCATGCAGTCGAGCAAAGGCCCAGAGGAAAACAAGTGAATGACTGCAGGCAAAAGAATCGAGACTAATGAAGTTCAACAACAAACTACTGACTACACCTGCTGAAAACAAAATAAGATGTGAAATTGATGTAAAGAGTAGATAACATCCAGTTTGTTGAGACTGGGGGGGAACCATCAAAGAATGAGACATGCTGATGTTGTCTATAAATGTCGGTCTGTCTGTCTGTCTGTCTGTCTGTCTATCTATACACACACACACACATATACATATATACATATATATATATATATATATATATATATATATACATATATATATATATATACACATATACACACACAGAGACAGAGAGAGACAGTGCATCTGTTACAAATAGAATACTCATACGGACCCAGGTTATACCAGACATCCATTTCTCCACTCAGCGTTCGAACTTCAATGATACTCTGACCCAGAAAATCATCAGACTCTCTCTTCAGACGCTGCTTCACCCTGGACTTGATGTCATCATCTTCATCCCACACACGCACCTTGATTCGGTCTGAGGAATTGTGGCACTCGCTGATGAGAAACACACACACACAAAAAAAATATGTTGGTGAAATGTTTGTCCAGACATGCTGACAAAACTTTTCAAATATCCATAAAAACAGAATGCAATGATTTGCTAATTGTTTAATTGGAAATAGTGCAAAGACAACATTTCAAATCCTAGAAAATGCCAGAGCATACTCTGCACAAACCACATCTCGACTTTATAAGAAATGTTCAGGTGCTGAAATATGCTCATCAAAATCAAGCCCAAACACCTCTAATGAAAACTTGTGATCCAAAAGTTATGTAAAGGAGCCATAAAATGCAATACATCCAATGAAAGATTGGGTTTAAGTGTCCTCATTTACATTTGAGAAAAGAACACATTATTACCTTCAAAAAATAAAACGTATAGTGCTTCAATACTGCTTCAAAAACAGACAAATAAATACTGAGTTTTACCAGTATAGTTCATAAAAATAGGATCATCTAATGACTTACAAGTGGAACTTCTCCTCCCAGACTGGATTGAGGTTTCCATAAATGGTCTTGGTTCTCTTCTTTGTCTTTCCCACCTGAACGGTGACGTATGGATCACTGGAGCCCGTCTTGTCTTTAGCCTGAAGTCCTTGTGCACAAACAACTGAAACAGGGGACGAGAAATAAAATACACTAGCATCATCATTACAGGCTGTACAGCTTAAACAGATGAAGAGGAATTTAGTTGCAACTTTTTTTAGTCAAGTTCTGATCAGTGGATAGAATAGAATAAACTTTATTGATCTCCCAGAGGAGAAATTCAATTGTGCAGCAGCAAACACACACACGCTCAACGGTTTTTACAAAATACACATGAAAGTATGACAAGGTATAAAAAAAGTATATCCTAAAAAAATAAAAATAAAAATAACCAATAAATAGCTAAATAATTAAAAAAAAGAGCAATATGAAATATAAAAAAATGAGCAATGTACAAGAGAAAAGTACCTGTGATGGTGATCTTGGCGGACCACTTTGAGGTGCCGTCCAACACGCTCTGTTTGATGGCCTTCATCTGCTGGGCGTGAATGGACTTACTGATGACGAACATTTCTCTGATCAGCTCAAAGATCTCCGGTTTGTTCCTTTCTCTAATCTTCATCCTGTCCTTCATGGCCATGATGATATTTTGAGTGCGGTCTTCAGCTCCATGCTTGGAGCTTTTCTCCGCGGCGCCTAAACGCAACCCGAACATGTAAAACACACGTAAATAAAGGTTCAACAAGAACAACATTTCTGTCTTACTTTTGTCAGACTAAAAACACCTTGACAAGAAAACATACATGAAAATGCCACTAATCAATAACGTGTACGGCCATGGAGCATTTTTTGGACAAAACTCACGCTGCAGACAGTCAGCATTCAGCAGCTCTTGGCACTTCTCGTGGCACTTGACCCCGCACTCGGAGCAACGCATGCCCTGGCGAGCGATTCCCCACAGCAGCCCTTCACACTCATAGCAGTATGTGGGTGTGGTGGCCGTCCAAACCTCAAAGTTATGCGGTGTAGTGCAGGATATTGGATAAATGAGGGCCTGCAGGGTCTTCTTGTATACGTGGTTTTTCTACAAACGGATAAGAATCTATTTAGTAAATGAAGGCTCATGGAGAAAGGAGATGGAAGAAAAAAAACAGTGTATAAACCCTAACACCAAGAGCAAAGGAGGTGTGCCGCTAAGACACCTGATGAGCAGAAAAGATTAAAGTCATCATGTTTATTTGAAACCTATTGGGCTATAATCCACGACAGAAGTGGCGTAAATAGTGGTACTCACAAGTTCCTCATCTTTGAACGAGGACCGAGCAGCCATAGCAGAAGCAATCCCTGCCTTCCTGGCCTGGACAAGGGACTAAAAGAAGATGTGGCAGAGGAGAATTTGTATGAGTTTGCATTGAGTAAACAAATATGTCCCACCCACAACTATGAGGACTACTGAAATATCACTCTAGCAGTGAAGATGGTTACTAGGAGGGTTAGGAGGGTTAGTTTATTTCTCCCATTTATGAACCTTTTCCAGATGATCAGGAAACCTGTGAGTATTGTTAGTCGGAAGCAACTAGTGAGGAGCAGATCACCTAATAAGACAAAGTTAGACCTAAAGGAACACCACTTTATACTTCATCTAAGATGATTTAGTCATGTTAATAATGTCTGTTGATGGCTCAGACCCGGCAGGGTCACCAATCCTGGTCCTCCAGGGCCGGTGTCCTGCATGTTTTACATGTTTCCCTGCTTCACTGCACCGTGGTAAAAGTGTCGTTAAGAGAATTGTGCAGACCTCGATGACAAGCTGATGACGATGATTAATTACAATCAGGTGTGTTAAAGCAGAGAAAACTCTAAAACATGCAGGACCAGGATTGGTGACCCCTGGAGAGGGTTGGGACAAGTATTTGCTGACTAAACGTTCCAGCAGGAATATGAATTAGGAGAAAAGTTGAGGATCATGAGGATGCATGCGACCTCTGCAATCAGATCAAATGAATGATTGAGGCGCTTTTTACATTTATTTTTATTTTTTTATGATATATTGTGCCGCAGTTGGGAAAGGAAGTGGCAACTGTTCTATAAACTTACCATAGCCTGACCAAGAAGAGTGAATGCATTCAAGAGAGTTGTGGGGGATAGTTTGAGGTTAAAGAGAGGAGGGAGAGAGAAATTAGCAGTGGGATTGCTTATCCGTGTTCATGTACTGACCACAATCTCATCCCAGTTTAAAGATAAAAAAAAAAAAATAATTAAAAAAGTATAACTGTGACATCTGTGGTCATTTCACAAATAGAAAGACATGGGTTCAAAAAGAAATATTTGACAAATGACAGAATATATAGCAAAAGCACGACTGCTTGATACTGACCACATCGCTAACCAACGGGATGGGCTTCTTTTTGCGCAGGTCTGGCATGCTGTCAATTCCATACAGGCCCGATCCGCCACTATGCAGAAATAAATATAGTAAAAAAACAACCCAAAAAACTATCAGACAGACCAGAATGAAACCCTGTGTTTCATTCGTGATGTGTAGTCTTGACATACAGATTTATTGCTGTTGCTATAATTAAAAAATTCCCAATACAATCCTCAAATGTGAAGCAGATATATACAGTGGGGCAAAAGAGTATTTATTCAGGCACCAATTGTGCAAGTTCTCCCACTTAAAAAGATGGGAGAGGCCTGTAATTTTCATCATAGGTACTTCAACTATGAGAGACAGAATGGGAGCAAAGAATCCAGGAAATCACATTGTAGGACTTTTATTGAATTAATTGGTAAATTCCTGGGTATTTGGTCACCTACAAGGAAGCAAGATTTCTGGCTTTCACAGACCTGTAACTTCTTCTTCAAGAGGCTCCTCTGTCCTCCACTCGTTACCTGTATTAATGACACCTGTTTTAACTGGCTATCAGTATAAAAGACACCTGTTTTAACTGGTTATCAGAATAAAAGACACCTGTCCACAACCTCAAACAGTCACACTCCAAACTCCACTATGGCCAAGACCAAAGAGCTGTCAAAGGACGTGAGAAACTAAATTGTAGACCTGCACCAGGCTGGGAAGACTGAATCTACAACAGGTAAACAGCTTGGTGTGAAGAAATCAACTGTGGGAGCAATTATTAGAAAATGGAGACATACAAGACACTGATAATCTCCCTCCATCTGGGGATCCACGCAAGTTCTCACCCCGTGGGGTAAAAATGATCACAAGAACGGTGAGTAAAGATCCCAGAACCACACGGGGACTTAGTGAATGACCTGTAGAGAGCTGGGACCAAAGTAACAAAGTACCATCAGTAACACACTACACCGCCAGGGACTCAGATCCTGCAGTGCCAGACGTGTCTCCCTGCTGAAACCAGTACATGTCCAGGCCCCTCTGAATTGTGCTAGAGAGCATTTGGATGATGCAGAACAGGATTGGGAGAATGTTATATGGTCAGATGAAACCAAAATAGAACTTTTTGGTGGAAACACAACTTGTCGTGTTTGGAGGTGAAATAAAGCTGAGTTGCATCCAAAGAACACCAAACCTACTGTGAAGCATGAGAGTGGAAACATCATGATTTGGGGATGTTTTTCTGGAAAGGAACCAGGACGACTGATCCGTGTAAGGGAAAGAATGAATGGGGCCATGTATTGTGAGATTTTGAGTGAAAACCTCCTACCATCAGCAAAGGTATTGAAGATGAAACGTGGCTGGGTCTTTCAGCATGACAATGATCCAAACACACCAACAAAGGAGTGGCTTCATAAGAAATATTTCAAGGTCCTGGAGTGGCCTAGCCAGTCTCCAGATCTCAACCCCATAGAAAATCTTTGGAGGGAGTTGAAAGTCCCCAAAACATCACTGCTCTAGAGGAGATCTGCACGGAGGAACGGACCAAAATACCAGCAACAGTGTGTGAAAACCTTGTGAAGACTTACAGAAAACATTTGACCTCTGTCAATGCCCACAAAAGGTATATAACAAAGTATTGAGATTAACTTTTGTTATTGATTCCACTATAATTTGCAAACACATTCTTTAAAAATCAGACAATGTAATTTTCTTTTTTTCATTTGATTTTTTTTTTTTAATTTTGTCTCTCATAGTTGAGATATACCAGTGATGGAATTACAGGTATATCTCATCTTTTTAAGTGGGAGAACTTGCACAATTGGTGGCTGACTAAATACTTTTTTGCCCTACTGTAGGAGTTAAAAAGGTCCGACTCACCCTGGTTTGACCCAGGCCTGTCTGGTACTGGGTTCCACGTCTCTGACCTGAAAGGATTTAAATAAGAGACTTTAGATTGATGACTTCAAAGGGCTATCATGAAAAGATGGAGGGGATTAATGGTGAAAAAAAAAAACTCGGCTGAGTTTCACCTCTCTGATGTTCCTGAACATGCAAAGTTGAATTAAAAAAAAAAAATCCTATGCTACCTTTAGAAAATGATCGAATACATTTTGCAGGACCCTTTAATTGCACATGTAAAGTGGAAGGAAATGGTGAAACAAAACTACAAACGATAAAACAATTTCAGGACACATTTCAGTAGAACCAGATAAAAGCAAAACTTTAAAGGGTTTTGCAAAAACACCCAAAACATGACTTATATACTAAACATATTTGCACATCAGGCCTCTGACCAGTGCTTGTAAAGACACAGAATCCCTCTGTGTTTCACTCTCATTAGAAAGGTTTTGACAGGTTTTGACTCACTGGCAAAAGTCGAGTGCCTGCACAAAAACTGGCACTTAAAATGTAACAGAAGAGTCGTAACTCAGAACTTAAAAACAAACCAATGAAAATGATCGTGCAGAATGAATTTAGTGACAAGACAAATGATTAGTTTTTTTCTCCATAATGGAAAAATTACACTTTTAATAAATACTGTAAAAATCAAGCCATACAAAAGTGTAATATTTGCCATCGCTGCTTTATGCTTTATGCTTTAACATCAACACACGAATTTTCATTCAACAATAAGCAAAACAGATAATGTGGATGAGAAATAAATAAAACAATCTTGCACCTATAAACAGAAATGAACAAAACCGTAAAATTAAACATGTATCCAATTAAATCAATAACCTGAATATCTTCTCTCCCGTACTCTGAAAAGAAAAAAAAAAATCAAATGAATAAAATCATGTGGCATAACATACTGAGCATGTTTTCACAATACATTACACCAGTGGTTCCCAAAGTGGGGGTGATCGCAGCAGTTTGTGATCCAAAGGAGAATGTGGGCACCCTAAAGGGGTGGGGGTGGGGGGAGATGGTGGTCCATCTCTCACTGCATCTTATGTAAACAAACCTGTCCATCAAAATTAACAGATGCTATCAATCTGGCAGAAAAAAAGGAAAGGCAAAAAAAAAAACAGGCAGGAGGAGCAAAAAAGAAAAAGCATCAAGAAAGTGGTAAGTAATGCAGATAATATATAAACTAATTTAGCTCAGAGCAGCTCAGTCTGTCCTGCTAATGTTGAGTGTCACAGTAAAGACACCTGCAATCAACTTGTTTACTCAGCTAGCAGAGTGAAAATAAATAAGCTATCTTGGATGAAACTCGGCCTTCAGGCATCAAATCAAAGCTGTGTCCAGTTAAAGTTAAATGTCAAGCTAAGAATGCTGAAAGTTATAGAATTCATTGGCTAGAAATGTAGAAAATGTGCTACTAAGCTGCACGGATGGAAATAACTGCATTGTGTGTCACTTGTGTTTTATGTTGAAACAATAGCAATGTACACTATTTAAAAACAAAAGTTTGTTTATGTTTTGAAACACATTTTGCACACAAAAGCACTTTTAGAAAAAAGTATTGATAAAAATGTTCAATATTGTTAAACAGAAAAAAAAAATTACAATTAGTCAACGTGTTACACTGAACACAATTACACTGTAAATGTGGTTTGTTGTTTTATTTAAAAGATCTTTAGTTTGTTTTATTTAAACCGGAAACTTATTGCAGTTTAATTTTATGTGTTCAATCATTCAAAAAAGGTTGGTGAGGTGTGAAATAAAGCTTGAAAACAAAATGTGTGCGTGGGGCATGTTAGGGGTGCAAAACCTTTCTTATAAACCAAAGCGGGACCCACAAGAAAAGGTTTGGGAACCACTGCATTACACCAACACGAGACTACTAACTTCATCCCAAAGAGGGTTTGTGTAATGTTACACAATACTTTATATTCAATCAATGATAATCATATTAGTATTTTGCTGTATTACTGAGCTTGCCAGTGACTAAAATAAATAAAAAGGAGAAATTCCAAAATACCTGGACTGAATTCATCTTGTGACTGGGATCCCTGAGACCCTTGAGAGCCATGGGAACCCTGGGACCCTTGAGAAGATCTGGAAAGTCTGTGACGTAATTGTCTCTTTTCCCTCAGAATGCGCTGAAAATTATATATACGTTCTCTGTGACGGGCGTCAGTTGGCCTTCCTTGATTTCCTTCAGCAAGGACGCAGTCTTCCCTTATTGGACTTAATCTCACTTCATCTGTGCTGACCACCTGACCCAAAGGATGTTCATCCTGGAACACAGGGCTGCAGTCTGGTGTTAAGTCGACGCTAAACAACTCACCGTCCGTCGAAAGTTGTTCTCTTCCCTGT